>NC_143580.1:28594255-28903102 GCF_048544385.1 Mastigoproctus giganteus | reverse complement strand
ATTTTACCATGAAGGTTTTCAACAATTATTTACTTCAATATGGCATATGGCTACACTGCAATATTCTACTAGTGGTTGTAACACTGATTTTTGATAAATGAAAGGAAGTGACTTAAAGTCCACCACAGCAGATACTTAAAAAATATTAAAAGCCAGCCATGTTCATACATATACTAAACATTTTATATTATTTTAATTATTTGCTATGACGGGCCTTTAATATTTTTTTCAAATTTCTGCCACGGCAGACCTTGATTCACTCCCTAAAAATATCATCCCATATGTTTTGCTGACGGCGGCATGTTTGCAATGATGTAATTCAATAATGTCTGTGATGGGCCTTCTAATGCAAACTGGAGCGAACTTAGTTCACCAATAGTCAACCACCTTTAGTTGGCACCATGACAGAAACCAGCCACTCGCTGTAAAGTGCAGGTTACCTGCTGCTTGCACTTTCTAAAATCTAAAGAGAGTCAGTTGGTCGTCATCAGTCCATGCTAAATCCATACCCAAGGAGAAAAAAACAAATATTCAGAAGACTATCTAAAATTTGGCTTTACCACCTTGATCAGCAATGGCATAGAGAAGCCACAATGCATTTTGTGCGATGTCATTCTCAGTGCTGAATCTATGAAACCTTCAAAACTGAAACGTCACTTAGAGACAAAGCATTCAGAAAATACTAAAAAGGATTTGGAGTTCTTTTGATGCCATGAAACTGGTCTCAGACATCGGAGACTTGATCCTACAGGAAGTTTTCAGCAGCAGTGCAAGCATCATATGAAGTTGCATTGGAAATTGCCAAACAAATAAAAACCTTACACGACTGGAAATAGTCATCAAAGCCTGCACGCTGAAGATGGTGCAGTTAATCCTTGGGGAAGCCAGTGAGATAAAGATGCGACAAATATCTCTGTCCAATAACACTATTCAGAGGTGCATTTTGGATATGTCCGTAGACTTGAAAGAGCAGGTTTTGAATGAAATCAAAGTTTCAAAGTTTCTCCATTGTTTTCTTTTCAAGTTGATGAATCAACGGACGTAAGTTCATGTTCTCAGTTGCTTGTCTTCGTGAAAGATGACATCAAAGAAGAGTTCCTGTTTTGTACAGCACTTTAAACTACTACAAAAGGTGAAGATATTATGGAGAAGATAAATATCTTTTTTGAAACTGGAGGACTACAGTGGAAACACGACTGTGGGGTTTGTACAGATGGCGCGCCAGTTATGCTAGAGTCAAAGTCAGGCTTTCAGACAAAAGTGAAAGAATTTTCTGCCCAAGCAAAGGGCATTCACTGCATGATTCACTGATATGCTCTTGCCAATAAGACTCTTCTAGCTCCTCTACAAGAGTTACTTGATTCTCTGTTTAAAATTGTCAGTTACATCAAATCTGGAGTCCTCAACACCCATCTGTTTAAAGAATTCTGTAAAGACACGAATTCTGATCACGAGGTTCTTCTTTTCTAAACTGCTGTATGCTGGTTGTCAAAAGGAAATGTTGTTAATTGTGTCTGAGTTTAAAGATGAAATCAAGTTGTTCCTGGAAGTGCAAGGGAAACAACATGACCTTGTGGCTTACTTTAATGATGAAGCTTGGAAGAAAAGAGTTACTTACTTAGCAGACATTTTAGACCAGCTAAATAAGCTGAACCTGGAACATCAGGGAAAGGAAACACACATTATCCAATTTCAAGACAATCATCAGGCATTTGTATCCAAGCTGCAAAACTGACGGAAAGTAAATCTTGGAAACGTTGCCATGTTTGAAAAATTGCAGTGTGGTAGAGGAATCTGAGAGTGAACTGAATGAGAATCTGAAGGAGGAGATTACTGGGCACCTTGAATCCCTTGAAAAAGAATTTCAGCGGTACTTCCCCGAGCTTACAGAAGAAGCTGTGCTGGTAGAAACCCATTCTCTGCTTCCTTGAATGTAGCCAGCATTCCCGATGAAGTACAGGATGAATTCTTGGATCTGCAGAACGATTCCTCGGCATGTAATTTGTTTTATGAAATATTGCTGACTCTGTTCTGGTGTGCCATGTATCAGTCATATCCAAATGTCACCATGCTTGCCTTTCGAGTTTTACTTCCATTTGCCTCTACATATCTCTGTGAGAGTGGATTTTCAAACCTTCTTCATATCAAAACAAAGGCAAGAAACAGACTGAATGTTGAGGATGACATGAGGTTGGCTTTAACAAACACTCAGCTGTGAATTTTGAAGCTGGTGTTGCCCAGATGTAAGTACAATCATCGCATGAAATATTAGGTAAGAATTATATTCTGAAAAATCTATTTTTAATGTGTTTTCTTTACCCTATTAAAAATGCCTTTTTGATGCAAATGTGGCAGGGGTTGCAGATTACTTGGCTATTATAAAAGGAGGCCGCAAGTCAAAAAAGGTTGGGAAACACTGGTCTACATCATTGATTGTCATTGTTGAATAAAATATGGTCATAACACTATCAAATAACAGGCATACTCTCCCTTTTGATCATTTTTTACAAAGTGCAACCCAAACACAAAAGGCATTAAAACCTATAGTACTTAGTACTGTGCATGGGCTGAAGGTTGAGAATACAGAAGATACTAGTTGGCATTACACTTCAAATTCCATAGACTCTCTTTTCAGGAAATACATGTGAAGAAGGTTGTTCCAAAGAACAGAAGTAGAAGCAAAAAATAAGGAAAACAAAAAGTACTGTGATTTTGCAACCGGATGGTGAATGAATGTTGACTGGTTGCAGTACATGTTTGGATTGGTTTGATAGAAAGCAGTAGAATTACAGACATCAATTCAGAAGAAAGGTGCCCATGAAAGCAGCAACAGCAAAGGCAAGCAAAACTGAACTTCAATGTGAGAGAGAGAGAGATTAATTATTGACCAATCTCTTCAATCGGTTAATAATTAACTTGACTGTCCTCTACTAAACAGTCAAAGGTCTTGAGAGAGGTTTTGGGAATGCAATCCCAGATGTAGGAATAATACTCAATGGGAAGGAGGATTTGGGATTTAGTAGTTTGGGATTTAGTAGTTTGGGATTTGGGATTTAGTAGTTTGAAAGAAATATAATGCTGAGCAAAAAAGAAAAAATTCAGTGTTTTTGATGCAGAGGAAACAATATTTATGATGTAATTATGCCAGGATGACCTTCCACAGAGTTATGTGATCTTGTCAAGAAACTCCAGTATTATTGAAAATAAGCATGGAACTAACACAGGATTGAGTTTTAGAAGGATCAAATTAACTAAGTTTTCTTTGCCCCCATGAAAAAAAACAAACAAACAAACAAAAAAAAAACACAATGAATTCACAATTGATATTTAAGAAATGTAAGCTATTTGGGCAGAGCAAGGTTTCTCAATGCTACACTTCAACTAGATAGTTGTGATAGTACTGGCAAAACTATGGATAAGAGTTCCCCATCACGAACTCTTATCCATAGTTTTTTTTTTAGAAGGTCATTAATACACAAAAGATAGAGTTGGAAAAAGAAGCAAACATTGGGGAACACAGGCATTAGTTGGAAAGTTCAAAGACAGAGCCATCTACCATCACCTGCAGTGAGCAACTGGAGTGAAAACTGGCTACCCAAATGCAAAAAAAAAAAAAAAAAACACAGGTGGCCCATATTGATGGAAAAAAACATGATCCAAAGCCACAGAAAAATAAAGAGCAACTGCTTGAGTTCCACAAAAACTTTTACACTGAATCAATCCAAAGACATGTACAATGATCTGTTGTACATCAATCACTATTAATGCTCAGTGGGAATCCCCCCCCCTCTCTCTGAGACACTAACTAATCGCCCAATTGAAGAAGCCAGCTCAATTCCTCCAGTCAAAGATGGAAATCAAATTCAGATGTCACCAAGTGAGTGGTGAGCAGCAGTGTATGCTATATCATTGAGTAAGCTTCCAGGGAGAATGAAAGATTTAATACAGTTTGTAAAATTATTCAATTTAAAAATTAATTAATGTAATGAAAATTGCAGGTCTCATTCAAATATAAAACAGAAAAATCAAAATACTAAAATTACCATAAACTCACTCCAACTCAGTGGCGGCTGACTATAAAGTGCCACTGAGCTATGGCACTGCCACAGTAACACTGAAAAAAATAAAAATACACTTTTGTATTTTTTTCTATTTATTGCTGATTCATATTTATTTTGTACGGATGTTAAACACAATTAAATGCCATATAATGTATTCATATTCATAAGTCAACAGAATGATGTGATGTTATGTGCCAAAGACATATTGGCTCCAGTTTCTAGTATGCTTTTGTTAATGTTTCAAAATGAATAAGTAAATTTTTTAAAGAAAAGTAAAATTTAATTGTCATAATTTTCATCACTACAATGATAAACTTGAAATTAAAATGTTCAGGCAGAACCCTAACTGATTTAGATGTGTTTTTTTTATTTTGGCAATACTTCGTTGAAATCATCAACAGTCTCTCTACTTGCCCCCCATGCCCCACTTAACAGCAAGTATTCTCCAGTAACGCTGAAAACTGTTTCCTCAGAAGCACCAGAAATTATGTCCATTTAGTATGAGAGAAAAAGAATTAATTCGAATTTATTGAATGCTCTGTATTTATAATTCACATTCAAACAAATAAGATATTGAAATTTTGTGGAAGAAAGTTAGAAGTAATTAATAATATTAACAAAACCTGCAAAACAGAAATTTACAAATTAAGTATAGTTGAAATCAGATTTACATGAAATGGAATCTGAAACTAGTCACTCACTTATTTTTAGAACAATATTATTATAATAAAATCGCATACCATTTTGTCACCAATAAGTCTGTAATCCAGATACTTAAGGTTGGGAAGGTAAGCGATAACCTGCAGTTTATAATCTTCATGTTCAGCTAAAGGATTTTCACTCAGATTAAGGCATTCCAAACATTTGAAACGTTGTAAGTAAATTACCTAGATATAGAATACAAATTAAATAATTCCTTCAAACCAATTGGAAATAATAAGCAAAAATTGAAAATTAGTTTTGCTCAGACCGGTGTTCAGTACTAAATCAGCATTAGCAGAGGCATACGATGCAAGGAAGCGAGTTTATGCAGCATCAGCCAAAAAAAAAACCCCTCCCATTTCACCCCTCCATTAGTTCCAAATGCCTGTCCAGCTGAGCTTTAAATTTATTTAGGCTATCCACAATAAAAGATGGAAGTCTGTTCCACCAATCAACCACATGCTGGCTAAAGGCAAATTTCTGCAGAACAATTCTACAACTGTCTTTCCTCAATCTGAATCTATGCTGCATCTGGTTCTTAATCTGAGCAAGAGGAAGAATGCCATCAGCATTCAGCTTGCTGAACCTATTCAAGGCCTTATACACCTCAATCAGATCACCTCGCAGGTGCCTACTCTACATCTGCAATTTGCAGAACTTAAGCCTTGCTTGGTAAGAGCATCCCTTTGTTCCCCTCACCAACCTTGTTGTTGTTGGAGTGGGATTTATTGGAGCAAGAGCTGCTATGGCCAAACTGCACCTACCAATCTTGTTGCCCTTCTTTGCACTCGTTCTAGCAACTCTACATTCTTCCTAAAATGAGGCCCCCAGACCAGTATACAGTACTCTAGGTGGCCTAACCATTGCCTTGTACAACAGGATAATCACCTCCCTTCCCTGCTAGCAAAATTCCTATATATCAGTGACAAGGCTCCATGAACTGCCCTGGCAGCCCATCTGCACTGGTCAGCAAACTTCATATTTGACTGCATAATTACCCCCAGGTCTTTTTCACTTTCCTGAGTGTAGTACCACACAGTTGGTACATTTCTCGTGGGTTATTGCTACCCATATGCGGTACTTTGCATTTTTCAATGTTAAACTTCAGTTGCCAGTTCTCAGCCCATTTGCCCAACTTGTCTAGATCCAGTTGGAGTAGCATACTGTCATTACTGTCGTTAACAACCCTACCAACCTTTGTATCATCTACAAACTTGGACATTAATTCTGATATACCTTCATCAATATCCTTTAATGAATACACAAAACAACAACGGGCTCGGCACAGAACCCTGGGAAACTCCACTAATAACATTTGTCCACGAAGAGCAGTGTTCATTGATTACCACTCTCTGTGGTCTCCCACTGAACCATCCCTTTATCCATTGCAGCAACTTACCCTTAATGCCATACCTCTCCAATTTCTAAAGCAGTCTTCCATATGCAACAGTATCAAAAGCTTTCCTGAGATCCAAGTATATGATATAAAAATTATTTTTGAAATTCAGTTCCTTTGTGACCACATCATAGTATCCTATCAAGTTGGTCAGACAAGACCTCCCTTTAACAAACACATGCTGTGTCTTAACTATTACTGCAGCCTTGTCTGGATGATTCTGCAATGCTTCTTTAACCAGCGACTCCATTATTTTCCCCTGAACACAATTTAAACTAGCATTAGCATTAGTAGAGGCATTTGATGCAAGAAAGCAAGCTTATGCAGCATCAGCCAAAAAAAAAAAAAAAAAAAAAAAAAACCACTTCCACTTCACCCCTCTGTTCGTTCAAAATATCTGTCCAGCTGAGCCTTAAACTTATTTAGGCTATCAACCTCCACCACAAGGGATGGAAGTCTGTTCCACCAACCAACCACCCGCTGGCTAAAGGCAAATTTCCGCACGTCTATCCTACATCTGTCTTTCCTCAATTTGAATTTATGCCCTCTCAGGTGATTTTTCTGAGCTAGAGGAAGAATCCCATCAGCATTGAGCATGCTTAAACCATTCAAGGCTTTATACACCTCTATCAGATCACCTCGCTGGTGCCTAGTCTCCAGACACTGTAATTTGCAAAACTTAAGCCTTTCTTCGTAAGAGCACCCCTTTGTTCCATTCAGTAATCTTGTTGCCCTTCTCTGTACTCGTTCCAGCAGCTCTACATCCTTCTTGAAATGAGGCCTCCAGACCTGTATACAGTACTCTAGGTGTGGCCTAACCATCGCCTTATACAATGGAATAATCACCTCCTTATCCCTGCTGGAAAAATTCCTGTATATCATTGACAATACTCCATGAGCTACTCTTGCAGCCCATCTGCACTGCTCAGAGAACTTCATATCTGCCTGCACAACCACCCCCAGGTCCCTTTCATTCTCTACCACTGTCAGTGTAGTACCACAGAGTTGATACGTTGCTCTGGGGTTGCTGTTTCCCATGTGTAGTACTTTACATTTGTCAATGTTAAACTTCATTTGCCACCTCTCAGCCCATCTGCTCAACCTTTCCAGATCCTGTTGCAGCAGCATAGTGTCAGTAGTGTCCTTGACAACCCTGCCAACCTTTGTATCGTCTGCAAACTTGGACATTAAGCCTGATATACCATCATCAATATCATTTATAAATACAGAAAACAATAATGGACCCAACACTGAGCCCTGAGGGACTCCACTAATAACATCAGTCCACGATGAGCAGTGTCCATTGATTACCACTCTCTGTCTTCTCCCCCTCAACCACCCCTTTATCCATAGCAGCAATTTGCCTCCAATGTCACACTGCTCCAATTTGTGTAGCAGTCTTCCACGTGCAACAGTATCAAAAGCCTTTCTAAGATCCAAGTATATAATATCAAAGTTATTCCCTGCATCCAGTTCTTTTGTGACTGCATCATAGTATCCAATCAAGTTGGTCAGGCAAGACTTCCCCTTAACAAAACCATGCTGTGCCTGAGCTATAACTGAAGTCTTGTCTAAATGATCCTGCAGTGCTTCTTTAACCAGTGCCTCCATTAATTTTCCTGGAACAGAAGTTAAGCTCACAGGTCTATAATTACTCGTGTCAGCCTTTGATCCTCCTTTGTGAATTGGGGTCACATTTGCACATTTCCAGTCTATGGGTACCTCCCCTGAGTACAAGGAAGCTCTCATAATTATGGCTAAGGGTTTGCTTACTTCCTTTGCTGCCTCCTTTAATATAACTGGATAGATCCCATCCACCCCGGGTGCCTTTCTTGTGTTTACCTTCAACAGTTTCTCCTTCACTTTACTCCCAGTTATTTCAAGATTCTGTAGCTTACTGCTAGAGTTGAATACATCTCTGGCATTCCCCTCGCTGAATAACTCCTCATGTGTGAATGTCGATGCAAAATATTCATTTAGTTTGTTAGCTACCTGAGCAGGATCATCAACACTTGACCCATCAATATCAAGTGAACCAATCTGATTCATCCCCTTCCTTCTAGAGTTTACATAAGTAAAGAACTCTTTGCTGTTTTTCTTTGCATCCCTTGCCAAGGATTTCTCGTAATCTGCCTTCGCCTGCCTAACCTCGTTGGTAACTTGGTTGCATATCAACTTGTATCTATCATAGGCTTCTGTGTCATGTGTTAATTTGTATGTATCCCATGCATTTTTCTTCTCTGCCATGTGCCTCATTAGTTCATCTGACATCCAGTTTGGCCTAAACCTTGAACAATATTTCTTAGTTGGTATATAAAGCCTAGTAGCTTCCAAGATAAGTTCTTTGAATGCTTCCCATTTTGAATTTGCTTTGGTAACATCATCAGTTGGTCCCACTGTATAGAATTTAAATACTGTCTCAGTCCATCGTAGTCGCCTTTACGGAAGCAATAACCGTTCCCTTTACCCCTAATGGTAGTTACCTCTTTGAGTAAATCCCACTTCAGCACACTGTGATCACTGCCACCTAGTGGTTCATTTATCTGCAGATTCTTAATGCATGAAGAATCACTGCTGATAATCAAATCAAGAGTATAACTCCCTAGTTGCCTCCCGAACATGCTGATGTAGAAAACAATCATCCAATAAATCCACAAAAGCCGCCGACCGGGCTAGCCGAGTGGGTAAAGTACCTGCCCGGCAACCCAAAGGTCGCGGGTTCGATTCCCGCCTCGGGCTTGGATCAAAGTACTGCAAAAACCTTGGGAGGTGCAATATGGCCACAGAAGCCGATGCGCCAACAACTACCAAATCAAAAAAAAAAAAAAACACCACAAAAGCCCTGCTAGTGTGTGAGTAACCAGCCCCCAAATTCCAGTCAATATCTGGGAAATTAAAATCTCCCATTATAAGACACTCCGATTTACTGGCCCACTCTATTTCCCTGTACAGTTCCTTATTATACTCATCAGAGTCATTAGGCCTATAGCACACTCCTACTCTCAATTTTGATCTCCCAATGTTTACGTCACACCAAACTGACTCCACACTGCACTGTCCAGCGATGTCGACTGGCTTCACTTCCTTGGTTTTTATGTGTTTCTTAACTAATAGCATAACCCCTCCCCCCTTCCTATCCTGTCTATCCTTTCTGTAGACGTTGTACTCCCCAAATTGCAGTTCTGCATCCCTTATATCTGTGTGACACCACGTCTCTGATATCCCAACAATATCTGCCTTCGATGTTTTGAGCAATACCTCAAATTCATCAAATTTATTTACTAAACTCCTAGCATTGGTGTACACGCAAGTATACCTGCACCTGTTTCTATTCTTAGCTACCCTAACACTAACAGGTCTATAGTTACTTGTGTCACCTTTTGAATCCCCCTTTGCAAATTGGTGATACTTTTGCACACCTCCAGTCAATGGGGACCTCCCTGAGTCCAAGGAAGCTGTCATAATTATGGCTAAGGGTTTGCTTACTTCCTTAGCTGCCTCCTTTAATATAACAGATAGATCCCGTCCAACCCCGGTGACTTCCTTATGTTTAACTTCAACAATTTCTCCTCCACGTTTCTCTCAGGTATTAACAAAATCACTTAGCTCCCTGTTAGAGTTTGATAAACTTCTGGCAGTCCCCTCATTGAATAACTTCTCATGTGTGAATGTAGATGCAAAATACTCATTCAGTTTATCAGTTACCTGAGCATGATCATCAATAGCCAACCCATCTATATTAAGTGGTCCAATCTGTTCATTCCTTTCCTTTGAGTTTACGTAAGTGTCAAAGAACTCTTTGCTGTTTTTCTTTGCATCCTTTGCCAAAGATTTCTCATAATCTGCCTTCGCCTACCTAACCTCCTTTGTGACTTGATTACAGACAAGTTTATATCTGCAGTATGCTTCTGTGTCACCTGATAATTTATACATATCCCATACATTTTTCTTTTCTGCCATGAGCCTCATTAATTCATCTGACATCCATTTAGGCCTGAACCTTGAAGAGTATTTCTTAGCTGGAATGAAAAGCCTAGTAGCCTCCAAGATTAAGTCCATGAAGGCTTCTCATTTAGAATTCAACATTGGTAACATCATCAGTTAATACCACTGTACAGAAGTTAAAACTGTTTGAGACCCCTGTAGTCACTTTACGAAAGCAAAAGCCATTCCCTTTAGCCTTGATGGTAGTTACATCTTTAAGTAATTCACAAATCAGTACATTGTGATCACAGTCACCCAGTGGTTCCTTAATCTGCAAATTCTTAATGCATGAATAATCACTGCTGATAACCAGATCAAGAGTATTACTCACTCTGGTTGCCTTTCGAACATGCTGCTGTAGAAAACAGTCATCCAATAAATGCAAAAAAGTCTTGCTAAGTGTGCGAGTGACCAATCCACAAGTTTAATATCTTCAATATTCAAGATCTGGAAAGTTAAAATCCCCCATTATAAGACACTCTGATTTTACTGGCACACTATTTCTCTGCACAATTGCTCATTATAACACACCTACTCTCATTTTTCCTTTTCCAGTGCTTATGACACACCAAACAGACTCAACATTGCATTGTCCACCAACATCAATTGGATGCACTTCCTTAGATTTTATGTGTTTCTTAACTAACAGAATAACTTCTCCCTTCCTATCCTGTCTATTCTTTCTGTGCACATTGTACTCCCCAAATTCCAATTCTGCACTGCTTATATCTGTGTAACACCACGTCTCTGATATCCCAACAATATCTGTCTTTGATGTCTTGACTAGCACTTCAAGCTCATCAACAGGTGCATGTATACTTGCATTATACATGCAAGTATGCATGCACCTGTTTCTACTCTTAGTTACCCTAACACAGCCTATATATTTATTTGTTCCACTATGACTCCCAACAGTCCTGGAAATCTCCATTGACTTGCTTTCCATTCTGTGCTCATTCCAATAGAAGTAGTGCAAGAATCACTTTTGCCTCTGTCTGGGGCCACTTTTAACCTTTTAGTCTCTGTATATCCCCTCCAAGCTAGTTTTCCGACCCACCTACCACTGCCTCGATAGCATCAGCAAATATTCTTTCACCCTTTCTATTTAAGTGTACCCCATCCCTGTTGAAGCAGTCTCTCCTGTCAACAAGCACAGACCAGGCTGGAAAAAAATTCTACCCCTTGAGCCTTGCACAATCTCTCCAGGGCTGAATTGGTCAACAAGGCTCTCATCATATACTCCCTCCTATCATGTTTGGGCAGAATTGCCGAAACTTTCACATTCAACCCTAACTTGCAACTTTTTTTCAGTTTATTTATTTAGTTACCATCTGCACTTTTTTTTCAAAAATTTTCCACGGTCCTGGGATAGTATATGTAGTATAGTGTATGTTTTAATCTGCATGGTGCAATTTTTATGACTGAGTAAAGACAATTCAAAACTGAGTAATATGTGCTACTTTAAAAATGAAATTATTAACACTCTTGATTTGCTTTATAACTCTCCTGTAATACGAACCAAAAGAAATTTGTGAAAAAAAGTATGTGAATCTCTCTCTAAGCATAAATAGAAATGTGATCTTTTATTTAAAAAAAAAAAAAAAAAAAAAAAAGGTGGAAGTTAAGTGAAACTTCTTTAAAATCTTTTTGAAACATTTATTATATCAATGTTATGGTGGTTTAATATTTTACAATTGTTTTATAAGTTTATTACAAAGTTTTTACAGATCTGTTCTTTGCATTCAATGGAGGTGGTTTCGGTGGTCCCACTGCACGTATACATGCTCATATGCCTTACAATTGTTATTAGTCTTTGCATGTTGAATTATAAACTTTTTTCTGTCAATTTTTTATGAAATATAGTGGAGAAGAACAAAAAAATATATTTTTGTTTTTAAATTCGAAATGCTAGGGGCTGAGATATGGCAATTTAAACCGTAAATTGTCACATGTTGGAGTTACACCATGGCTGCGCTATAGGGGTTCTAATTGCATCATGAAATTAATCATTTCATGTTGCATTTTCGTAGCGATTTTTGTCAATCCACGGACGCAAGTTACTCCCATGTGAAAACTGCCTGGGATATGCCCAAAGAAGTTTCACTTCAAAACACAAGCAGTGTTCCTTTCTTCTTACTTAGAAATAAAAAAAAAACAAAAGTAGCTAGAGGGCTTTTTGTAGCAAAAAAGTGTTATAGTTATGACTGTAGAAAAGCTTTATGTATAGGTGAATAAGAAGAGGCAGTTTGTGTATGTGGAATAGCATCAAAGTTACTATTCAGACTGCAAAAGAACTTTAGGTAAATTCGCGAATTCAAAAATAAAGTCAGAGTTGGATATAGAAATTTCCAGGAGAAATTAATTACTTAGTTATTGTGAAAATAGATGAACATTTCACATAGCTTCCTGATGCTAACATCCACTGAAGTATCACACGCTTATACAATCAACAATTTTATATATCCTATCACATTGTGTATTCATCAATGATATTGATGAAGGGATATCAGGATTAATGTCCAAGTTTGCAGATGATACAAAGGTTGGCAGGGTTGTTAACAACAGTAAAGACAGTATGCGACTCCAACTGGATCTAGATAAATTGGGCAAATGGGCTGAGAAGTGGCAACTGAAGTTTAACGTTGACAAATGCAAAGTACTGCATATGGGTAGCAATAACCCAAGAGAAATGTACCAACTGTGTGGTACTACGCTCAGGGAAGTGGAAAGTGAAAAAGACCTGGGGGTAATTGTGCAGTCAAATATGAAGTTAGCTGAGCAGTGCAGATGGGCTGCCACGGCAAGTCATGGAGTCTTGTCAATGATATATAAGAATTTTGCGAGCAGGGACAGGGAGGTGATTATCCCGTTATACAAGGCAATGGTTAGGCCACACTAGAGTACTGTGTACAGGTCTGGAGGCTTCATTTTAGGAAGGATGTAGAGTTGCTAGAACGAGTACAAAGAAGGGAAACAAAACTGGTGAGGGGAATAAAGGGATGCTCTTACCAAGAAAGGCTTATTTTCTGCAAATTGCAGCACCTGGAGAGTAGGCACCTGCGAGGTGATCTGTGAGTTGTATAATGTGATTCTTCCTCTTTCTCAGATTAAGAACCTGAGGGGGCATAGATTCAAACTGAGGAAAGACAGTTGTTGTAGAATAGATGTGCAGAAATTTGCCTTTACCCAGTGGGTGGTTGATTGGTGGAACAGACTTCCATCATTTGTTGTGGAAATTGATAGCCTAAATAAATTTAAGGCTGAGCTGGACAGGCATTTGGAACGAATGGAGGTTTTTTTTTTTTTTTTTTGGCTGATGCTGCATAAGCTCGCTTTCTTGCATCATATGCCTCTATTAATGCTAATGCTAACATGGCGGAAATGCATTTCAAACAAGTCTATATTTTGCAATATTGCCAGACAACACTGACAAACAATAATGTGCAGTAATGGTATTTATCACACTACAGTAACACCTGGGCGGCTATCCTAATCAGGAACCAACATATTACTGCTACCAGAATTACACAATTTTGTACGGCTTGGGCTGCCTGTGCCCACATTATTACAGCCTTGGGCGCCTTTTACATTGTCGCACTATATTGTAGGCCCAGAGAAGAAATCACTTTTGAAATTAATTACTTACAACACCTCCTTGATGTACTACCGAATCAAAAGATAATAATTGGTGCAGACGTAAACTGCCACTCGCCAGCCTGGTTTAGCACAACACCAGACAGACGGGGCACCGGCCAACTTCTTGAGGAGTTTCTCATCGGCTCCCAGATCTCAGTCCTTAATCAGCCACATCAGCTCCCGACCTTTTGCAACACCCATTGGGAGTCCACGATTGACGTCTCTCTTGCTACAGGAAGTATTGTACCGTTCATAACCAACTGGAGGGTGCAAGACTCATGGACAACATCAGATCACCGTGTAATAACCTTTCAAATTACCAGAACTCTAACAAGAACACCGCCAATCAAGCAACTCCATAACAGATTTGCCATAAGTAAAGCAGACTGGGAGCTCCTCGGGAACACCTTGACTGCAACGGTAGAAAATAACCAACGGACGCTGGACCAATGGAGTGATCCTGACTCATGCCAACACAAGGTAACAGAAATTATTACAAGTGCCAGTGCAACAGCTATAAAAAGAAAAAATCCACTGCCTGGTGCAGTTCCTTGGTGGACACCTGAGATTCAGCAACTAAGGAGAGAAGTAATTAAAAGAAGGAAAGACTTCCAAAGAGCACAGAACGGAGGACCTGGTCAGCTGCAGAAGTTGAAGTGCTTAGGCAGCACTACAGAGATGTCAGGAATCGTTATACAGAAACTATCAAGAAAAGTAAAAAGAGATCATGGGAGGGCTTGGTCTCCACAACAGGAAATGCTAACCCCTGGGGGGTGGTTTACAAAGTCACCATCAACAAACTCCCCAGAGGCGAAGTTTTAACATCCACTCGGACACCACAGGGTGTGCTCACCACAACTTGGGAGCAATCAATGGAAAATATTCTCGACGTTATTTTCAAGGACCCAGCTATATCAATCCAACAAGAACAGCACCAATTGTGCCAAGAAAACCAAAATTACGACACATCAAAGCAGGAGTCCCCCTTTCTCACGGGAGGAGCTCCTAGTAGCCGCCGTAGAGATCAAACCCAAGAAATGTTCAGGATTAGATCTGATCGAGCCGGAAATTGTTAAAAAGGTAGCTGAATATGCACCGAAGCTTCTGCTGGATCTGTTTAACTGTTGTATGGAAGCAGGAAAATACCCAACTGAATGGAAGACAGCAAATATTAAGTTAATTTTGAAGAACCCAACCAAACAGCCAGAGAACCCAGACTCATATAGACCCATTGCACTTCTATCAGTGGTGAGTAAACTATACGAAAGATTGCCGCATAAAAGAATTTCCCAGCACTATGAAGCAGCAGAACTACCAGCGGTGAACCAATATGGGTTCAAACCAGGTTCCTCCACGATAGATGCATTGAAAAATCTGCTCACTGCAGCGAGGGAATGCAGCAGGAAATACTTCCTCCTGATCTCCATCGACTTCGCCAGGGCATTTGACTCACTCTGGTGGCCGAGTGTCCTCGGTAGGCTGAGGGAGGCCAGGGTGCCAATAAATCTATTCAACACCATAAAAGATTACCTATCACAGAGAAAGGATGAGATCAATACCCCGTACAAGAATATAGTAAAACAGATCTACAGAGGCTGTCCACAGGGGTCTGTGCTGGACCCATTTCTCTGGAACATTGTCTTCAATGAGTTCTTGAGAATGGACCTGGGAGAAGTCAATTCCCACGCTTTTGCAGACGACCTCATCCTTACAGTGGAAGCAAACTCAAGAGCTCAGCTTGAGATCCTGGCCAACCATGCCCTTCGACTGCTTCAAACTTGGGCAGCAAAGAACTTTCTCACAATATCACCTGCGAAAACCTCATCCATTCTCCTTAAAGGCTCTCTCGACCTGCGTAGACCACCCCAAATTAAAATTGATGAGAGCATGATAAAATTGGCACCACAGCTCAAATATTTAGGTATTCTCCTAGACAGCAAACTATCCTTTCAGCCACACCTTAAATACATCAGAACGAAGATCAGGAACTACTCAGCCCTGGTGGCCAGGGTCTCACGTAGAGACTGGGGCCTCAACAAGAGAACGCTGGCATTCTATTATAAGACAGTTTTCATTCCAGCAATCTCATATGCTTCGGCCATATGGTACGATAAGACCACACTAGTAGTGAATAGAAGGATGCTGGATTCTACCCAGTGATCCATCCTCTGCACCTGCAGTACAATGAGTACACCAGCCTTACAAGTAATAGCAGGAATGCTCCCATTAGACCTAGAAATCGTTAGAAATGGAATGCTCTATTACCTTTCCAAAGGAGTCCCAGTTACCTTCCTGAATTTTACAACTGATCCCACTAATAATAGGAAGGCAGAAAAAGTACGCTTACAGAACCACCTGCTACAGGAGTGGCAAAACAGATGGGCTGATACCACCAAAGGAGAGATCACCCGCAAGTTTTTTCCACACACAAATAGGGTATACCCGAAATCACCATCATGGTTCTTCCCAGGACTTCATACAACGTACTTAATAACAGGGCATGGCCCCTTCAATGCAAAGCTCACTGGCTTCAGACTCACAGACAACCCAAATTGCACTTGTGGAGAAATAGAAGACTGGAACCATCTTATGTTTGGCTGTCCCATATATGAAGACCTAAGATCTATTCTAATTGCAAAAGTGAGATATCTTCCAAGAGGACAAGAATTTCTCCTCCTTGAAACCGAAGAGGATTATAAAGCATTGTCACGATTCGCCCAGGACCTCTTCGCGAGAAGAAAGGTGCAAATTGCCATTCACTGAGGAAAAGAGGAAATGCCACTCAACCATGACAACGCAAAGACAAAACTTATCACCAACCAGCATTTCTCCTCTTTAAATGAAAGAAGATTAAATCCGAAAAACTTGATGATAGACTTGATGCAAGCACAACCTCAACAACCTGAACTGCAAATACAGGACTTGTCCCAGGAATGACCTACAACCCTAGAAGTTGATATCTCTTTAGAAGAAGTAGAACTCAAATAGAAGACCTGCCATGGACTTGACCTCATTGCAGCTCTGCTGCCAACGCCACAGGCTATACCTGTGCTCTCTTGCACAGTACTTTCTTTCCACTTCCCTGGGGAGGGAAGGAGATGGTTTCACTGTCTCTTTCCCTCCTCGCCCTCCTTTTCTTCCTGGTGGGACATGGGCCTGTCCCACTGACCACAGGAATCACCTCCTCTATCGACCCCTTACTTCCTATTTCCTCCCCCTAGCCTTCAGTCTCTTCCCTACTCTTCACTTTCACAGCGTAACCCCACAGTCTAAATTTAAATCTTTGACCTGGGGTCACCTTCCCTATTGGCTCCATATTTCTGGCTTTCCCCCGTCTTCAGTCTTCCCCCTACTCTGCCTAAACACTAGCAAATGCCCCATACGATGTCAAAATTTAAAAAAAAAAAAAAAAAAAAATTGTCAAAATTCCAAATGCATACGAAAACCCTTTCAGCCTACCTTTCAGTGACTACTTCCCAATACTATTAAATTATTTTATTTATTTATTATTATTTTTTTATTATTTTTTTTTTTTTGTTATTTTTATTTTTTTTTAGGTCCTTGCCACTGAAATCTCAGGAAATTAGGTGGCAGGACCTGCCAGAGTGAAAACTTAAAATTATTGGGTACCTGGTCTGCCTCCACGAGGCATAGTGTGGACAACATTGGGCCCCAGCAGGGGTCTAGCGGCTAAATGGCCAGAAGAACAACAAAACAACACTACACTTACAAAATCCATACACTTTTAAATCTCTGGCATTCCCAGTGAACTGGTACACCTACAATGAAAGCAACGCGGAGATGGGGGAAACCCCTGGTGCCGTTAGACACGAACACACTATACATATACTACAGTAACACTTCAAATATACAAAGTTTCAGAAATAAAACTTTTGTTTTTGTCTTTTATTTTTAAATAAATTTTGATTTTTAAATCGGTATACAATAAAAATATTCATATATACTTTTAAACATAGAACATTCAAAAATCTTTATTACTTTTTGTCAGGACACGTATGAAAGTATTGTTCAATGATTAAAAAAAAGGGCTGTTCCACTCGGGCTAGAAAATCTGAATTTAACAAAGTCAATATGGTGCTAGTGTACATGAGCTTCTGACTTTTAATGGAAATAATGAGGTTGGAAGAACTTGAGGAGCATACACAAATTCATGTTACAAACAAAGAAATTCATATTACAAACAAATATTATTGTAGTAGCATCCCCTGATTACTGTCATTACCCACCTTGCCACCCTTTACATCATTTTGAAAATTAGACATTAAGCCTGATATGTCTTCATCATATCATTAATAAATATGGAAAACACAAATGAACCCCAGCACTGAACCTTGGGGGAAACTCCACTAATAATATCAGTCCAAGAAGAGCAGTGCCCATTGATAACCATATTCTCTCTTCTCCCACTCAACTATCCCTTTATCCACAACAGTAGCTTATCCCTAATGCCACACTGCTCCAATTTATATAGCAAGTCTTTCACGTGAAACAGTATCAAAAACTTTTCTGAAATATCAGTATGACAGAATTATTTTTTGCATCCAATTCCTTTGTTACTGCATCAGTGTTCATAAGACTAGTCAGACAAAATCGCTCCTTAACAAATTCATGGTGTGATTATGCAAAACTGTATTACTGTCTAGATGGGCTTGCATTACTTCTTTAACCAGTGACTATTATTTTCCTGGAACAGCAGTCAAGCTTACAGATCTGTAATTATTTATTTTGCCCTTTGATCCTCCTTTGCAAATTGGAGAGACATCTGCACGCCTCCTATCCACAGGGATTCCTGAATCAACGGAAGCTCTCATAGTTATGGCTAAGGGTTGCTTACTTCTTTTGTTGCTGCTTATTATATAATGTATAAATATCATCAGCTCCAGGTGCCGTATTACTTTTAGCTTCAATTTCTCCTCACTTTCTTCCCAGTTATCACAAGACCATTTAGCTCCTAGTTATAACTAGGTACTTCTGGTATTCCAATCCATAAAAATTTCTTCATGGGTGAGTGCAGATGCAAAATACTTATGCAGGTTGTCAGCAACCTGAATAGGATTACTTTTTTTTTTTTTTTTTTTTTTTTTTGGTAGTTGTTGGCGCATAGGCTTCTGTGGCTATAATGCACCTCCCAAGGTTTTTTGCAGTACTTTGATCCAAGCCCGAGGCAGGAATCGAACCCGTGACCTTTTGGGTTGCCAGGCAGGCACTTTACCCACCCGGCTAGCCCGGTCAGCCGAATAGGATCACTGATAGTTACATTATTCATATCCAGTGGACCAATGCGACTCAATCGATTACCTTCGATTGTTAATATGAGTAAAAAAATTCTTTGCTACTTTTTCTTCACATTCTTAGCTAGACTTCTCATTATCTGTCTTCACCTGCCTAACTCCCTTAGTGACTTGACTCTAGAGTAGTTTTTACTGTAGGTTTCTGTATCCCTGCTAATTTATGATCATCTCATACATTTTTCATCTCTGACACTAGTCAGGTCTAAGCCTTGAACAGTACCTCTTAGTGGATATGAAAAGCCTAGTAGCTTCTATGATTAATTCCCTCCTAATGGTTCCCCTTTAGAATTTGCAGTGGTAATATCATTAATTGGTTCCACTGAATAGAATTTAAAAACTGTCTGAAACCATTGTAGTGACCCTTCCTTTTACACTTGACAATAGCTATATCATTAAGTAACTCCCACATCAATATATTATGACCAAGTACAAAGAGTCACTGCTGATAATCAGATTAAAAGTATTGCTATCTCTCGTTGCCTCACTAACATGCTGGTACAGAAAAACAGTCTTCCAATAAATCCACAGCCGACCGGGCTAGCGAGGTGGGTAAAGTGCCTGCCTGGCAACCCAAAGGTCGCGGGTTCGAATCCCGCCTCGGGCTTGGATCAAAGTACTGCAAAAACCTTGGGAGGTGCACTATGGCCAGAGAAGCCGATGCGCCAACAACTACCAAAAAATAAAATAAAATAAATAAATAAATTCACAAGTTCCAATCAATATCTGAAAATTTAAAATCCCCCATTACAAGACATTTGATTTACTGGCCTACTCTATTCATCTATATTTAAGCATAGTTGTTGCAGACCCCAGTGTTTCCCCCCCATTAGCCACTTTTATACTTCTTGTGGTGAGGCTTGCACCAAATCTGGCCATGTGAGCAGTGTTTTGTGTATAAATTTTGTGCTCTGTTCTGTTATGTTGTGTAACTGGCACCTAGCATCTTATCAAAAATCCCATTCTGGTATCAGGATCAGCAAACAAGAAAAGCTCATAAGGGACTAAATTTCACCCCATCACACTCCATTAATAGGGCAAGATTCAGTATTAACAAATATATATACTATGTACAATCAATAGCAAGTCAAAGGTTAATTTTCACTAGTGAAGAGTCCTGCAATAAGTTGAAGTTATTATCTATAGTCTAAATAGTAGTGACAATCAAGTTAGATATGATCCACATTCTTTTAAGTCCCACATAGACAAAGCACAGTAGGAGACAGTCTCAATTTAAACAGTTTACTATTAATGCTCCCATGACTCAATAGCAGGAATGTGCCATGCAATCCTGGAGAAAACCATAAAAATTCTTTCTTCTTGAACACCAACTAAAGGCAAAAATACTCTCATTTCACTACCAAGGTCTGAGGTATTCCAATCTCTTTGCCATTTATCAATGTAGATGGAATGCAGTCTTTTCCTTTCAGAAGCCAAAGAAACACTCAAATCAAGATGCACATCTTCCAAGGAAATAGTGTGTGCATTTTTCAGATGATAATTCATATACTTGTATTGGATCTCATAATGTACTAGTAGTTTTCCCAACAGAATCTGTAAGAACACAGTAGATGTAGTCCTTCATGCTATAGACATCATTAGGAGGGCAGCATGCTGGGCCTGTAACAACTGTTTAATCACAGTGACTTATTAGCTCTATAGCCCCGAGCACCAGCACCATAGGTAATAATAGACAAAAAGACAACTGTAATATAGTCAGAGAGTGACCTCTCAGACCCCACTCCTTTCTGGTTACTAATCACAATTGCGCTAGAATTGATTCACACTTTTCTTTTATGTACCTTACATAAGGCAGAAAACTTAAGGTGTCATCAAGACAGATGCCTAAATACTTAGTTATAGAATTATACTTAATGGACTGCCCTCGATACTTGATCAATGGAAGATGCCCCTATCTAGCTTCCCCTTCAAAAACATCTGAGATGTTTTTGACTAGACACTGAGACTTGTAGTTTATGTATTTCAGACCAAGTGGAAAGGTCCTGCGTTCATCTATAAAGTAGTAGTAATAATAATGACAAACAATGCAAGAAAGCAAGGTTATATAACATCAGCTAAAAAAAAAAAAACCATTTTACCAACTGGTACCCTCCAAGAATTTGTGTAGTTCTCCCTTGAATTTATTCAACCCATCCACTTCCACAACAACAGAAGCCTGTGCAAACAATGAACCACCTGCTGGCAAACTTCCACACATCTATCCTGCAACCATCCTTCAACTTGAATTTATGCCCCCTCATATGTGTAATCTCAGAAAGTGAAAGAATACCATTAACATTCAGCTTACTCAATCCAGTCAAGGCTTTAAACACCTCAATCAGATCTTGATGCAGGTGCCTCATCTCAAGATGCTGCAATTTGCAGAACTGGAGCCTTTCTAGGTAAGAGCACCCTTTTGTTCCCTTTACCAATCTGGTTGCAGCAGATCTACATCCTTCCTAAAGTGAGGCCTCCAGACCTGTATAGTACTCAAGATGCAGCCTAACCATAGCCTTATACAAAGGGATAATCACCTCCTTATCCCTGCTACCAAATTTTCTGCACATCATTGACAAAACCCCATGAGCAGTCCTGGAAGCATGTCTGCACTGCTCAGAGAATTTCATATCTCACTGAACAATTAACACCAGGTCTTTTTCATCCTCCACTACCCTGACTGCAGTACCACATAGTTGATAAATCACTCTACGGTTACTGCTACACATGCGCAGTACCTTACATTTGCCAATGTTAAATTTCAACTGCCATTTCCCAGCCCGACTTGTTGCAGTAGCTCATCCTGATGAATGTCATTAACCACCCTGCCAACCTTTGTATCATCTGCAAACTTATTTATTTACATTAAGACTGATATACCTTCTTCAATGTCATTAATAAATATTGAAAACAACAATGGACCCAACACTCAACCCTGGGGAACTCAACTAATAACATTAGTCCATGAAGAGCAGTGCCAATTGTTAACCACTCTGTCTTCTTCTTCTTCCACGTAATCATCCCTTTATCTTCATCCATAGCAGTAACTTGCCCTTAATGCCATATCACTCCAGTTTGTACAGCAGTCTTATGTGCAACAGTATCAAAAGCTTTCCTGAAATCCAAGTCATTATCATTAGCCATTTTCAATCCACTGCAGGATGAAGTCCTCTCCAGCAACTTTCCAATTCCTTCTGTTTTGTGCAATAGCCATCCATTTACTACCCACAAACTCATAAATTTCATCTGTCCATCTCAGTCATTGTCTTCAAAGTTTTCTTCCAGCTCTTCTTGGGTACCATTCTGTTATTTTCTTAGTTCATCTGTCATCGTGTCTTCAAGCTATGTGTCCTGTCCAAGACCATTTATTTTAGTTCTTTAGTTTTGATAAGGATGTCCTTTACGTCCCCTGAGTCCAAGGATGATCTTATAATTATGGCTAAGGATTTGCTTAGTTGCTTTGCCACCTCCTTTAATATAACTGGATAGATCCCATCCACCCCAGGTGCCTTTCTTATGTTTAACTGATTGAGGTGTATAAGGCCTTGAATGGATTCAGCACGCTGAATTCTGATGGGATCCTTCCACTCGTTCAGATTACAAACCTAAGGGTGCATAAATTCAAATTAAGAAAAGACAGATGTAGATTAGATGTGCGGAAATTTTCCTTTAGCCAGCGGGTGGTTAATTGCTGGAACAAACTTCCATCTGTTGTTGTGGAAGTTGATAGGTTAAATAAATTTAAGGAGGAACTGGACAGGCATTTGGAGGGAATGGTGTGATTTTTTTTTTTTTTTTTTGGCTGATGCTGCATAAGCTCACACGCTTGCTTTCTTGCATCACATGCCACTACTATTACTACTACTTGAGTTTGCTGCCTAATCCATGTGTTTCTCTTCTTATCTAACAGTCTGATTCCCAATATAATTTGTTCCATTCTTCGCTGTGTAGTTCTCAGCTTCTCTTCCATTCTTTTGGTGAGTGCCCAAGTTTCACTTCCATAAGTCATGGTGGGTAGTATACATTGGTTCATTATTTTACATTTCAAACAAATTGGGATATTGCTCCTCAGTATGTGACTATATTTCTTGAATGCTATCCATCCAAAATTTCTTCCCTTGACTTCCAGCATTTACCATTATTACAGCTAATGACTTGTGGCAGATAAGTATGACTCCACCTTTTCAATTACTGCTACTTCAATCATTATATCCCTTTCTGTGGCATACTTGTTCATTGTTAATTTTGTTTTGGTGATATTCATCTTTAGTCCAAAATCCTTACTAACTCTGCATAACTGATTAAAATTTTTCTCTAATTCTTTGGGATTGTGGCTTATGACCACAACGTCATCTGCAAATCGTAAATGGTTCGTTGACTTCTTTCTGCAACCAGTCTAACCTTCTGAAAGCTTCCTCAAGGGCAGCAGTAAACAACTTCGGAGATATTGTGTCACCGTGTTGAACTCCTCTCTCAATTTTAAATTTGCTACTGTCTTTGTCTAGTCTAATAAAAGAGGTAGCTTGTTTGGTTGTTTGTAGGCTTTACGGCGCAAGACCAGCAAAGGCCATAATGCGCCAAAAGAGGTGGCATTCTCATATATTTTCTTCAAAATCATAGCATATGGGGTATCTATGCCTTGTCTTTCCAGTGCCCGAAACATTGCCTTATGCTGTATGGAGTCAAATGCCTTTTCATAATCCACAAATGCCAGGCATAATGGTGTTTTATATTCATTTGCTTTCTCCATTAGCTGTGATATTACATGAAGGTGATCCATAGTTGAGAATCCTGTCCTAAACCCAGCTGCTCTTTTGTTTGATTCTCATCGAGTATTATTTCTAATCTGTTAGTAATGACCCTTATGAACAACTTGTAGATGTGGGATAACAAGCTAATTGGTCTATAATTTCCAATTTATGATTTATCTCCTTTCTTATGCAACAAAACTATGATTGCATTATTCCTCTCCTTAGGCATCACATCTTGTCTAATGCATTTTGTGAAGTCTTGCCAGTTTTTGTGTCATGTCTCTTCCTCTCAATTTTAACAACTCTACAGTAACTTCATCTTCCCCTGGGGCTTTCTGATTCTTCAATGCATGTTCTACCTCATCAGAACACATACGACATATCGGGTATGTCGTATGTGTTACTAATTTGCGATCCATCTTCCCCACTGCTGGCATCATTCCCTCGCTCCTTGTATAATTCTCTATAGTAGTCTTCTGCAATTTGAATTATGCTTTCACTGCTATTTATAAGTACACCATCACTATTCTTCAGTTTCAGTATCATTTGTCTTTCTGTATTACTGCTCATGGCTGCTGATTTATATCCTTTGTTTTCCCTTAATGCTTGTTCTACTTTTCTTCTGTTAAATCTTCTTATGTCCTCTCGAGTCTCTTTCTAATGGCTTTGCATAACTCAGGAAATCCAAGTATATGATGTCAAAATTATTTTTTGTATCCAGTTCCTTGGTCATTGCATCACAGTAACCTATTGGATTGGTTAGACAAGACCATTGACAAATCCATACTGTGATTGCAGTATAACTGCATGCCTGTCTAAATGGTCCTGCATTACTTCTTTAACCAGCGATTCCATTATTTTCCCAGGAAACAGATGCTAACAGGTCTGTAATTACTTGTGTTGCCTTTTGATCCCCCTTTATGAATTGGGGATATATTCACACTTCTCAAGTCCATAGGGACCTCTCCTGAATCCAAGGATGCTCTCAAAATTATCTAATTGTTTGCTTAACTATTTTGCTACTTTCCTTAATATAATTGGATAGATTCCATCTGCCCCAGATGCCTTTATGTCCATCCTCAATTTCTTCTCCACTTTCCTTACAGTTATCACAGTCACATAGCTCCTTGTTAGAGTTTGATAAACTTCTGTCATCCCCTTCCCTAAAGAATTCCTCATGTGTGAATACAGATGCAAAATATCTATTCAGTTTGTCTGCAACCTAAGCAGAGTCATCAACATTTAACCCATAGACATCAAGTGGCTCAATGTGATTCAATCCCGTTAATATAAGCATAGAAGTCTTTCCTGTTTTTCTTTGCATTCTTTGCCCGAGACTTCTCAAAAATCGCCTTAGCTTGCCTCTTGCCTTGATTACAGACTAATTTAAATCTACCATGAAGCTTCTCTATCAACTGATAATTTATATGCATCCCCATTCACTTTTCGTCTCTCCACGTGTCTCAATAGTTCATCTGATATCCATTTAGGTCTAAGCCTTGAACAATATTTCTCTGTTGGTATGAAAAGCCTAGCTTCTTTGATTACTTTCCTGAATATAGTTGACCATTATCACAGTCTTCACGTATAACACACTCCTAGTCTCATTTTTGTCCTTTTATGGCCTACATCATAGTCTTGATCCAAACTGACTCAACACTGTACTGGCTACTCATGTCAACTTGGTGCATTGTCTTAGATTCTAAGTGATTCTTAAGTAAAAGCTAACCCCCCCCCCCACCACTGTCCTGTCTGTACTTTTTGTACATACCATATTCTGCATCCCTTATGTCTGAGTGGCACCATGTTTCTGATAACTCTACATAGTCTTGTGTTTGATGACCTAACCATTATTGAAATTCATCAAATTTCTGTGCTCTTTTCCTAACATTAGTGTACATGAAAGTCTTTCTTAATATTAGATTTACTCTGCAATTCTCTAGTTTGTTGCAAATTTGGTAACTAACTAAAAGCTGCAACCAAGGTATAATAAAACAGAAATTGCTGGGTTTTTCTTTGGATTTTATCAAGGAAATTCAAACCATCTTTAACAAATTTACCTAAACAGCTTTCCACTATAAACTTCATGAGTTCAGAATGAAGAAAAACTGAAAACTCAAAGAGAAATATATCAAAAACTGGGTTCCCTCCAGGAGTAAGAATTGAGGCAGCACTCACCTAGGCAGCACTTTGCAGTGCTGCCTAGGTGAATGTTTCAAAATTCAATCTAAACTTATGAGAGTCCCACTAATGCTGGTTATAATACTTTTGCATCAAAGGTGGACTGAAAATCACAACTAAATCCCATGAATGCTGAATATCATGTCTATATTTTTCAATTAGACTACAGTTTAAAATCAAGCTTTAAAATTAACCTTTGATTTATGTGAAAATCCATATGTACTTATATTTTGCTTGTTTCTGAATGCCTGCTGAAATTTTCATTCTTTTAAACTATAATTGTTATAAATAGTCATCATTTATATCACAATTTTTTTACCATTCTTTCATCATTTTATGCTCCTTGATATAAAGTAATGTGCAGGGTACTTCTCCCATACTATTACTAATGTTAGTCATGGAAGTGCCACACCTCCTGTGTTAACAGCATCAGTTGATCCAACAAAAAAGAATTTTTAAAATGCTTAAGGCTATATTGTAATCGCCTTTGCAAAAACAAAATCCCTCCCCTTTACCTTTGAGGGTATTTTGACAGTTTATCTTTGGAATAAATCCCACATCAGTGCACTACGATCGTTACTGCTGCTAAGTGGTTTCTTTATTCGAAAATTTATTATACATCATCAATGCCAGTAACTTCTCCCATTTTGGTATAGAAAGCAGTCATGTAGCAAATACAGAAATCTTCTGTTATTAAGTGAGCTACAACCCTACAAGTTCCAATCAATATCTGAAAGTGTTTAAATTCCCTAAGATAAGACATTCTAGTTTACTGGCACTTTGTCTGTATAGCTGTTCATCATGAGCATTACAGCCATTTGGCTTTAATATACTCCTATCCCCATCCCCCTAATGTTTATATCACACAACGCACAGACTTGATATTACACTGATAACCAGTATCGGGGGGGGGGGGTAGAGAGATTTTAAGCCAGAAATGATCAAAAGGGGAAGATTCCAAATTACACTAGGTACAGTGTTTCAGAACTTGCACATGGATGGTGGGACTGTTAGTAACCGTGGGTATACCCAGCATTACAAACAGTTGCACCATCATAAAGGTGCAAGCAGAGGAACTGTCACAGAACAATTGGACTTCACAAAATTTTGGTTTAATTGACTCATGAATGTCACCCAAATATCAGTTCCATCATTTAGACTCCCAAGTAGCAATCCTTACCTTGTCATACTTGAGAGAAGGTCTGTGACAAGCCTCAAGGACATAACAATGAATCCTCCCATGGCTACCCAACTCATTGAATCTCAACCCAAATGAGCATGTTTGGAACCTACTGAAAAAGGACATTCAATGTTACAACCATTCACCTGATAATGAGTGGACATTACTGGTGCAGTGCATGCACTGCCAGAGGACACTGCACACCTTGTGGAGTTCATGCCAAGATTTGTATGTGCCTATATTATGGTGGTGGCCCACGAAGTATTAGGTGATTGTTGCTAATGCAAAGCCAACTCAGTGTATGCATTATAATCATACAAATTTATTAGTATTAGCAGAGGCATATGATGCAAGCGTATAACAGCATCAGCAAAAAAAAAAAAAAAAAAACCCCTTCCCATTTCACTGATCTATTTGTTCCAAATGTCTGTCTAGTTCTGCCTTGAATTTATTTAAGCTATCAATTCCACAACAACAGATGGAAGTTTGTTCCAGCAATCAATTACCCACTGGCTAAATGCAAACTTCTGCATCTCTATTCTACAACTGTCTTTCCTCAATTTGAATCTATGTCCCCTTGGGTTCTTAATCTGAGCAAGCAGAAGTGTCCCGTCAGCATTTGAGCCTGCTCAAACCATTCAAGGCCTTATACACCTCAATCAGATCACCTCGCAGGTGCCTAGTCTCCAGATGCTGCACTTGCAGAACTTAAGCTTTTCTTTGTAAGCGCACCCCTTTGTTCATCTCACCATAATTATGCCATAATAAAGTTTTTTAATACTATTTAATAATAATAAAATATATCTATTAAAGATAGTTTAAGAGAACAGTAAAAACTTCATGAAATCTTTCATTAAGAGAAAAATAAACTAATAAAATTTCACACACACACACACACACTGTGGCAGTAGTTCCCACACTGGTGCAGTAAAAATAACAGTGAAGGAACTCAAAACTAGTTTTATTTTTATTAAATGGAGTCTTCATCTGGTTGAATGCACTTATTTCCCCCCAGGGGCTCACATCTGGTGAGTATGGGCTTGGCACACCCAGGGTCCTGAGCTGGATATCATCATTCTTCTCTTTCTTGGTGATTTCCTTCTCTCTCTCTCTCTGGGTCCTAGGGTAAATTAATTTTTTTTGGCTGGTGCAGTATAAGTCTCAGGCTTCCTTGCACCATATGGCTATTAATAATAATAATAATAATAATACACTCTTCTAAAAAGTTTCTGTAAAGAATCAGTGATGGCATCCAAAGAGATGATGTTCAGTTCAGCAGTTATTTTTATTATTATTATTATATTTTTTTTTTTATCTTCAACATAATCTCTTTCCTTTGAAGGCAGTCTTCACCTTCAGTATGAGGAAGAAGTCAACTGGTGCTAGATCAGGAAAGTTGGGTGGATAGTTAATCTGTACAATGCCATGTTTCTTCAGAAATGTTTACACAAATGCAGAATGGGCAGGGACATTATCATATACAAGAACCCCAGCTGCCTTTCTCTCAAAATTGTGGCTCCATCAGGGAAATGCACTTCAGTCTTAAGCATCTGTATGTAGAATGCAGCATTGACTCTCTCTCTCCCCTTCATGTACAAATTCCTTGTGAATCACATTATGTTTGTTGAAAAACATGACCAGCATAGTCTTGATCCTGGACTTCCATAAACAAAACATTTTGGGCCTTCGTGATGATTTTTAAGTCCACTGCATAATCTGATTCTCTGTCTCTGGGCCATACTCAAACAACTAAAACCCATCTCCAGAGACAATACAGTTGAGGATATTAGGGTTGTCTTGACAAGTCTGGATGAAGCCTTTGCATGATGACACTCTTCATTATTTCTGCTCAACCATGAGACAAATTTTGCACAAACCCCCTTTCCTCTAAATCTTCATGCAGCATTTGATGAATCATCTCCTTATTCATATCCAATTCATCAGCTATCATTCTGAGGGTAAAATGATCATGATGACTTGTCACAATTTCCTGAACTTTTGCAACTCTGTCCTCATTTTGACGTCAACATGCTCACTTCTTGGATCATCAAAAACATCCTCACGTCTGTCTTTGAACCACTTATTATACCACACACACACACACACACACCAATGTTTCATCACTGTAAACAGTTTTTAACATTTCATACATTGCTGTTGCAGATTTTCCCAATTTAAAGCAAAATTTCATATTCATTCGTTGCTATGCTTGCAAAATTGTGATGTGGAGCATTAACAATACTAATGAAACAGGTTGTTATTTGCAACCTGTTGGCCTACAGTACTCCAATAGAGAGTGTACCACTCTCTAGTAGTAGTAGTACTAGTGGCACATGATGCAAGAAAGCAAGTGTAGGAGCTTATGCAGCATCAGCCAAAAAAAAAAAAAAAAAAAAAAAAATCACACCATTCCCTCCAAATGCCTGTCCAGTTCCTCCTTAAATTTATTCAACATATCAACTTCCACAACGACAGATGGAAGTTTGTTCCAGCAATTAACCACCCGCTGGCTAAAGGCAAATTTCCGCACATCTATTCTACATCTGTCCTTTCTTAATTTGAACTTATGTCCCCGTAGGTTGGTAATCTGAACAAGTGGAAGGATCCCATCAGAATTCAGCGTGCTCAACCCATTCAAGGCCTTATAGACCTCAATCAGATCACCGCGCAGGTGCCTAGTCTCCAGCCACTGCAATTTGCAGAACTTAAGCCTCTCTTGGTAAGAGAATCCCTTCATTCCCCTCACCAATCGTGTTGCTCTTCTCTGTACACGCTCAAGCAAATCTACATCCTTCCTAAAATGAGGCCTCCAGACCTGTACGCAGTACTCAAGGCGTGGCCTGACCATTGCCTTATACAGAGGGACAATCACCTCCTTTTCCCTGCTAGCAAAATTCCTATATATCATTGACAAAACCCCATGACCCACCCTAGCAGCCTGTCTGCACTGCTCAGAAAACTTCATATCTGACTGCACAATTACTCCCAGGTCTTTTGCATTTTCTACCACCTTAAGTGTAGTACCACACAGTTGGTACGTTTCTCTGGGGTTACTTCTACCCATATGCAGTACTTTGCATTTGTCAAGGTTGAACTTCAGTTGCCACTTCTTAGCCCATCTGCCCAAATTATCTAGATCCTGTTGCAGTAGCACACTGCCATTACTGTCATTAACAACCCTGCCAACCTTTGTGTCATCTGCAAACTCCGACATTAAGCCTGATATACCTTCATCAATATCATTGATAAATACACAAAACAACAGTGGACCCAACACCGAACCCTGTGGGACTCCACTAATAACATTAGTCCACGAAGAGCAGCACCCATTGATTACCACCCTCTGTCTTCTCCCACTTAACCATCCTTTTATCCATTGTAGCAACTTACCCTTAATACCATTCTGCTCCAATTTGCACAGTAGTCTTCCATGCGCAACAGTGTCAAAAGCTTTCCTGAAATCCAAGTATATGATATCAAAATTATTTTTTGCATCCAGTTCCTTTGTGACCACATCATAATAACCAATCAAATTTGTCAGACAAGACTTTCCCTTAACAAACCCATGCTGTGTTTGAATTATTGCTGCAGTCTTGTCTAGATGATCCTCAAATGCATCTTTAACCAGCGACTCCATTATTTTACCCGGAACAGAAGTTAAACTAACTGGTCTGTAATTACTCGTGTCACCCTTCGATCCACCTTTGTGAACTGGGGACACATTTGCACATCTCCAGTCCGTGGGAACCTCCCCTGAGTCCAAGGATACTCTCATAATTATGGCTAAGGGTTTGCTTAGTTGCTTTGCTGCCTCCTTTAAAATAACTGGATAGATCCCATCCACCCCAGGTGCCTTCCTTATGTTTAACTTCAACAATTTCTCCTCCACTTTGCTCTCAGTTATTACAAAATCATTAAGCACACTGCTACAATTTGATAACCTTCTTCCATTTTCAAATTGTAATAATTCCTCACGTGTGAATGTAGATGCAAAATACTCATTCAGTTTGTTTGCTATCTGAGCAGGATCATCAACAGTCGAACCATCGATGTCAAGTGGACCAATCAGATTCATCCCCTTCCTTTTAGAGTTTATATAAGTAAAGAAATCCTTGCTGTTTTTCTTAGCATCTTTTGCCAAAGATTTCTCGTAATCCGCCTTCGCCTGCCAAACCTCCTTTGTGACCCTGATTACAGACTAGCTTATATCTGCCACAGGCTTCTGCGTCACCTGATAATTTATATGCATCCCATGCATTTTTCTTCTCTGTCACGAGTCTCATTAGTTCATTTGATAACCATTTAGGCCTAAACCTTGAACGATATTTCTTAATCGGTATATAAAGTCTAGTAGCTTCCACAATTAATTCTTTGAATGCTTCCCACTTAGAATTTACTGTTTGTAACATCGTCAGTTGATCCCACTGTACAGAATTTAAAAACTGTCTGAGACCACTGTACTCCCCTTTACGGAAGCAAAAACCCTTTCCTTTACCCCTGACGGTAGTTACCTCTTTGAGTAAATCCCACTTCAGCACACTGTGATCACTGCCACCTAGTGGTTCCTTTATCTGCAAATTCTTAATACACGAATGATCACTGCTGATAACCAGATCAAGAGTGTTACTTTCTCTGGTTGTTCAAACTTCCTCTATTGGAGGAAGTTTGAACTACAACATATCACTCTGTTTATTTTCAAACTCATCAATCATGACCGCAACAGCAAGTCCGAAAACTTTATTGCCTCACCTTGTATACATCATCATCCTCTTCAGTCATCATCGATCCACTGCAGGATGAAGGCCTCCTCAAAACAACTCCAGTAACTGCACTCGTGCGTTCTGTTATCATTGTACACCAGTAAATTTCACAATTTCATCGATCTACCTCATCTTTGGTTTTTTCTTGAGCATTTAGAGTCAAGCACTATCCATTACAAAATTCATTTGGTCATTCTATTGTCAGTTCTTGATATGTGACCTGCCTATTCCATTTTAAGCACTTTGTTCTTTCAATGATGTCAAAGATCTTGGTTTGTTGGCAAATCCTTGCATGTTTTTCGGTCTCTTTTGGTTATGTTCAAAATTCGGTGCTCCACACTTCTCTGTATGACACAGTCTTTGTAAAGCAATGGCATAACAGTAAATTCTAAGTGGGAAGCGTTCAAGGAATTAATCGTGGAAGCTACTAAAAGTTTCATCCTATTAAGAAATATTGTTCAAGGTTTACGCCTAAATGGTTATCTAATGAACTAATGAGACTCGTAATAGAGAAGAAAAATGCATGGGTTGCATATAAATTATCAAGCGACTCAGAAGCCTATGGCAGATATAAGCTAGTCTGTAATCAGGTGACAAAGGAGGTTAGGCAGGCAAAGGCAGATTACGAGAAATCCTTGGCAAAAGGTGCTAAGAAAAACAGCAAGGATTTCTTTACTTATATAAACTCTAAAAGGAAGGGAATGAATCTGATTGGTCCACTTGACATCGATGGTTCGACTGTTGATGATCCTGCTCAGATAGCAAACAAACTGAATGAGCATTTTGCATCTACATTCACACATGAGAAATTATTAAGGTTTGAAAATGGCAGAAGGTTATCAAATTTTAGCAGGATACTTAAATGATTTTGGAATAACTGAAAGCAAAGTGGAGGAGAAATTGTTGAAGTTAAACATAAGAAAAGCACCTGGGGTGGATGGGATCTATCCAGTTATATTAAAGGAGGCGGCAAAGCAACTAAGCAAACCCTTAGCCATAATTATGAGAGCGTCCTTGGACTCAGGGGAGGTTCCCACGGACTGGAGAAATGTATCCCCAATTCACAAAGGGGGATCGAAGGGTGACACGAGTAATTACAGACCAGTTAGTTTAACTTCTGTTCTGGGTAAAATAATGGAGTCACTGGTTAAAGATGCATTGCAGGATCATCTAGACAAGACTGCAGCAATAATTCAGATACAGCACGGGTTTGTTAAGGGAAAGTCTTGTCTGGCAAATTTGATAGGATATTATGATGTGGTTACAAAGGAACTGGATGCAAAAAATAATTTTGATATCATATATTTGGATTTCAGGAAAGCTTTTGACACTGTTGCGCATGGAAGACTATTGTACAAATTGGAGCAGAATGGTATTAAGGGTAAGTTGCTACAATGGATAAAAGGATGGTTAAGTGGGAGAAGACAGAGGGTGGTAATCAATGGGTGCTGCTCTTCTTGGACTAATGTTATTAGTGGAGTCCCACAGGGTTCGGTGTTAGGTCCACTGTTGTTTTGTATATTTATCAATGATATTAATGAAGGTATATCAGGCTTAATGTTGAAGTTCGCAGATGATACAAAGGTTGGCAGGGTTGTTAATGACAGTAATGGCAGTGTGCTACTGCAACAGGATCTAGATAATTTGGGCAGATGGGCTAAGAAGTGGCAACTGAAGTTTAACCTTGACAAATGCAAAGTACTGCATATGGGTAAAAGTAACCCCAGAGAAACGTACCAACTGTGTGGTATACACTTAAGGTGGTAGAAAATGAAAAAGACCTGGGAGTAATTGTGCAGTCAGATATGAAGTTTTCTGAGCAATGCAGATAGGCTGCCAGGGCAGGTCATGGGGTTTTGTCAATGATATATAGGAATTTTGCTAGCAGGGAAAAGGAGGTGATTATCCCTCTGTATAAGGCAATGGTCAGGCCACGCCTTGAGTACTGCGTACAGGTCTGGAGGCCTCATTTTAGGAAGGATGTAGATTTACTTGAGCGTGTACAGAGAAGGGCAACAAGATTGGTGAAGGGAATGAATCCTCTTACCAAGAGAGGCTTAGGTTCTGCAAATTGCAGTGGCTGGAGACTAGGCACCTGTGCGGTGATCTGATTGAGGTATATAAGGCCTTGAATGGGTTGAGCACGCTGAATTCTGATGGGATCCTTCCACTTGTTCAGATTACAAACCTAAGGGGGCATAAATTCAAATTAAGAAAAGACAGATGTAGATTAGATGTGCGGAAATGTTCCTTTAGCCAGCGGGTGGTTAATTGCTGGAACAAACTTCCATCTGTCGTTGTGGAAGTTGATAGGTTGAATAAATTTAAGGTGGAACTGGACAGGCATTTGGAGGGAATGGTGTGATTTTTTTTTTTTTTTTTTTTTTGGCTGATGCTGCATAAGCTCATACACTTGCTTTCTTGCATCATATGCCACTACTACTGCATTCAATGTCCATGTTTCACAATCATATATATGGTGTCGCTTTGGCTGCCTCTAGCTGGCAAATCATGAATTGTTCATACATGAAGATTGAAATATGCAGTGTCTAGACTAGTGTTTCTCAAACTTTAGAAAACCATGGAGCATTGCAATATTCCCTAATTTAGGAGGAACACCAGAACGAATGTGTATTTCTTTTTTACATTTTACTGTACACAAATATTGCACTAGCATACAAACTACTCAGAACTATCCACTCACATTTACATAGACAATACTCTTAAATAAATTATGTAAAAATTTATTACTCAGCATGGAATCCCAAATGAGGAATATTCATAGCGCACCAGTTGAGAAACACTGGCCAAGACCATGCAGAAATGAAGGGCAGAAAAAAAATAATAAAAATAAAAAGTTTCATAGTGACGCCAGAGTGTATTTGGCATTTATGCAGTTAGTAAAGCAAATCTCATGACATGTGCTGACATCTTAGAAAAGGAGTGTGCAAACGCACATATGCAATGGGGGGGGGGGGTCCATAAGAAGGTTATGTGCACCATGAATGAGTTAAATACCAAGAAATTCTGAAAGGCAAGTTTATTGTTGAGACTTTTTTCTCTACAATTTTTAGAATCCAAGTTATAAGCAATTATTTATTGCCTCCGTAGCCGAGTGGTCAGGAGCGAGAGTGCAGTAGCACACACTCTTTGAGTAGACCAAAGTTCAAACCCCTGACTGCTAAATATGGTTGATCTGCAAACCCACACAGGACCAGTGTGGCAGATCATGGTCCATTTCGCTCAGCAGGAATTGTTGACGAGGCTTCCATCCTGCAGTGGGTTGATAATGGCTGCAGTTTACCTTTACATACAAAGATGCATTTTTTAATTTTATTTTTGAACTGCATAATTTGAAACATGCAAGGGAGAGGGCGTTAAGTGTCATTACAAGTGAAAGCTGTGAATTACAAGATAAAAAAAAAACTCATAAGTTTTTTGCCATTTTATTTACTTAATTGTCATATTATCATACTTATAAGTAGCTTTATAGTCCTTGTTACACTAGTTATTTTTATTTTAGATAGAGATTTTGTAGGTTACTACTTAATATACATAAAACCGTTGTTTCGTTTGAACCTTGCAGCTATTGTTACAGTATAGAGTGAGTGGTAGATGGCAAAACTAGATAGCGCAATAAGTATCACTGCATTTAGGAATCTATTAGCTCTTCTTCCAGGCACATCTCCCTAGGGAGCCAGGCACCAACAAATTCCTCCAACTGCATCGATCATGTGCTCTACAGGCAGCATCACAAAGTGTCATGCCCAGAAGTTCACTGATCCCATCCTTCCACCTAGTTACAGGTTTTCCTCTGCACCTCTTTCCCCTCAATTTTTCCTTCCATTATATTCTTCAACAGAAAGTTTTCCCTTCTTACTATATGACCAAAAAAAAACTTTAGTTTTCTTTTGTTCATGCTATGAAGAAGAATTTTAGGCCTGCCAATTTTATTCAATACTCACTCATTTGTTCTTCGATCCAAGTAAGAAATATTCAGTATTCTCCTGTAACATCATTTCAAATGCCTCAATTTTCTTCCTGTCAACTCTTTTCAGATTCCATCCTTCACATCCATAAGCGGCAACTGGAAAAATTAACGAATCAATGATTCTCAGTTTCGTCTTTAGGGGCAGATCTTGATCTCTCCATAATTTTGTCAGATCAGTAACCAATGTTTTAACAATTGCCTGTCGTCTCTTTACATCGTTTGAGCAGTCACTATTTTTATTTATTTTTGACCCCAAGTAATCAAATTCATCAACTTCTTCGATATCTTGCCCATTAACCTTCACTTTACTGAAACTGAGATTATCACCATAATTTTAGTTTTACACATTCAGAAACAATCCTTTTTTCTTACTTGCTTCACATTCTCTCCTCAGAATTTATTTAAGATGATCCGTAGAAATGCAAATTAGAACAGTATCGAAGGTTGTTTATCTTCAGTCCTCCAATTTTGATGCCAGTCTCTAAATCTTCATGCATGATATCTTCAAGCATAAAGATTAAAAAGGTGAGGTGACAAAATACAGTCCTGCCAGACACCGTTACCTACTGTGAAAAAGTCTATTTCCCATGTTGGTTCTCACAGTTCCTTCCTGTTCCTGGTACAGTAGCTTAATCAGCTGAATTATGTGGATTGGGAAACCCATATTAGTCATCATTTCCCATAGTTTCTCATGTTGAACACAATCAAATACTTTTGCATAATCTATAAAACACAAAACGACTGGAACATAGAATTCTTTGCATTTTTCAATAATCAGTCAGACTTAAGATCTGAACTCTAGTTCCTCTGCCCCTTCTGAAACCTGCTTGCTCTTATGGCATTTCTTCTTAAAGTTTTGTTGAGATTCTGTTTAAGATGATTTTAAGAAGAATCTTGCTAGCGTGAGAAATTAGGCTAATATTCCTGTAATTTGAGCAAATTTTTAGATCTTTTTTTTTTTTTTTTTTGGTAAGGGAATGAAAACTGATGATTTCTTCCAATCTGATGCCCACTATCCTATTTCCCAAATTTTTACAATCATTTTATGAAAAAAAAAAAAAAAACTGTGCCCTTCACACCTGTAGCTTTAATCTATTCTGTTGGGATTTCATCAATTCCAGGTGATTTGCCACACATCAGTTCTTTGATGGTTTTTTCGACTTCTTCCTTCAGTGGAACTGGTTCATGATCACACTCTCAAAAAGGGGGTGGCAGATCATTAGTGTCGGCAGGTGCTCGGAAGAGCTGCTTGCGGCATTCTTTCCACCTTCCTTTGTTTTCTCCTCTGTTAAAATTTCCCCTTTGGAGTCCTTAATTACATTAAGTTTTGGTCAGAACTTTTGTCTTAAGGACATCATACATCTTCTTAGTGTTGTTTCGTTTGTTGTGGTATTCAATTTCTTTACACTTTTGATTGATATAATCCTATTTGTCCTGGCTTAAACAACGCTTGATGACTCTGCTTAGTTCCTGATACTCTTCATTCCTTTGTATACCCGCTTTTGCAGTTCTCTGTTCAATAAGTTTAAAAGTGGCTTCTGTAATCCATAGCTTTGTGATCTTTGACCTTTCTCTATTTGCTGAATCCTTAATAATGCTTTTTGTATTTTCCCACATTTCCTCAAGCAGCATATCGTCATCTAGTTCTAATAGAGCTTGAAAACGATTGCCTATTGCAAGTATATAATCGTCTGGAATATTTTCTACATCCAATCATCTAGTGAAAACCTTATGATTTTTTTGAGCTTCAGCTTGAGAAAAAATGATGTGGAGTAGCTGATGATCACTGCCACAATCTGCTCCAGGAAGTGTTTTTGCTGTTATTACACTGGAACACCACCTTTGCTGCATAAGGATGTAATCAATCTGATTCCTTGTTTTATCATGTCAGGAGATTTTCATGTGTAGAGCCTTCTCGGGTGCTGCTGAAAGCAGGTGTTATATATGACAAGACTGTTCGGATGACAAAATTCAATTAAAAACTTTCATCCCTTTCATTTCTAGTGCCAAGACCAAACCTACCACATTCTGGACTAAAAGAAACTGCCTTGCCTACTTTTCCATTAAAATCGCCGAGTATCAAAACATCCTTTTTTGGGACCAGATCAAGAGCTGTTTGAAGATTTTCATAATAAACGTCCATATCTTCATCTGTGGATGTTGATGTCTGTGCATATGCACTAAAACTGTGAGATTTACTGGCTGGCTCTGAAGTCTAACCATCATCATTCTACTATTAATAGGATTGTATCCAAGAAGAGACCTTGAACATTCCTTATTCAAAATGACAGTGACACCATAATCTTTTACTTGGTCACTTCCACAAAAAAAAAAACAACCAAAAACCCATTTTCAGTTTTGAAATGACCTTGTCCTGTCCACATGACTTCCATTGCTCCTAATATGTCAATTTTATACCTAACCATTTCATTGATAGATAAAATCACTAATTAATTATCACTATTAGATGGTGATAATTAATTACTTAAATTTATTAATCTTATTTAAATTCCATTGTTAATCGACAGTATTCAATCGGATATCATGCCACAAACTAGAGCAGCAAAGCAACAGGCATAAAGTAGCAGAAGTGCTGTGACTCGAAGTGCTGAACAGAGGGGGGGGGATATTCTCTGACGCATCACACCCTAAAAAAAAAAAAGTGCAACTTGCGAAATGTTTGTGGACTTTCTGGAACGGGACATGATCTAGCCAAGGAGGATATCTTTGTGTGTGTGTGTGTGTGTGTGTGTGTGTGTGTGTGTGTGTGTGTGTGTGTGTGTGTCAGCTCATCAAGCTCTCAGCTGTGTGTGTGTGTGTGTGTGTGTGTGTGTGTGTGTGTGTGTGTGTCAACTCATCAAGCTCTCAGCTGCTCAACTCAACAACAGAGCTCACTCTTGTGCATCAGGCAACACAGCAGCAATCTCCATGGCAGAATTCCCTGGTCCCACAGGAGTTAGTTATTGTCGGTGACTTTATTGTCAGGGAGAAGGGTAATATATTGTGTAAAACATATAGGTGGAATAGCACCAGGGTACGTCTGCCAGGGGCAAAAGTTGATGATGCTGTAGAGCAGATATCATCTTTTAAGAGCAAAAAGGCTGATATTGTTGTACATGTTGGCACTAATGACATTAAGAGTAGGAGATCTGCAGATTTACTTAACAAGTACAGGTCATTGTTGAAAAAAGTTGAGTTAACATTAAATAGAAGGGATGCAAGAATGTTTGTTGATGCTATCGAGGCAGTGTTAGATGGGTCGGAAAACTGCTAGCTTCAGTGGATTCACAGACTAAAAGGTTAACAGTACCACATGCAGGGGTGAGAGTGATTCTTGCACTGCTATTATAATGAGCAGTGGCCTGGGGGGGGAGGTGCTGGGGTTATCAGGGACTGGTGGGGATCATCATGAAACACACAAATACATGGGCTAACTAAGAATAAGTGCATGTATACTTGCATGTGCACCAATGCTAAAAGTATAGTAAATAATTTTGATGAATTTGAATGCTGGTCAAGACATCAAAGGCAGATATTGTTGGGATATCAGAGACATGGTGTCACACAGAGATGCGGAATTGGAATTTGGGGAGTACATAGATGGACAGTGCAATGTTGAGTCTGTTTGGTGTGACATAAGCACTGCGAAAGCAAAAATGCAAGTATGAGTTCGTTATAGGCCTAATTACTCTGATGAGTACAATGAACAATTATGCAGAGAAATAAAGTGGGCCAGTAAATCAGAATGTGTTGTAATGGGGGATTTTAACTGAACTAGTGGGTTGGTCACTCGCACGCTAGCAAGACTTTTGTGGATTTATTGGAGGACTGTTTTCTATAGCAACTTGTTCAAGGGGGCAAACAGAGGGAGTAATACCCTTTATCTGATTATCAGCAGTGATGACTCATGCATTAGGAATTTGCATGTAAAGGAACCACTAGGTGACAGTGATCACAGTGTACTGATGTGAGATTTACGTAGATATAATTAGCATCAGGGGTAAACAGAAGGGTTTTTGCTTTAGTAAAGGTGACTAAAGTGGTCTCAGACAGTTTTTAAATTCTATCGTGTGGGATCAACAGATGACGTTACCAATGGTGAATTCTAAATTGGAAGACTTCAGGGACTTAATCTTGGAAGCTACTATGCTTTTCAGACCGATTAAGAAATACTGTTCAAGGTTTAGGCCTAAATGGATGTCAGATGAACTAATGAGACTCATGGCATAGAATAAAAATGCATGGGATGCATATAAATTATCAGACGACACAGAAGCCTATGGTAGATATAAGCTTGTCAGTAATCAAGGCACAAAGAAGGTTAAGCAAGCAAAGGCAGATTATGAGAAATCCTTAGCAAACGATGCTAAGAAAAACAGCAAGTACTTCTTTACTTACATAATTGTAGAAGGTAGGAGATGAGTCCAATTGGTCCACTCGATATCAATGGTTTGACTGCTGATGATTCTGCTCAGATAGCTGACAAAATGAATGAGTATTTTGCATCTACATTCACACATGAGGAATTCTATAGGAATTTTGGACAAAAGCATATTAAACTCTAACAGAAAGAAAAATGATTTTGTAATAACTGAGAGTAAATTGGAGGAGAAATTGTTGAAGTTAAATATAAGAAAGGCACCTGAGGTGGATGGGATCTATCTAGTTATATTAAAGGAGGTGGCAAAGGAAGTAATCAAACCCCTAGCCATAATTATGAGAGCATCCTTGGACTCAGGGGAAGTCCCCACAGACTGGAGATGTGCAAATGTAAGCCCAATTCATGTTAGTGCATAATTCACATTATGCACCAACATCGAGCCATGATGATGAAGAGGTTAGCGTTAGCATTAGCAGAGGCATTTGATGCAAGAAAGCAAGCTTATGCAGCATCAGCCAAAAAAAAAAAAACCTTCCACTTCACCCCTCTGTTCGTTCGAAATACCTGTCCAGCTGAGCCTTAAACTTATTTAGGCTATCAACTTCCACGGCAAGGGATGGAAGTCTGTTCCACCAACCAACCACCCGCTGGATAAAGGCAAATTTCCGCACGTCCATCCTACATCTGTCTTTCCTCAATTTGAATTTATGCCCTCTCAGGTGATTATTCTGAGCGAGAGGAAGAATCCCATCAGCATTGAGCATGCTCAAACCATTCAAGACTTTATACACCTCTATCAGATCACCTCGCTGGTGCCTAGTCTCCAGACACTGTAATTTACAAAACTTAAGCCTTTCTTTGTAAGAGCACCCTTTTGTTCCATTCACTAATCTTCTTGCCCTTCTCTGTACTCGTTCCAGCAGCTCTACATCCTTCTTGAAATGAGGCCTCCAGACCTGTATACAGTACTCTAGGTGTGGCCTGACCATTGCCTTATACAAGGGAATAATCACCTCCTTATCCCTGCTAGAAAAATTCCTATATATCATTGACAATACACCATGAGCTACTCTTGCAGCCCATCTGCACTGCTCAGAGAACTTCATATCTGCCTGCACAACCACCCCCAGGTCCCTTTCATTCTCTACCACTGTCAGTGTAGTACCACAGAGTTGATACGTTGCTCTGGGGTTGCTGTTTCCCATGTGTAGTACTTTACATTTGTCAATGTTAAACTTCATTTGCCACCTCTCAGCCTATCTGCTCAACCTTTCCAGATCCTGTTGCAGCAGCATAGTGTTAGTAGTGTCCTTGACAACCCTGCCTACCTTTGTATCGTCTGCAAACTTCGACATTAAGCTTGATATACTATCATCAATATCATTTATAAATACAGAAAACAATAATGGACCCAACACTGAGCCCTGAGGGACTCCACTAATAACATTAGTCCACGACGAGCAGTGTCCATTGATTACCACTCTGTCTTCTCCCCCTCAGCCACCCCTTTATCTACAGCAGCAATTTGCCTCCAATGTCACACTGCTCCAATTTGTGCAGCAGTCTTCCATGTGCAACAGTATCAAAAGCCTTTCTAAGATCCAAGTATATAATATCAAAGTTATTCCCTGCATCCAGTTCCTTTGTGACTGCATCATAGTATCCAATCAAATTGGTCAGGCAAGACTTCCCCTTAACAAAACCATGCTGTGTCCGAGCTATAACTGAAGTCTTGTCTAAATGATCCTGCAGTGCTTCTTTAACTAGTGCCTCCATTAATTTTCCTGGAACAGAAGTTAAACTCACAGGTCTATAATTACTTGTGTCAGCCTTTGATCCTCCTTTGTGAATTGGGGTCACATTTGCACATCTCCAGTCTGTGGGTACCTCCCCTGAGTACAAGGAAGCTCTCATAATTATGGCTAAGGGTTTGCTTACTTCCTCTGCTGCCTCCTTTAATATAACTGGATAGATCCCATCCACCCCGGGTGCCTTTCTTGTGTTTATCTTCAACAATTTCTCCTCCACTTTACTCTCAGTTATTACAAGATTCTCTAGCTTACTGCTAGAGTTGAATACACCTCTGGCATTCCCCTCGCTAAATAACTCCTCATGTGTGAATGTCGATGCAAAATATTCATTTAGTTTGTTAGCTACCTGAGCAGGATCATCAACAGTTGACCCATCGATATCAAGTGGACCAATCTGATTCATCCCCTTCCTTCTAGAGTTTACATAAGTAAAGAACTCTTTGCTGTTTTTCTTTGCATCCCTTGCCAGTGATTTCTCGTAATCTGCCTTCGCCTGCCTAACCTCCTTTGTAACTTGGTTACAGATCAACTTGTATCTATCATAGGCTTCTGTGTCATGTGTTAATTTGTATGTATCCCATGCATGTTTCTTCTCTGCCATATACCTCATTAGTTCATCTGACATCCATTTAGGCCTAAACCTTGAACAATATTTCTTAGTTGGTATGTAAAGCCTAGTAGCTTCCAAGATAAGTTCTTTGAATGCTTCCCATTTTGCATTTGCTGTTGGTAACATCATCAGTTGGTCCCACTGTATAGAATTTAAATACTGTCTCAGTCCATCGTAGTCACCTTTACGAAAGCAATAACCCTTCCCTTTACCCCTAATGGTAGTTACCTCTTTGAGTAAATCCCACTTCAGCACACTGTGATCACTGCCACCTAGTGGTTCATTTATCTGCAGATTCTTAATGCATGAAGAATCACTGCTGATAATCAAATCAAGAGTATTCCTCCCTCTAGTTGCCTCCCGAACATGCTGATGTAGAAAACAATCATCCAGTAAATCCACAAAAGCCTTGCTAGTGTGTGAGTGACCAGCCCCCAAATTCCAGTGAATATCTGGGAAATTAAAATCTACCATTATAAGACTCTCTGATTTATTGGCCCACTCTATTTCCCTGTACAGTTTCTTATTATACTCATCAGAGTCATTAGGTCTATAGCACACTCCTACTCTCAATTTTGATCTCCCAATGCTTATGTTACACCAAACTGACTCGACACTGCACTGTCCAGCGATGTGCACTGGCTTCACTTCCTTGGATTTTATGTATTTCTTAACTAATAGCATAACCCCTCCTCCCTTCCTATCCAGTCTATCCTTTCTGTAGACGTTGTACTCCCCAAATTCCAGTTCTGCATTCCTTATATCTGTGTGACACCAAGTCTCTGATGTCACAGGTTGAAGAAATGTACACCGAAATCGAGTCTTCTAGATGAGCAGAAAACCCACTATACTATTATTATGGGGGACTTCAATACTAAGGTTGGAAAGAGACAAAATAGCACATAAAGGGGAACTATAAGAAATTTTGGAATTGGTGAAAGAAATGAAAGAGGTGAAAGACTTGTGGAATTTGCAGAATTTCGAGGATTGTCAGTAATAAACACTTTTTTCAAGAAGAGGGTGACAGAAAGTGGACATGGAAGAGACCAAATGGATTAACAACAAATGAAATCGACTTCATCCTCACTAACAGAAGATATATCGTGAATAATGTTACTGGGTAAATGTTGGAAGTGATGCCAGGATTTTAAGATGCACACTTGATATAGATGTAAGAAAAGAAAGGAAAAAACTGACTCAAGTAAATAATATGAAGGTCTTTGAAATAACAGAAGAGGAGAAAAGGCAGTATGTACTGGAATTTAAGAACAAGTTTGAGCTTCTGCAGACTGTTCAGGACCAAGATATCGACGAGGAATATTACCCCTTTCTGAAAGTGATAAAGCCCAAGAAACCTATAGGTAAAAAGAAATCCAAAGAAGAAAAAATTAGTCAAGAAACACTTTTCATGATGAACCAAAGACGACAAATGAAGAGCAACATAAGCATTAACAAGGAGAAAATTGAGTATACTGAGTTATGGAAAGCCATTAGAAAGAGACTCAGAGAGGACATAAGAAGATATAACACAAGAAAAGTAGAACAAGCATTAAGGGAAAACAAAGGACTTAAATCAGTAGCCATGAGCAGTAATACAGAAAGACAAATGATACTGAAACTGAAGAATAGTGGTGTACTTATAAATAGCAGAGAAGGCATAATTCAAATAGCAAAAGGCTACTATAAAGAGTTATACAAGGAACAAGGGAATGATGCCAGCAGTGGGGAAGATGGATCGCAAATTAGTAACACATAAGACATACCCAATATCCTTCCTGATGAGGTAGAACAACATGCGTTGAAGAAAATGAAGAATCAGAAAGCCCCAGGGAAAAATGAAGTTACTGTAGAGTTGTTAAAATTGGGAGGAAGAGACATAACACAAAAACTGACAAGGCTCTTCACAAAGTGCATTAGAAAAGGTGTGACGCCTAAGCAGTGGAATAATGCAATCATAGTTTTGCTGCATAAGAAAGGAGATAAATCAGAAATTGGAAATTATAGTCCAATTAGCTTGTTATCCCACATCTACAAGTTGTTCACAAGGGTCATTACTAACAGATTAGAAAGAATACTCTATGAGAATCAAACAAAAGAGCAGCTGGGTTTAGGACAGGATTCTCAACTAGGGATCACCTTAATGTAATATCACAGCTAATGGAGAAAGCAAATGAATATAAAACACCATTATGCCTGGCATTTGTGGATCATGAAAAGACATTTGACTCCATACAGCATAAGGCAATGTTTTGGGCACTGGAAAGACAAGGCATAGATACCCCATATATTATTAGTATTAGCCACATGGTGCAAGAAAGCCTATGGCTTATGCTGCACCAGCCAAAAAAAAAAAAAAAAAAAAAACCTAATAATTAATAAAAGAAAAGGAAATTGAACCTATCATCCTATGCGTTTTCCTCACCCGAAGGTACTACCCAGATGACCTTTGAATTTCCCCAAACTGTCAGCCTCTACCACTTATTCCAGTAATTTATAACTCGGTAGCTAAAATAAAACTTCCTGCAGTCCAATCTAAACATCTCCCCCTGTAACTTGAATTTAATTGGGGGGGGGGTGTTTAATAAAAATAAGGGGGCGGTGAAAGCAAAAAGAAAGAAGAGAAGATAAGAAAATTTAGAAAAAGTATTCATACACGTTTCACCTGTTGTGTAACATTATTTTCCAGGTAAACACACAAAATGAAACTTATAACTGATCGGCGGTCAAGTCCGCCGACAGGTCTTAACAAGCAAGTATAGGTAGGCGAGCGTGTCGGGCACTGTTGGTGAGTCCAGCTTACATCAGCAAGAATATGTGCGTGTAATGACTTGTTGAGAATACGATACTATAAATAGGCGTCATGTATGAAATCTAGTTTAGGTTGTTTTTGAATTGTGTGACAAGCAGTTAACAATAGTGCAAGTGTAATAGTATTCAATTCAAAAATTTTAATTCATATTCGATAACTTTGATATTTACAGATTACGGATCACATACAAAGCAAATTGTATTATTGTTGTTTCAATAAAACAGCAATTTACATGCGAGTATTTTTATACATATCTATGGCTTCTAGTGTTTACTAATAATAAAATAGTTTTATTACATTATTAATGAAATCAGAGGTGAAATGAAATCGATACTATAAATAGGCGTCATGTATGAAATCTAGTTTAGGTTGTTTTTGAATTGTGTGACAAGCAGTTAACAATAGTGCAAGTGTAATAGTATTCAATTCAAAAATTTTAATTCATATTCGATAACTTTGATATTTACAGATTACGGATCACACACAAAGCAAATTGTATTATTGTTGTTTCAATAAAACAGCAATTTACATGCGAGTATTTTTATACATATCTATGGCTTCTAGTGTTTACTAATAATAAAATATTTTTATTACATTATTAATGAAATCAGAGGAGTGAAATCATAAAAAAAACTTAACCATTAATATTTTTTTCTATCTATTGAATCATCTGTGTTAATTGGTAAATAATGCGTGTGTTAATAAGGAACAATTATATAAATAACGGTAAATTGAATAAAAACTATTAACCAATTCTTAATTGCATATTAATGTATTTTTTTTAAATTAATTATTTCTTGATAAATTTAGTTTGATATTTGACAATTTAATATCAAATAAATATATCTAATGCTGAGCAAAGAACAAAAAACTCAGTTTATTAGTATTTTAGTTTTTTTCTTTTGCCGTCTTATGCAAAAACCACTGATGTTGTGGACACTATTCTAATAAGTATAACACAACTATTGCAAAGAATTTTGGTTCCGACTAGAGAAATATTAATTATATAATTTTTTTCTACAGATAATATTATGGCCGAATCTAAGAAAAAATGTAGACAATATAGTATTGAATATTCGAACTATGGCTTTATTCAGTCGCCTACAAACAATATATTACCAATGTGTTTGATTTGCGAAAGAGTTTTATCAAATGAAGCTATGAAACCTTCAAGACTACGAGAACATTTGACAAAAGTTCATGCTGATAAAAAAGATAAGGATTTATTTTATTTTCAAGCAATTAAAGAAAAACGTTTGAAACAACCGACATTAGTAAAAAAACTCTTTTCAACAGCATCCAAACAAGATGACGATGGGTTTCGTGCTTCTTATAACATTTCGTTACTGATTGCTAAAATGGGAAAACTGCACACTATTGGTGAAGAACTAATTGTACCAGCTGTAAGTGAGGTAATACGCACTATGCTGCACATGCCAGCGTCTGATATTATCAATAAAATTTCTTTGAGCAATAATACAGTGCAAAGAAGAATTGATGAAATGGCTCAAGATGTTGAAGACTCATTATGTGAGTATTTAAAAACATCCCAGTTCCCTATACAGCTCGATGAGTCAACTTTGCCAGGAAATGAAGCCTTACTTTTAGCATATGTGCGATTCATAAAAGAACAAATTTGCGAAGAATTATTATTTGCTAAAAATTTGAAAACTGATATTAAAGTTGTTGTTGTTGTTATTTGGTTTTTAGGAGCATTAGTAACTAAGGCCATGTTGCTCCAGGATATGTGGTGGTCATTCCCTGACCTTTCCGCATCCTGATACTAAAGGAGAATCGATATTTCATGCATTGGAAGAGTTTTTTTTAAAGAAAAAGAAATACCCCTGAGTAATATCTTGTCAGTTGCTACTGATGGTGCTCTAGCGATGATAGGGCGCTATAGGAGGTTTCTTGCATATTTAAAAAAGGTGGTGCCGAATGCATTTGCTGTACACTGTGTCATCCATCGTCAACATTTAGTTGCCAAAAATCTGAGTGAACGCCTACATAGGTCATTAGATTATGTAATTAAAGCAATCAACAAAATCAGAATCAATTCACAGAATGACAGGTTGTTTAGACAACTTTGTATTTAAAACGATGAAGAATTCAATCGCTTGCTGCTTCATACAGAAGTTCGTTGGCTATCAAAAGGTACCTGTTTGAATCGGTTTTATAATCTCTTTAACTCTGTACTAGAGTTTCTAGAAAACAAAGATGATGCTTTACGAGCCAACTTGATTGATTCCAAAAATGACATAGCTTATTTGACAGACTTGTTTCACAAATTTAATGAAACAAATCTACAACTTCAAGGCAATGAGTTGAATTTAATAAAAAACAAAAGCTGTTATTTCTGCATTTGTGGCAAAACCTCTTCTGTACAAACAAAATTTAGGTCGAGGGGAATTCAGCCAGTTTCCAAATTTATCAACAGTAGAAAAATATGATGAAGACTTACTTACCTATTGTCAGCACTTGGATGCTCTCTATTCTGACTTCAATCAACGATTTGAAGATATTTTAAAAATGAACATACCCGATTGGGTTCTGAATCCTTTTTCAAGTACAAACACAGAAGAATCTCAAATTACAAGAAGAACTGATAGATGTAACAACAAATGAAGAATTGAAATTTAAATTCAAAGACGGCTACCAACAATTCTGCCTGCAAAAGCAGATAACTACAGTTTATCCTGGATTATGGGCTATAATACAAAAGTTTTTAATTGCATTTCCTTCATCATATTTAGTGCAGTCACAAATTTGTTAACAAAAAAAAAAGAAACCGATTGCAAATAGCGAAACGCGGTGATTTAAGAATACTGCTGACAAAAATAGAGCCGAGGATTAACACATTGATAGCAGTGCACCAGGTTCATCCTTCTCATTAGGTAGGGTTACCATCCGTCCTCTTTTAACCAGATTTGTCCGGGTGGATTTTTATAAATTTGTCTAAACGTCCGGATTTTTATATTATACGCCATTTTTTTATGCAAGCTCGACGAAAACTATTGAGTTACGTTATACACAATCTTGGTTTAGAGAGTAGATAAAGCATGAAGATCAGATGGTGTGCTATAAAAAGATATATAAATTACAGGAATTCCAGCATGTCAAATAAATATTGACAGTTTGAGGGACTGTTTTCTTTAGAAATTGATTGCAGCATATGAAAACGTGGATTTGAGCTGTGTGCACACCAAATTGATCGAAAGTTGCGTACTGTCGACTAAATTTGGTATACTTATCAACGATCCAATCAAGAGGCAGACACTATTTTATTTAATACCAAAGTTTACCTTTTTTTAAAATACTGTTTTTCACTTTAATTACAAAAATATTTATTATCCGTCTTTATATTGGATGTCTATTGGATATCTATTGGATGATTGTTTTCTACACCAGCATGTTCGGGAGGCAACTAGAGGGAGTAATACTCTTGATCTGATTATCAGTAGTGATTCTTCATGCATTAGGAATCTGCAGATAAAGGAACCACTGGGTGGCAGTGATCACAGTGTGCTGAAGTGGGATTTACTCAAGAAGGTACTACCATCAGAGGTAAAGGGAAGGGTTTTTGCTTTCGTAAAGGTGACTATGATGGTCTGAGACAGTATTTAAATTCTATACAGTGGGACCAACTGATGATGTTACAAACAGCAAATTCAAAATGGGAAGCATTCAAGGAACTAATCTTGGAAGCTACCAGGCTTTACATACCAACCAAGAAATATTGTTCAAGGTTCAGGCCTAAATGGTTGTCAGATGAACTAATGAGACATATGGCAGAGAAGAAAAATGCATGGGATACATACAAATTAATGGGTGACATGGAAGCCTATGATAGATATAAGTTGGTCTGTAACCAAGTCACAAAGGAGATTAGGCAGATTATGAGAAATCCTTTTTTTTTTTTTTTTTTTTTTTTATGAAAACCCCAAACACGAAAGGTATCAAAACCTATAGTACTTAGTACAGTGCATGGGTTGAAGGAGAAGTATAGGGGAGGGGGGGATGCCGGAAACTTTGCTCTAGAGACTAAACATGGGTTTTACCACTTCGAGCCTCCAATAAACAAAGTGGTGGTATTTCACCGGTTGATGAAAGTCATCTACCACCTAAGAGTTCTTTACCTATTTAAACTCAAGAAGGAAAGGGATGAATCAGATTGGTCCACTGGATGTTGATGGTTCAACAGTTGAGGATCCAGCTCAGGTGGCTAACAATCTAAACGAGTATTTTGCATCTACATTCACACATGAGGAGTTATTCAGGAAGGGGAATGTCGTAGGTGAAGTAAACATTGGCAGTGAGCTAGATGATTTTCTAATAACTGAGAGGAAAGTGGAGGAGAAATTGTTGAGGATAAACATAAAAAAGGCACCCGGGGTGGATGGGATCTATCCAGTTATATTAAAGGAGGCAGCAAAGGAAGTAAGCAAACCCCTAGCCATAATTATGAGAGCTTATTTGGACTCAGGGGAGGTACCCATGGACTGGAGATGTGCAAATGTAACTCCAATTCACAAAGGAGGATCAAAGGCTGACACAAGTAATTATAGACCTGTTAGTTTAACTTCGGTTCCAGGAAAATTAATGGAAGCACTGGTTAAAGAAGCACTGCAGGATCATCTGGACAAGAATTCAGTTATAGCTCAGACACAGCATGGTTTTGTTAAGGGCAGGTCTTGTCTGACCAATTTGATTGGATACTATGATGTAGTCACAAAAGAACTGGATGCAGGGAATAACTTTGATATTATATATTTGGATCTTAGAAAGGCTTTTGATACTGTTGCACATGGAAGACTGCTGCACAAATTGGAGAAGTGTGGCATTGGAGGCAAATTGCTGCTATGGATAAAGGGATGGTTGAGTGGCAGAAGACAGAGTGGTAATCAATGGACACTGCTCAACGTGGACTAATGTTATTAGTGGAGTTCCTCAGGGTTCAGTGTTGGGTCCATTGTTGTTTTCTGTATTTATAAATGATATTGATGATGGTGTATCAGGCTTAATGTCCAAGTTTGCAGATGATACCAAGGTTGGCAGGGTTGTTAAGGACACTACTGATACTATGCTGCTGCAACAGGATCTGGAAAGGTTGAGCAGATGAGCTGAGAGGTGGCAAATGAAGTTTAACATTGACAAATGTAAAGTACTACATATGGGAAACAGTAACCCCAGATCAACGTATCAACTCTGTGGTACTACGCTGACAGTGGTAGAGAATGAAAAGGACCTGGGGGTAATTGTGCAGGCAGATATGAAGTTCTCTGAGCAGTGCAGACGAGCTGCAAGAGTCGCTCATGGTGTCTTGTCAATGGTATACAGGAATTTTTCTAGCAGGGACAGGGATGTGATTATTCCCTTGTATAAGGCATTGGTCAGGCCACACCTTGAGTACTGTATACAGGTCTGGAGGCCTCATTTCAAGAAGGATGTAGAGCTGCTGGAACGAGTACAGAGAAGGGCAACAAGATTAGTGAATGGAACAAAGGGTTGCTCTTACGAAGAAAGAGCTTAAGTTTTGCAAATTACAGAGCCTGGAGACTAGGCATCGGCGAGGTGATCTGATAGAGGTGTATAAGGCTTTGAATGGCTTGAGCATGCTCAATGCCGATGAGATTCTTCTTCTTGCTCAGAATAATCACCTGAGAGGGCATAAATTCAAATTGAGGAAGGACGGATGTCGGATAGATGTGCGGAAATTTGCCTTTAGCCAGCGGGCAGTTGGTTTGTGGAATAGACTCCCATCGCTTGTTGTTGAAGTTGATAGCCTAAACAAATTTAAGGCTCAGCTGGACAGGTATTTCGAACGAACGGAGGGGTGAAATGGGAGTAGTGGTTGTTTTTTTTTTTTTGGCTGATGCTGAATAAGCTTGCTTTCTTGCATCATATGCCTCTACTAATGCTAATGCTATACCTGTAAGTACTTTTCTGCAATTAGGTTAGTTTTGTTGTGAATGTAAAACATAACCTAACCTTAATAAAATTTATGTTTCACTACTTACAATAAAAAAGTATTATTATTTCAATTACAAAAATTAATATTATAAAGACTACACTTCCCCTAAAATGCTTAAAAGGAAGTGCATGTTTACAGAAAAGATGAAAAACAAATTTCCCTGTTTTGTATCTGGCCGAGAGGAATTGGAAGCTGAATGTAAAGTTTGCAGAATGGGGACATATGTTTCAGTAGCCAATAAAGGGGTTGGTGATTTGAAGCATCACATTGAAACTGAGAAGCACAAGAAAGCAGTTCAAGGTGAGGCCTCTTCGGGAAAGGTTACAGATTTTTTCGTCAAAGCTGTCGGTAAAATAGAATATGATCTGGCTAGAGGGTACCATTGCTTTTCACACCGTTAAACATCACAGTAGTTACAAATCAATGGATTGCACAACTGTCATGTTAAAAAATGTATTTTTTGATTCTGAGATAGCAAAAAGATTTTCCTGCGCTAGAACCAAGACAGAAGCCATTGTAAACTTTGTACTTTAAAATCATTCTCTTAATGTTATTGTAAAAACTTTAAAAGAAAATAAAATTGCATACTGTGGGGTCTCAACTGATGGAAGTAATCATGGTTCTGAAAAAATCTTCCCATTAATTATTCAGTATTTTGATGTAAATGAAGGAGGGTTACAAACAAAATTAATTGAATTACAGAAGATAACTAACGAGACTGCAGATACCATTTCTACGTATGTTAAAGAAACTCTTGAAAAAAAAATGGTTTGTGTGAAAAATGTATTGCATTCACTGGGGACAATTGCAATACAATGTTTGGAGAACTGAGACGAAATGAAGAAGGGAATAATGTCTTTGCAAAATTAAAGAAATTGTTGCATAACAAGACTTTGATTGGAGTGGGCTGCCCTGCACATATTTTGAACAATTGTCTTCAGAATGCTGCAGAACTTTGGGAAGTTGATGTAGAAAACATTGTTTTTAAAATTTACCAGTATTTTCATAATTATACAGTCCGGACCGAATAGCTTATTAATTCTGTAAAAGGTATTTTTTTTTTTATTTATTTATTTATTTTTTATGAAAATCCCAAACACGAAAGGTATCAAAACCTATAGTACTTTAGTACCGTGCATGGGTTGAAGGAAAGTATGAGGGGGGATGCCGGAAACTTTGCTCTAGAGACTAAACATGGGTTTCACCACTTTAAGCCTCCAATAAGCAAAGTGGTGGTATTTCACCGGTTGATGAAAGTCATCTACCACTTTTGCAGTACAATTTCAAACATATGTCATGCGTTGATTTTTACACATATTTGAGAGGCAATCCAGAGCTATTGAAAGAAATAATTTCCAAGACAAATATGAATGTACTAATCCGAAACATCAGTAAATGTAGTTTACATTGCCTTTATTTTATTATTTGCATAATATATTTGTCCTCTTTTCTGTCCTCTTTTTTTAATCCAAGATGAACTTTATTGCCCTCTTTTATTCGCTTCAAAACATGTAAATGTCCTCTTTTTATGAGTGCAGAAGATGGTAACCCTATATTAGGATCATTTTTAATGTTATTCGTAATTTTTATTTTCATATTATGTTTCGTTATCTTAATTTTCTGTGCGTAATGCGAATGTTACTATGGTTGATTTTAATAAATAATTTCAAGCTTCAAGGTGTCTTATTTACAACATCTTTATTTACTGTTTTAAGACATAGGTAGATATACAGATACATAAAAAATGCAAATTTTTTACTATATCTTTCTGTTTGTTCGCTTAAAGAAGGTAGATTTCTGGTGTGGGGGGCACTGAGTAATTTTTTTTTCTGAAAAGGGGGCGGTAGGACAAATAAGTTTGGGAACCTATGATCTAAATGATCCTGAATTCCACCCTTGATCATTGCCTCCATGATTTTCCCTACTACTGAAGTTAGACTGGCCAGTCGGTAATTTCCTGTTAACTTCTAGAACCACCTTTATGTTCCAATTTGCACTAATCCAACGGAATTTCTCCTGAGTCCAGTGATGCTCTCATAACTAGCCTTAATGGTTCAATGCACTCACTTGCCGCCTCCTTTAAGATTATAGGGTATATGCCATCAACCATAGGAGCCTTACTCGCCTGTAGGCACAAAAGTTCTCATTAAATAATCATTTGAAATTTCAACATCATTAATTACATTTATGCTTCACTTCATTTCCATAATATCTCATTGACACAAAGGGTTTTTTTTATGTAAATATCGAAGCAAAGTAACTGTTGAGTTCATCTGCAACTTCAGCTATGTTATCTAATACTGTCCACGTCCATTACATAAGGGTCCAATGTGATTTGTCCTTCTGTTCTTTGAATTTATACATGTGAAGAATTCCTTAACTACACTCTTTGCTTGCTTGCTTGCTCTCTCTCTCTCTCTGACTCAGTAAAGTTACTATAGTGAAAATTATACTTCACTTAATAAAACGTCTTTCTCCTTCAGAAAATGATGAAAAAAATTCAACCATGGAAGACCAACATGGAACAGAACATCATCATCATCATCAGCCATTTTCAATCCACTGCAGGATGAAGGCCTCAACAGCAACTTTCCAGTTCCTTCTGTTTTGAGCACTGGCCATCAGTATTCAGAACATCATCAGTACATCAGTATTCTGCTAATTCTTTCCAAAATAAGAAATTGCCTGACTCCAATGAGATTTTAAAAGATGAACTGGAGTCTGAAATTAATGATATACTTAACTATTTTTGCTAAAAAAAGTTCAAAGCCTAGAAAATCTGAAATGAGATCGTCTATGATTATCTCAGTACAACAGTACCAGAATAGAATCAGAAAGGGCGTTTTCTGCAGCTAATCAAATGCTGTATGTATCAAAATTAGACCCAATTTAAACGATCATATTATTGATTGCTTATATTTCTTAAGAGCTCACTTTATTTGGACAGGTAGTGTGGATACTTGAACATAACTAAACTTTGCAGGATCATCTAGACAAGACTTCAGTTATAGATCGGATATAAAAATATTTTTATATTTTTGCTAAAAAAAGTTCAAAGCCTAGAAAATCTGAAATGAGATCGTCTATGATTATCTCAGTACAACAGTACCAGAATAGAATCAGAAAGGGCGTTTTCTGCAGCTAATCAAATGCTGTATGTATCAAAATTAGACCCAATTTAAACGATCATATTATTGATTGCTTATATTTCTTAAGAGCTCACTTTATTTGGACAGGTAGTGTGGATACTTGAACATAACTAAACTTTGCAGGATCATCTAGACAAGACTTCAGTTATAGATCGGACACAGCATGGTTTTGTTAAGGGGAAGTCTTGCCTGACCAATTTAATTGGATACTATGATGCAGTCACAAAAGAACTGGATGCAGGGAATAACTTTGATATTACAGTGAAACTTCTCCTAACGGACACCTCTAGTTAACGGATATCTCTCTACAACGGACATTTTCAAATTCCCCAACTCACCTCCATTGGTTTTAACGTGTTTGCAGCTTCTGTCTAGCGGACATTCTCTGTAACGGACGCGGACAGGCAATCTGCACTGTTTCGTTTAGATTAGCCCTTAATTTGATCTCCCCACAACGGACTGCGGGAGAGCTCACGGTCCTTTTCTAGGAACCTTTCTTCCATATATTGCCTCAATCGTGTGCTTATTTTCTATTTCCAATTCTCTGAATTTTATCAAGGTTTACGTCGCTGTTCTAAACCCTTTTTCAAGAATTTTAAGGCACGTGTAAAACTTCTGATGAATTCGGTGTGTGCAGGGGGGGGGAATTATGGTCTGCCTTTCGTCTTTTCAGTTTTGTTCAGTGTCGTGTGAAGTGCACAATGTCTTCTCGTAAACATTTAACTTTAAAAGATAAAGTCGAACTCATTAATGCGTATGATCGGCAAAAAAATAGTGTTCACACTCTCGCTGTAAAATTGAAAATCGGGAAGACGCAGGTAAGCGACATCCTAAAGAAAAAAAATGAACTGCTCAAACAATTTTGGCAACACGGAAATGATCAGGTTCAAAAACCATTTCCGAAAACCGTTGGACTTCAAATTGACAATGTTACGTATGAGTGGTTTTGTCGCGAACGTGCTAAAAAAATTCCCATTAATGGGCTTATTATTAGGGAAAAGGCTTTGGAGGTTGTGAAATCTATGGGAGTAAATGAGTTCAAAGCTTCTGTGGGATGGCTAGACAAGTTCAAAACTCGGCATAAAATTTCTTGGAAAACCGTAAGTGGTGAAGGTGGATCTGTTGATACTGGGGTTGTAACAGAGTGGACCGTCAAATTGGAAGATTTATGTCGTGATTTTGAAGCTAAGGATATTTACAACTGTGACGAAACAGGGTTGTTTTTTTAAAGCTCTTCCTGAAAAAACAATGAGTTTAAAAAACGAAAAGTGCCAGGGCGGAAAAATTTCTAAGGAACGCTTGACTGTACAATTGTGTACAAATATGCTGGGAGACTTTGAACAACCACTTGTTATGGGAAAACCACAAAATCCTCGTTGTTTACAAGGGCATAAAGTTGAATCTTTTGAATGTTGACTGGAAGTCTAATAAAAAAGCGTGGATGACACGAGGTATCATGAGTGAATGGATAAGTCACTTTAACCAAAACATGATTAGTCAAAACAGAAAAATTATTCTTCTCATGGATAATGCTGCATCTCAACCGCACACTGAATTGTCCAACATTCAAATCGCTTTTCTGCCACCAAACACATCTGCAGAGGTCTGGCCCCTGGATCAAGAGATAATAAAAAATTTTAAACTTCACTACAGAAAACGTGTTTTAAGACATCTCATTGCAAACATGAACGATGTAAAATGTGCGAGTGACCTTGCAAAGAAAATCAGCATCCTAGATGCGATTCAATGGATTTCCTCTTCAGTAAACGCAATTAGGAAACAAACTGTCGTGAACTGTTTTGTAAAGTCTGGCTTCTCAAACGCAAAAATTGAAGTTGTGAACAGCAATGTGGAGCACCAAGAAGAACAAGTACTTCAACATCTATTGATAATGTAAGATACTTCAGCTACAAGTGACCCTGCCTAAAATATCAACGACATTATCATCGATATTTTTCAAGAAGTTCCTAATGAGGATAAAGAAATGGAAGGAGGTCATTCTGTCGAAGAACGTATTAATGACGAACCACCGAGGAAAATAGAAGACGCGCTCATACAAATCAATCGTTTAAAAATGTTTTTCGCCGCTGGAGAAGATACTGAAGGACTTTCGATGGTTTCTTCACTCCAAACAAATGTTGAAAACAAAATTATCAGCCGGAAGAAGGTGCAGAAGAAAATAAGTGATTACTGTATGCATTTTTCTTAAGATAAAGTCATAATATGCATAGCACAATTGTATGTATATTATTTACAAAAATATTGTGCAAAATCTTTATATAATTTAATTTAATTTTACATTAAAAGTTTAACGATTTTTCTTTCTTTTTTTCTTTTTTTTTTCCCCCCCCTCAGACTTCTTGTTAGCGGACACTTCTCTCTAACGGACACATTTTCGTTCCCCATGGCTGTCCGTTAAAGGGAAGTTTCACTGTATATACTTGGATCTTAGAAAGGCTTTTGATACTGTTGCACATGGAAGACTGCTGCACAAATTGGAGCAGTGTGGCATTGGAGGCAAATTGCTGCTATGGATAAAGGGGGTGGTTGAGGGGGAGAAGACAGAGAGTGGTAACCAATGAACACTGCTCATCGTGGACTAATGTTATTAGTGGAGCCCCCCAGGGTTCAGTGTTGGGTCCATTATTGTTTTCTGTATTTATAAATGATATTGATGATGGTATATCAAGCTTAATGTCCAAGTTTGCAGACAATAGGAAGGTTGGTAGGGTTGTCAAGGACACTACTGACACTATGCTGCTGCAACAGGATCTGGAAAGGTTGAGCAGATGGGCTGAGAGGTGGCAAATGAAGTTTAATATTGACAAATATAAAGTACTACATATGGGAAACAACAACCCCAGCGCAACGTATCAACTCTGTGGTACTACACTGACAGTGGTAGAGAATGAAAAGGACCTGGGGTAATTGTGCAGGCAGATATGAAGTTCTCTGAGCAGTGCAGATGGGCTGCAAGAGTAGCTCATGGTGTATTGTCAATGATATATAGGAATTTTTCTAGCAGGGATAAGGAGGTGATTATTCCCTTGCATAATGCAATGGTCAGGCCACACCTAGAGTACTGTATACAGATCTGGAGGCCTCATTTCAAGAAGGATGTAGAGCTGCTGGAACGAGTACAGAGAAGGGCAACAAGATTAGTGAATGGAACAAAGGGGTGCTCTTACGAAGAAAGGATTAAGTTTTGCAAATTAGTGTCTGGAGACTAGGCACCAGCGAGGTGATCTGATAGAGATGTATAAAGCCTTGAATGGTTTGAGCATGCTCAATGCTGATGGGATTCTTCCTCTTGCTCAGAATAATCACCCGAGGGCATAAATTCAAATTGAGGAAAGACAGATGTAGGATAGATGTGCGGAAATTTGCCTTTAGCCAGCGGGTGGTTGGTTGGTGGAACAGACTTCCAACCCTTGTCGTGGAAGTTGATAGCCTAAATAAGCTTAAGGCTCAGCTGGACAGGTATTTCGAATGAACAGAGGGGTGAAGTGGAAGTGGGTTTTTTTTTTTTTTTTTTTTGGCTGATGCTGCATAAGCTTGCTTTCTTGCATCAAATGCATCTACTAATGCTAATAATGCAGTAACAATATGTATTTTTTTTTGTTTTTAGAATTGTATTTTAATGATTTTTTTTTCAGAATATAAATTCAAGTAATTACAGTACTTGTTTTTTTAACTTACTTTATTGCTCCTAACTGTCATCAAAATTTCTTGAGAAAACTGTTTTTGAAATACCGGTATCCCGGTTTCATAAGCCCTACCTCTAAGGTTTCCAAACTTATGATTTTGAAGAAAATATGAGAACGCTACCTCCGGTTATTAGACTAGACAAAGACAGCAGAAAATTTAAAATTGAGAATGGAGTTCGACAAGGTGACACAATATCTCCGAAGTTGTTTACTGCTGCCCTTGAGGAAGCTTTCAGAAGATTATACTGGTTGCAGAAAGGAGCCAATGCGAATGCAGAGTACCTAAACCATTTATGATTTGCAGATGACATTGTGGTCATAAGCCACGATCCCAAAGAATTAGAGGAAAATCTTAATCAGTTATGCAGAGTTAGTAAGGATTTTGGACTAAAGATGAATATGGCTAAAACAAAAGTAGTGATGAACAAGTATGCCATAGAAAGGGATATAATAATTAAAGGAGCAGTAATTGAAAAGGTGGCATCATATACTTATCTGGGACAAGTCATTAGCTGTAATAATGATAAATGGCTGGAAGTCAAGAGAAGAATAAATTTTGGATGGATAGCATTCAGGAAATATAGTCACATACTGAGGAGCAATATCCCAATTTGTCTGAAATGTAAAATAATGAACCAATGTATACTACCCACCATGACTTATGGAAGTGAAACTTGGGCACTCACCAAAAGAATGGAAGAGAAGCTGAGAACTACACAGCGAAGAATGGAACAAATTATATTGGGAATCAGACTGTTAGATAAGAAGAGAAACACATGGATTAGGTAGCAAACTCAAGTAAAGGACATTCTTATCAAGACTAAAATGGTCTTGGGCAGGACACATAGCTTGAAGACACGACAGATGGACTAAGAGAATAACAGAATAGTACCCAAGAGGAGCTAGAAGAAAACTTAGAGCCGACCGGGCCAGCCGGGTGGGTAAAGTGCTTGCCTGGCACGGGTTCGATTCCTGCCTCAGGCTTGGATCAAAGTACTGCAAAAACCTTGGGAGGTGCATTATGGCCACAGAAGCCTACGCACCAACAACTACAAAAAAAAAAAAAACAAAAAAAAAAAAAGAAAACTTGGAAGACAATGACTGAAATGGACAGATGAAATTTCTAAGTTTGTGGTTAGTAAATGGATGGTCATTGTACAAAACAGAAGGAATTGGAAAGTTGCTGGAGAGGCCTTCATCCTGCAGTGGATTGAAAATGGCTGATGATGATCCCCAATTCAAAAAAAGGGGGGGGGGTTGAAACTGATCTGAGTAATTACAGACCTGTTAGTTTAACTTCTGTTCCGGGGAAAATAATGGAGTCACTAGTTAAACAAGCATTGCAGGATCATCTAGACAAGACTGCAGTAATAATTCAGATACAGCATGGGTTTGTTAAGGGAAAGTCTCTTGTCTGACAAATTTGATTGGATACTATGATGTGGTTACAAAGGAACTGGATGCAAAAAATAATTTTGATATCATATACTTTGATTTCAGGAAAGCTTTTGATACTGTTGCGCATGGAAGACTACTGTACAAATTGGAGCAGTACGGTATAAGGGCAATTTTCTATAATGAATAAATGGGTGGTTCAGTGGGAGAAGACAAAGTGGTAATCAATGGATGCTACTCTTTGTGGACTAGTGTTATTAGTGGAGTCCCCAGAGTTTGGTGTTGGGCCCACTGTTGTTTTGTATATTTATCAATGATATTGATAAAAGTATATCAGGCTTTAATGTCTAAGTATGCAGATGATACAAAGGTTGGCAGGGTTGTTAATGACAGTAATGGCAGTGTGCTACTGCAACAGAATCTAGAAAAGTGAGGCAGATGGGCTGAGAAGTGGCAACTGAAGTTTAACATTGACAAGTGCAAAGTACTGCATATGGGTAGAAGTAACCTAAGAGAAACATACCAACTGTGTGGTACTACACAGGGTGGTAGAAAATGAAAACACCTGGGAGTAATTGTGCAGTCAGATATGCAGTTTCCTGAACAGTGGAGACAGGCTGCCAGAGTAGGTCATGAGTATTGTCAATGATATCCAGGAATTTTGCTAGTAGGGAAAAGTTGGTGATTATCCCTTTGTATAAGGTAATGGTTTGGCCACACTTTGAGTACTGCATACGGGTCTGGAGGCTTCATTTTAGGAAGGACGTAGAGTTGCTTGAGCACGTACAGAGAAAGGCACCGAGATTGGTGAGTGGAACAAAGGGATCCTCTTAAGAAGAATGGTTTAAGTTCTGCAAATTGCAGAATCTCGAGGCTAGGCACCTGCAAGGTGATCTGATTGAGGCGTATAAGGCCTGGAATGGGTCAAGCAGGGTCAATTGTGATGGGATTTTTCCACTTACTCAGATTACGAACCTGAGGGGACGTAAATTCAAAACGAGGAAAGAGTTATAGAATAGATGGGCTGAAATTTGCCTTTAGCCATCATGCCAGAGGGCATGATGGCTAAAGGCAAATAAAGTCAAGGAAGAACTGGACAAACTTTTAGAAGGAATGGTTTTTTTTTGGCTGATGCTATATAAGCTGATATACTTGCTTTCTTGCATCACATTCCTCTACTACTATTATGGAGAACAATAAAAAAAAATGATATTTTAACACAGGGGTCTACAGTATAAATCTAGGAATAAAAATGCCATAAAAGGCTGATTATTATTAGAAAAACTATAGCTTAAAGCAAGTAAGGCTGGAGTTGATGGCATACCCAGTAATTTTGAACCAGAGAGATTTGATTTGAGAAAAGCATTTGACTCAGTCCCTCATGAGAAGATACCGTATAAGCTGCATCATGTTAGAATTACAATTATGATTCTAAGATGAATTGCTGAATAGCTGCAAGGCAGAAAGAAGAGGGTTGTTATTAATGATTATTCTCTTCAGAATGGCTTAGAGCATAACCCATAGGGCATGATGTCAAAGATCAGAGAATGCATAATGATTGGTTCCCAAGAAGCTCTCCTTTGGAATGACTTAGACAGGCTTCAGGGACAGTCAGAAAAGTCATGGAATGCTTTAGCACATTCTGGCTCTGTCCAAGTGCCAGAGTGCAGTTCCAGCACATTCTATAAGTTAATTTATCTACTGCAGCAGATGAATAATTTTTTCTTTGTAGTATATGGCTTTATTTTTTCTCTTCTATTATTCTATTTTCCAACATTATTCTTTTCAATAATAATACTATTTGGCTAATATAAAATCTTTACATTTCATAATCTGGTTGAAGCTGACTATAATGCACCTGCCAGCTTATACATAGCACAGTCACACTGCACAACAAATTCAAAGTAACCTAATCTTATTCACAAAAAAATTCTCCGGGGTGGGGGGCAACCTATGTATTTAAACTAATCTTCATTTAACAACGAATGTAACTACAATAGTATGCTAATATCACTTGAGCCATTAATGCCTTCATTTAACAACAAAAACAACTACAATAGTATGCTAATATCAACTGAGCTATTAACGCTATTTTTAAAAGAAAACAAGCATTGAAATTAATAATTTTAAATCATTGAAAAGTTAAAATTTAAACTTTTATTACAAAAATCAAATATATATCTGTCAAAAAATATAACATATAGAATGTGGGTTTATTTTTTCTTTAATGTCATGAACATGCATATACACATTGCCACGTGGTTACTACACCAAGGCTGAACCATGAATAGTCACCTAATGCTAGTTTTTAAATGCATCATAAATTTGGTAGATCTGAAATTAAAAAAAAAAAATAATAATAATAATAAATATGTATTTGAAAAATAACAGAAATCTGACTAAAAGCTGGAAGAAAACTAAACTTATTGGAAACCTGGAAGGTTCACCCAATTATCAGAATTGGCAGGTATGCACTTTAATTATAACCATTTTCATACATACAGTATATGGCTAATAATGAATAAATGAAAAATAACATATCTTCACCATGAATCAAATAAAACATTTTTGAAATTTTAATTCAATCTTAGCCTATAAATTATGTAAAAAATCTGAAAAAATACACTGAAAATTCATACGTTGCTTGCTTCTTTAATCTTGTTACTTCCAGCAGAAAATATCTGAAGACTTTGCAATGTATCCAGATTTTCAAGTTTTGTGATCTTGTTATGGTAGAGGCTTAAATCTTTAATATTCACTAGTTTCTCTAAGCCTTCAATGACTTCAATATTATTAAATGACAAATCTGTAAAAGAATGAATAGAAATTATATGAAGTGATTTGGAAATTTAGGTAATAACCTAGTCATTTCATAAATACTATTACACTGATAAATGTGTGCCAAATATGCATAGGTTATAAGCATTGATTGAGGGTGTTCAAATATAGCTAATTGAGGTTCGTACACTGAGCACTGAAAGTGGTGTTGGCAATAAAATTAATGTACTGCTAATGCTGCTTAGTAAAATGTTTGTTTAATGTTTGGAGACAGTTTACGTAACATCTGGATCACTGTGCCTGTTGGATATTAGTTCAGCAATTTGTTCATCAGTTTATTAACTCTGGCAGTGATGGCACAAAATAGAGTTGCAAAGACGGTAGTGCGGGACTCAACAGGTGCCCATTTTGTTTTTAACTAAAAAAGGTTTCAGGGTCTTTTTGAATTCTTCTTAAGCATTAAAAAAATAATAAATAATTCTGCTGAAAATTAAAAATATATATATTTTAGACATAAAATAGAGACATGGATCTAATAGTCTGGTCCATTTTCCAGTTGAAAAGAGTATTAAGTACGCAAAATTTCAAAATTTGTGTATGCACACATACTCTGCTTATTCTGTATACAAATACTTCTAAAAAAAATGTTAAGGATTATGCATATATGTTAAGTAATTTTATTCACTCTAGTTTTCAATATTTTTCAAATCTGAAATGCCATAAATTGCGCCAAATTCAAAACTTAATTTCCTCTGCTTCCAGCAGACCATATAGACTGAATATCGTGTTTCATGTTATGAATATTATATTTTCTCCTTCTCTATGCAAAAGCAATATCTTTCAACAGTGCCGGATTAAGGCACAGGCTAACAGAGCAGTCGCCCAGGGTATCATTTTGACAGGGGCATCAGAAGCTGAAGAGCAAGGGAAGGATTTTTTCCAAAACCTTACACAGATTTCTAGGACATGCAAAGGTGCACCAAAATAATCTTTCTGTCCGGGGCACAAGAATACCTGTCTTTCAACAATGGAGAACTCCAGTTCTCAATGGAGAGGTATGGAGAACAGTAGATATTTATAACTCATGGGAGTGGAAATGCAATAACCTTGGACCTCAGACAAACATATAATTCAACCCAAGTTGCTTTTCAAGAAAATGGTTGCAAAAACAGTGGTGCTGCACTGGACAGTAAATTGTCAGTGTTTAATTACCATACAAAAACTCTAAATAAAAAAAAAAAAAATTAAAAAAAAAACAGAACCACTGCAGTGAAAGTTTGACTATTTAGGAAATTAGAAAAATATCAGATTTTCAATCGGAATTTTGCACAAACATTATTTTGAGCAGCACCTCTCAGGTCTTGCACCACCACCACTGGGTAAATTATCAGCAGGGGTTATACAAAGAACACAAGATTATACAGGAGAAAACAGTGTACATTCTAGCCTCCACACTTTAAAAAATGAGTAGTAAAAGTCAGCAAAATTCACTTCTAAAGCAGGAGAGAGAGAGAGAGAGAGAGAGAGAGAGAGAGAGAGAGAGAGAGAGAGAGATGGTCGTGTAATCAGAACAATGAATGAATCAGAATCAAGGATGGGGACTTGCCAAAACAGAAACTGTACACAGACTACATTTTTGAAGGAAGTTCAGAAGCTGAGTGCAACAATTGTTTCACTACTGAAGAACAAAAATTACAAAATCTAAGCCCATAGCACTCAAGAGGCTGATCAGGTTCTCTACAGTGGAAAGAGATCACCATTCTGCCTCAGTTATGATGTAGTGGGAAGTCTCCGCAACAGCCTTATGGATTATGCTTTTGCAAAGAGGTATCAAAACAATCCAAATATGTTTGAACTGACGTTTCTCATATTTTTCACTTAAAATTAAATATATAACACTGTGTTAAGTAAAAAACGTGTTAAGTTTAATTTACACTGAATTTCATTATGCAGTTACACAAAAAATTCACTGAAAAATGGCATAAGAAAATAGCCAAATGCTTATGTTTGTCTGTCTATCTCCTTAGACTTTTGTCTGCAAAGTGGCTGAATCTAGGATGACATGAACCTCAAGCAATCTAAGGAAAGCAATGGCTAACTTCTCCATGGATACCATATGCACTGCCATTGGACTAGCCAGTTCACAGTAGGCTTGTGTAAATGCACAAAGGCATTTTGAGTGACAAAGTTCAAGTAAATTGTGTACAATAAACTTCATTAGCATTTTCATTCTCAAAATTAATAAAAACTTTGTTGTAGCATTTATGGAAAGTAGCCAGATAGATTTAACTAATATTATCCATGCAAACATGCCACAACGTGCTTCGCTTTAATAGGCACCTACATAGCCAGGTGGGCAGGAGCAGCAGTGCGTAACACACGCTTCTTGATTAGACCGGGGTTTGAGCCTGTGACCACCAAATACGGAGGATGCAGAAAGGTCAGGGAATGACCACTGCATATCCCTGGAGCAATATGGCCTTAGTTCCTAATGCTCCTAAAAACCAAATAACAATAACAGCTTCACTTTAATATACTGTACATGAAGGCTGGACAAATCTATTTGAGCTGACACTGTCTCCAAGGGGCGCCTCCGTAGCCAGGTGGGAAGGAGCAGCAGTGCATAGCACACGCTTCTTGATTAGACCGGGGTTCGAGCCCGTCACCACCAAATATGGAGGATGCGGAAAGGTCAGGGAATGACCACCGCATATCCCGGAGCAATATGGCCTTAGTTGCTAATGCTCCTAAAAACCAAACAACAAACAAACAAACTGTCTCCAAAACTGAAGTACCACAACTGAATAAAAAGATCACAGGCAATCTAATATTGGGAAAAAAATCCTTCTATTCAATCAAGTTTATTCAATTCAATTTATGAAATTTTTGTCATGTTACCCTTGATTTGTTGTTGTTTGGGAGCTGGTGGCACAAGAGCAGCTTAAGCTATAATGTGCCTAGCTTAGGTTAGGAGAGTTTTGTATTTCAACTCTTCTCTCAGCATATTTTTAAAGAATACCAAGATTCTGCATTATAATCATTCAGTTCCTACACAAATAGTATAGTATTAACTTTTATGTTTTGAACATATACAATTAATCTAAAAGATATTTCTTAGCTAAATGCCTAAGCATATGAAGGAGTTTACTTATGCATGGGTAATGCGCACACATAATTTATACTACCGAGATAGTTTTAATGCAGTTTTAATTATATCTCATATTGTGAATACCTTCACAATGAGTTGCCACGGTATTGCACTACCTCGAATAAGTAACACTTCACCTATGGAGAAGACTATAGTTACTTATTGTTGGCGGATACCACCAACCAGAGGGCACCATTTTGAAGCATGCAGTCTTTTGTGTGGAGATCCAGAAGCCATTTGTTTGTGCCCATTTGCTTGTTTTGTTCATTGTTCTTTATAGCTGCTATTCTATTCTATATTCTCAGAGTGGTAGGAAATACTAACATCATCAACATATAAAGTGGCATTGATGGTTCTTGGTATATTTTCGGTTACGGTATTTATTTTGATAGCAAAAAAGGGTAGTGCTAGGCATAGACCCCACAGGACATTTCCTTCTTGGGCAAAAACTTTTGAAAATGCAGCTTAACTTGAAAGGTCCTGCTTTGTAAGAATTTTGGATACATTTAGGAAGATGTCCGTGTAATCCAAAGATATATACGTTTTGGCTAGCAGTATCATAAGCCTTTTCTATGTCAAAACAGATCGATCGTGACATGGTATTCTTTTTGGATGAAGGCATTTCGTACACTGCTTTCTAATTTCATAAGTAGTCTAGTGTTAAATGATTATCATATAGTAATCGCTACTGAGAGGATCACTGTGTACTGACCAGTCAAATACTGGAAATAATGTTATCTGGAAATAATATTATAACTGTTATGAGGGATCTAGTAGCTATGCATCCTGCAACTGCTTCAAGGGTTGTGTTTAGCAGAATAATCTGGGCAGGAATACAATAATTTAACAGTATCACAACACCACCGTCAGTTGTGCCACCTATTACTCTGTTTTTATGGTGTGAGATATAGTTCTTTATTGAGATAGAGCCTTGAGGTATGAGATAGGTTTCTTGTAAGCAAAGACACAGCAGAGCATGCTGTGCAATGAGATTGTATATATCATGTATGTTACTGCAGAATCAATCCTCAACAGTTCCACTAGATTATGGTCTTCATTATTTGGTTTTGGAGAAGTTTTCAAACTGTTTCCTAGACACTGTTTTAAGTTTTTCAAAGTTAGATTTTTCCTATTTGGGTAAATATGTTTACCAGTATCCATTTCTTCATTTGCAAAAATCTGTAGTACTGATTTATCTGCCTGGTTGTTCCCTTCAGTCTCCATTTGTTCAGTTGGCTTTTGGCTTAATGTTTTTCTTGAAGATTTTTGTTTCCGAGTGTTTTGCATCAGGAAGTACGGATAGTGGTGCATTGGTAAGTTTCTCTTAAAGTTTTGATTGGGATGTTATAAGTAGTTCTCGTGCCCAGTCTATAATGGAGTTCTCTGGAGGGATTGTAAAATCTGTTTGGGTATCTATCGTACGCAGATTTCTTATAACTTGTGCATAGACAGGTATGTTAATGATAGTCGGGAGTACAGTTTTCTTGGCATGTGACACAATGTTCTATGTGCTTTTCTCTTTTCCAATATTCACAGTTTTTGAATAGGCAGAATGATCCCCCTTGAAGTTTGGACATTTTTCAGCTGGGTTGTTCTGATTGGTGTGTTCCTGAATCCACAGTTAGAAGAGACAGCAACTCTGCAGATGCCATTTGTGAATGACCATACTTTTGGCATTTAAAGCAAGGATTTGGAATGTATGGTCTGATGTTATAATTCAGATATCAGGCCTTGACTGGTGTAGGTGATGTGGGAGTGTTAAAAGCCAGAATGAGATTTCTAGTCAAAGTTACTGTCCCATCTCTAGTTACTTTAATCCTTCTCACAGCTATGACACCTTGATATTTCAACTCATTTTTAATTTCTTCTTTGGAGACACTTATAAGGCCCCATTAAGAAATACTCCTTTTGATGTGTTCAGGGTATTATGGAAAGAGACCTTTACTGGAATACCTCTAAATGTCGTCATTTGAAACAGTCTTTCTGCTTGTTTTGATTTGCTGTCTTGACTAGAAGTCACCTGATTTCAGTCATTTGACATTTTTAGCCACACTTTCTAAACATTCCTGGATGATCATGTCTGCAAATGACAGAACAGCCTAATGGCTCTTCTGTCATTTGCAGATATGATCTGATATGATGTGTTTGATCAATGTATGAATTCACAGTGAACAAGTGCAGTCATGTAAGTTTTAATTTATTCTTAAAGAATTTTTCTGCACCCTATTTAAACTTTATCAATATAAATAAAAGATATGTATTTATCAATTATCCTCTCTTGTTCTGGCTGATTTTAGGTTTCCACAGATAGTAACACTGGCTAAGTACCTCAATATCCTTTATTTTTCTTAATAGTGATTATCTGAAATTTATTTACCTTTTAAAACAAAGAAAAACACAGATTTTAAAAAACAGTTAATTTTATTTTAACAGCATTAGGAATTACAGTTAACGGCATTCATTTTTCATGTAATAAAATTTTGTAACATAAATGTGCTATTACATCCATACACATTGCTCATATTAATTAGGTGGCATATTTCATTGTAGAAATTATTATTTTAAACAAGCTAGATATTAGCATCACACAGATTAATATGCCTCTTGCTGTTTCTTTTCAACTAGTGCACTTTTTAATACAGGGAGAGGAGTTAATAGAACGAATTTGTTCAACATAAATTTCTGTAAGAACTCAAATTTAATAGCAATGTTTAATTTAGCAGTACTCACCTTAGTGTTATCTGTAATTGATGCTTGGGATAGGGAATTAAATAAATTGAGGTTGGGGTAATGAATTGAAAATTGGAATTAAAATAAGCTCAAGCAAGTAGGAGTGCACAACTTCGTCCTTGGTTGTCATTAATGAAATAGTTAATAAATTAATTAAGGGAGGAATTTAAACTGGTTAGGCCAAAAGTCATAACGAGTTGACTTTCGTTTGTTAAGTCTTCAGTTGGCAATGATGAAGTAGAGAGAGAAAATGCGTATATTTATAAAAGAGTTCTAAGTTCCCGTGATGCTCTTTGAAACATGTGGGAATCTCAGGTGCGTGAGATTCCAGACCGGGGAAAGATTACAGGGTAGTTTTGTGTTTATGACGTTGAGTTTGGAGTGACGGCGAAACCATTCTATGAAACCACATATAATATCACCAAACTTAAAAATAAACTCAATGCTATCTTAAAAAGGCTAAGGACAAACAAGGAAATCAATTTACACACATTGCAACAAATTGGTATACGGAATAACATCCTCCCACACATGTTTGGCATCACCAAACTACATAAACCCAACCAACCCTTAACCAATACCTGTTATATCTGAAGTACCACCACCAAATACGGTTCCACAAAAACACCTAATACACGAGCATATTATCATTACAAAAGTTTTAGAACAGGACAATTAAGCACCGAACTTACATAACACGTACATTCCAATAATCACAATCCCCTAATCAACTCAGCCATTACTATAATTAAATTAAGATCCAGTCATAAAATTTTTCAGTACGAAGCCCTTATCATAGAAGGGTTTTTGCTGTCACTCCAAACTCAACGTCATAAATGCAAAGCTACCCTACAATCTTTCCCCGGTCTGGAATCTCACGCACCTGAGATTCCCACATGTTTCAAAGAGCATCACGGGAACTTAGAACTCTTTTAAATATACGCATTTTCTCTCCCTACTTCATCATTGCCAACTGAAGACTTAACAAACGAAAGTCAACTCGTTATGACATTTGGCCTAAAAAGTTTAAATTCCTCCCTTAATTAATTTATCAACTATTTCATTAATGACAACCAAGGACGAAGTTGTGCACTCCTACTTCCTTGAGCTTATTTTAATTCAATTCATTACCCCAATCTCAATTTATTTAATTCCCTATCCCAAGCATCAATTACAGATCACACTAAGGTGAGTACCGCTAAATTAAGCATTGCTATTAAATTTGAGTCAAATCAATTCAGTACCTTAAGAAATTTCTATAATTATTTGATATTTCTGTAAGAATCATGATAATCTATGTGTCCATATAAATGAATCTTATTCTTTTTTTTTTAGAAGCTTCATTTGAGAGAACACTTAAATTTTGCTATATAAAAATGAGAACATTACTATTCGGGTTTCTGTCCTTAGATAGAATAACTTATTTTTAGAAAAACATAAATTCCAAGGAATACTTATCTGACGTTCCTTTGCAAGATATTTAGAACTTAACCATTCAACTGTTAAAATTACTAATGTACTTCTCACTCCTAATTCCAGTATTTTCTTTAATGAAATACTAACTCCATAATGCTAGTTATGCCATTAAACTTCTACACATTATGTGCAAAGCAATGTTGACCATTAATAACAATCATTCATTAAAAAGATCAGTTGACAGCTTTAAAGCATATTCATTTGGATTCAATAAACAATATTATTTTATAATATAGAATATGTTGCTTCAACAATCAAAGGTCACATAAATAAAATATTATAATCAAATGTTAAACATATTGATGATGGTATATCAAGCTTAATGTCCAAGTTTGCAAATACCAGCCTTTGTATTCCAAGTATACAAAGGCTGGCAGGGTTGTTAAGGACACTATTGACACTATGCTGCTGCAACAGGATCTGGAAAGGTTGAGCAGATGGGTTGAGAGGTGGCAAATGAGGTGGCAATTTAACATTGACAAATGTAAAGTACTACATATGGGAAACAGCAACCCCAGTGCAACGTATCAACTCTGTGGTACTACACTGACAGTGGTAGAGAATGAAAAGGACCTGGGGTAATTGTGCAGGCAGATATGAAGTTCTCTGAGCAGTGCAGATGGGCTGCAAGAGTAGCTCATGGTGTCTTGTCAATGATATACAGGAATTTTTCTAGCAGGGATAAGGAGGTGATTATTCCCTTGTATAAGGCAATGGTCAGGCCACACTTTGAGTACTGTATACAGGTCTGAAGGCCTCATTTCAAGAAGGATGTAGAGCTGCTGGAACGAGTATAGAGAAGGGCAACAAGATTAGTGAATAGAACAAAGGGTTGCTCTTACGAAGAAAGGCTTAAGTTTTGCAAATTACAGTGTCTGAAGACTAGGCACCAGCGAGGTGATCTGATAGAGGTGTATAAAGCCTTGAATGGTTTGAGCATGCTCAAAGCTGATGGGATTCTTCCTCTTGCTCAGAATAATCACCTGAGAGGGCATAAATTCAAATTGAGGAAAGACAGATGTAGGATAGATGTGTGGAAATTTGCCTTTAGCCAGTGGGTGGTTGGTTGGTGGAACAGACTTCCATCCCTTGTCGTGGAAGTTGATAGCCTAAATAAGTTTAAGGCTCAGCTGGACAGGTATTTCAATCGAATGGAGGGGTGAAGTGGAAGTTGGTTTTTTTTTTTTTTTTTGGCTGATGCTGCATAAGCTTGCTTTCTTGCATCATAAAAGTAAAAATAAAGTAAAGTGCAGCCATTATCAACCCACTGCAGGATGGAAGCCTCCTCAACAATTCATGCTGAGGGAAATAGACCATAATCTGCCACGCTGGTCCAGTGCAGGTTGGCAGATCGACCGTATTCAGCAGTCAGGGGCTTGAACCTCAGTCTACTCAAAGAGCGTGTGCTACTGCACTCCTGCTCACTCGGCTACGGAGGCCGGTTTTTCTTGCATCATATGCCTCTGCTAATGCTAATATAAAAGTCTAGGAAAAAAATGAAAGAATAACATTGAAAGCATCAAAATTCTACAATTTAAATTTTTGTGATTGTTCTTTTTATATATCACCTTTGTATAAACCCACCCCAACAATGATATCAATCAAAGTATTTTTGCAACTTGTATGTCTCTCTTATCTTGATGCCAAACACAGTTTGACATTCCTCACCAAATTTTTGAAATTTTCCTAATAGCCTCACGACTTTACTCGACCAGTTTAAAAGAAAGCACAAGGCTATATAGAGAATTGTGAGAATTTTTAATAAGAGTCTAAAACTGTTATATTAAAAGATCTGAGTGGGGGAGATTTCATTAACCTCACATTCCAGGAGCTGTCTTGAACTATTCATCTGAGGCTAGAGAAATCTAGGAGGCAGGCTACCCTGGCCAAGACCTGCTGAAATGCATAATAATGAAAGAAACTTGAGCACATACTTCAGCAGTTTCAGCCAGTAGCTCTTCCTCCAGATTTTCTAGTCTCAAAAAAGAGAGCAAAGCAGCTCCCAAAATGTCAGGTTAATAAAAATCATCGCCATTCCCACCCAGATCACTTCATCTAACACCTTTATATCCATAAAAAAAAAAAAAAAAAAAAAAAAAATCTCCCATAATTCTCTATGCAGTCTTGTGTTTTCTTTTAAAGTAGTTCTACTTCTGTATAACACACATGTCCCTCACACAACATATTTTTAATCAATCAGCCTTCTGTGGCCTGCCTTCAGGTAGCCTTTTATCTTTCTCTTCATTTCTACAAATGATTTACAGGTTCTCCAATATGTATGCACTTCACAAGTTCCATTTCTCAGTGTAAGATAGTGACCTCTAAGTATTTATTTAATTTAGAGCTATCTTTTAAAACAATTTTGTTAAAGCTAATAACATACATACCAAGCCAAACTAAATTAGTCAACTCTTCCAAGCCCTGAATTTTTTCAATGATATTATTGCTCAACTGCAGTTTCTTTAATGATTTAAACTGCCAAAGATTTTCAAGCTTCAAAATATCTATAAATAAAAAAAAACTGAAAATTTTAAAAATAATTTTAATTAACAGTTTCAAAACAATAACACAGAAGATTGGATTCATGATTTAAAAAATATTTATTTTTACTGGAATTTTAAAATCTAAATAACTTACCATATTTAATTGAATATGTTTATGGATCCTGTGTTAAATTCTAACACCAAACCTGAGTTATAGAGATAACAGCGAAACCAAATTACAAAAGATAATTTTCTAAACATCTTGTTCTCCCTGAAGTACTAAAATGCTTTAAAAAAGAATTTAAATACTTAAGGAAATAAACTAATGAAAAGTAAGATTTTTGATAACTAAATATGAATAAGTTATAAAGTGAATGTTATTGTGGAAAAAAAGGTTACGGTTTAACACTGGTAAACTACAACTTTAACAAAATATAACACCTTAACAACTGGCAATGTTTATGGATCCTGTGCTAAATTCTGACACTAGACCTAAGCAAGGATATTAATTATGAAACCAAATTACAAAACATATTAGCAATACAAAAATTGTGAAAGGAACCAAGGAAGAGATAGAAATTGAATTTTTTCAAATTTTAATACCACCTGAATTGATTATACATCTCTAATACAATATTAAACCTTTTGCAAGCATGTTCCTCAAAAATATATAGAAATATACGGTTTTTCAGGAATGAATTCACTAAACATGTGAGCTATGGGATAGTTAAGCTTCTCACTGCAGCCAGTTCCTACAGAGCAAGTGTCTTAGTGGAATTTTGAAAATTTATAAAAAAGTGAAAAAAAAACTTTATACAATAATGTCTTTTGTTCTTATTTGACTTGTTTGCGGAAAACTGTAATTATTGTTAAAAATCCACTTTTTTTTAAGAACTGCAAGCAAGAGAGCTATTAGAACCTATAGTACTTAGTACCATGCATGAATTGAAAAGGTTGAGAAGATGAAAGATACTTGTTGACATTAGCTTTGAATTTCTGTAAATTGTAATTTTCAGGAAATACATAAGGAAGGTTGTTCCAGAAAAGAGAAGTCGAATGAATAAATGAGGAAGAAGAAAAGTTGGCTCTGTGAGTTTGAATTTGGACAGTAAAAGGATGTTCACTGGTTGCAGCATGTGTTCACACTGGTAAGAATTATAGAAGACTATTCAGAACAGTGCCCATGAAATTATCTATAGAAAAGGCATGCAGCATAAACAGAAAGTCTGAGGCAGAGTGTGGAGAGATTTTGTTAGAGATGGGTTGTTAAGTAACCTAACTGCTCTCTTTTGAATGGAATCTAGAAGCCTGAGAGAGGTTTTGGGGGCACTACCCCAGATGTGTACGGTTGCAGTGACTGAGGTACCTAGAGGACCACGCACCTCGTTAGAAGGGTTGTTTATGAGAAAAAGATCAAGTAGGCGTGTTGGCTGCATAGTTAGCATTGTCTGGTATTCTGGTAGGTAAATGAACAATCTGTGCGAGGTCATCAGAGTAATTGCAAAAGCCTCAGCATTTCAACCAGCTGAATCCGAGTAACTAGAAAATGGAAGCCAGCTGGAGTTGTGAACATTAAAATCAGCGAGGAATGTTACCTCACTGTTAGGAAAGTTGACTGGAGAAAGCAAAAGTTTCAAAGAGAGGAAGTCAAAAAGTTCCAAGTGATTAGTGGAGTTGAGAGAATGATAGAGGCAACAGATGAATTTGACAGAATGTGGTAGAGATATTTTAAGCCAGAGAAGATCAAAAAAAGGAGATTCCAAATTACTGTCTCAGACAGGGAATATCAGAGTGGACATATACACAAGTACAACCTCTGAAGCGAAAGGAATCATACAGCAAACAATTTGAGCAACTGAGATGGGCAATGGTTGAATCAACTGATAATTGGGATTCAGTCAGAAGAGTACAATGGGCTTGGCAGAATGTAAGTGGAAATTGACATCACTGACATTGCAACCAAGACTACATATACAGGTACCAGACGATTCGTCCGGCAAGCTTGGGACCGGAGGTGTCCTGGATTTCTGGATTTTCCGGTTTTCTGAACCAAGGTTTAATATATACTTAAAATAAACAATGAAAAGTAAAGAAAGAAATTGTATTTAACAGATACAAATTAATACACTTCTAAAGCAGGGTCTGTTTAATTAATATTTATCCACTAATCTTCATCTGAAGACAATTCAACATCTGGGGTGACAGATACAGGAAGAGAAGAAGCACAGTATTAGAGGTCGAAGGTTGAGACTCAGGCTGAACTTCACTTGAAACTTTCTGGTTGATCTTTGAAAATATGTCCTGCAGATTCTGCTGTTTCATATACTTTTGTTTTTCTTTATTAATGAAAAAAACTCTTGTATTTTATACATCCACATTATATGCTGTTCACTGATGAAGCTCTTTTGCTCCATTCCCCAAATCAGTTCCTCAGTAAGGCTGATGCACCTATCTATAGACACTATCTTCTTCTTTCAGTGCACTGTCATCACTATCGTCATCATCACTCTCATCTGATTTGTTCTTATCAGCATTCATTACCACATCTACAATTTCACTATCAGTGAGTTGGAGCACAACTGGAACATCACCATCAATGTTTATACACCCTTGTGTAGCCCCTTCATCAAGTGACTTGGCTGCTTCACATGACAAACCTTTTGCATATTCCAATAAATTCTTCACTATTTCTTCTTCACCAGACATACGAAAACCACAAAAATTAGGTTCATCACCGTCAAGAAATAAGTTGGATGGCCATAGTTTATGGCAGCCGTTTATCAAAGTATCCTTGGGTACTCTGTACCAGGACTTTGCTGCACTCCACAGTGCATCTTTAACATTAAATGCTTTCTGAAATTCTTTTATCCATGTACCTTTGTTGCAAGTGGCAAGCATTTTCTGCAGAAATACATCACTGTATCTGCACTTGAACGCACGAAGAATGCCTTGGTCTAAAGGCTGAATTAGCAAAGTACAATTGGGATGCAAGTAAACAGCACATACATTGTCCTTGACTAGAACTTCAGCAGGAGGGTGTGCAGAACAATTATCAAGCACTAAAATAATTTTGCAGTCATCAGGTAGTCCCACAGATTTACAATAGCCCTGGCATCAGGCACAAAGTTCTTTAGAATCCAATCAGTGAAAATCTGTGTTGTAATCCAAGCTCACTTATTTGTCTCATAAATCACAGAAAACACCCTGACTCCCTTAAATGCCCTAGGATTCTGACTTTTCCCAACAGTGAGTAATCTGCACGTGTTGGTGCTGGCTGCTAGTTAGTTATTTGGTTTTTAGGAGCATTAGCAACTAAGGCCATATTGCTCCGGGATATGCGGTGGTCATTTCCTGACCTTTCCGCATCCTCCGTATTTGGTGGTGACAGGCTCGAACCCCAGTCTAATCAAGAAGCGTGTGCTATGCACTGCTGCTCCTTCCCACCTGGCTATGGAGGAGGCGGTTGGTGCTGGCTGCATTGGAACATGCAAGGATCATAAGTAGTTCCCTGGAATCCTTATACCCTGCTGGTGCTGACTCATCTGGTGTTACATATGATTTCCTTGGTATGTAATGCCAGAATAAAGAAGTTTCATCTGCATTGTACACCTGTTCAGCTGACAGTTCCTCATCAGAAACCAACTTGGCAAATTCATCTAAATATGCCTCTGCAGCAGCCTTTTCTCCCCAAACCTTCAGCTTATGAATGCCATACCTCGGATTAAATCTATTGAACCACCCAGATGAATATTTACATGGAGTTGTCAAATTTAATTCCTTATGAAAAAGTTTAGCTGGGGCCATTATAATGGAATGATCAAGTGGAAACTTTTCACTCCGACACTGCCTAGTCCATTCAAGCAACACTCTGTCCACGTCTACATTCTTCGACCGGTGTAAACTTTTTTGCTTGTCATTAATTTAGGCACATCACTGTCACCATAGAATTTAAGTATTCTGTTTCTTGATATCATAGATAGATGTACCAACACCATACTTCTCACTCAAATGCTGAACTGAAGGGATAGGTGGTAAAAAAAAAATTTAAAAAAAAATCCAGGATAATCCCAAAAATACAGTAAGTCCCCGACATACGTAAGCAATAAGTTACGTGACTTCTTACATAAGTCAAGTTTTACAAACTCGGGAATGACTAATATAATATTGCTACTATATATGCCAAAATTACAAAATATGCCAAATATGCCCTGATATGCCAAAATTACAAAAACCACATAATATCTTCAGAAGAATGAAGAAAAATAGTTATATTTTTATTGTTCAATTAAATTATCTGGGGACAGCGGTGAAGTAGCCGGAGTGGCACATAAGAAAAGAAAACATAAAAGGAAGAAAAAATGCATGCTATTGTACTGTAAAAATTGATATGTACTTCTTAGCCTTGGTTGTTATAGTTGACTTCATTGGTGCCAATCCCTTCACCGATTCTCGTATTCTGTTTAACATAACGTAAGTCTTGGACTTACCGTATCAAAAAATGTTCAGCAGCCTACTTAAAAAGTATGGCAATATATAAAAAACGAAAAAAACTTACCACATACTAACGCGTGTCCAATACGATGCTTCCCTTTATTTTTTATGATGCCGATTTTAAATCAAATAGCTTCCCTTTATTTTTTACAGTGTATGGTTTGGTTACCAACATTATAATGGTCATTAGAGATTTAACGGATACACTGTTTTCAAACTTTTGAATAATTTCAAGTTTTTGTTTTATTGAAAGCACAACTCTTGCATTTGCCCATCATTTTTACGATTTCTAAACAAAAAAAAAAAAAAAAAAAAAACCCGACATCCCTGACAACAAAACAAAATTTGTCCTTTTGCGGTGTGACAAAACACAACAATCGATGCTTTTGATGCACTAAAACAAATTAAACATTTGCATTGCAACGCGACTTACTAAACTAAAGATAATAGGTACGCTAATTTCCCAATGATGACTTATAACGGCACTTCTTGTCGCTTATTTACAACTTGCAAAACATCTGTTTATACCTATTCTAGTTATTACTTGAATTTTATGATTTCTGGTTGATTTTTTTTTTTTAATTTGGTGTCTTGAAGTGTCCCGATTAATCCGATCCCAGTAAATTGAGTCTGGTGCATAACAAAAAAAAAAAATTTTTTTTTAAATAATAATAATAAATATATATATAAAACTTTTTTTAAGAATTTAATGGTATAAAATATTATTAAATAATTAATTAATTAATTAATAGTATTCATTTTAATTTTTTTAAAATTTGGTATTAAATTAATTTTATAAGCCTGATAAATTTTGATGTAGGTATATAGATGGAAGTGAAAAATACACAACATGCCAAACACTAGAAGGGTGAGGATAATAGGAATAAGAAGTATTGTGAATTAGATGAATGAATTAGAAGAATTATAGGCTGAATTGCAAAGCCAATCAGTGGTGAGAGAACTGTAAAGTAAAATGATTAATACAAAATGGTTAAACAAATAAAATAAAATAAAAGGTGAGACAGACATCATCAGAAATGGGTAGGCAAATTTAGTTATAAGTTGAAAAAAAGGAAATAGCAAAAATCTGATGTTAGCTAAAGTAAATATTGATACATGTCAGGTATTTCATCAGGGAACTATACCTCTGACAATGCATCAGGAACTGCATTTTTATACTTGTCCATAACAGTGGAAGAGAAGTGAAATAAAGCATAAAGAATAAAATTACAAGGGATAAAAGCAGCACCATTCTCACAAAGTATGGACAAGGTAGTCCCAATGCAGGTCAGTAATATAAAAAGTAAAATTAAGGATAAAGCTAAAATAAAATATGTGCTTTCAGAGTAGGGAAAAAATATTTTGAATTTATGTAATTTGGGGGGGGGGAGTGTTGGAATTTGGTGGAAAATTAGATGAATTAAAATTAGAATTTAGAACAAGCAAATCGTACAGGGCAAGGTATTAAATTGAGGATGGAGAAGGAATAAAAGAGTAACTAAATAAAGACGAAAATAGTGATAGAATGAGGATAGCTGGAAAGTTCGTATCGCCCTTGTATTGCACTAATAGCTTTATGAATGGGAAAAAAAGGTAGAAGTAGAAAGTAAAAAGATGAAAAGTATAGAAAAAAAGATATTAAACGTACTAGCCTAGGTTGTAAAGCCCAACTTTATAGTAAGGGCCCCTAGCTTTGTGAGCGTTAATATAAAAAGGAGAATAATACCAAATGCAGGAAAATGAAAGCGAAAAACATGTAAGTTGAAACAGGCCTAAAAACGAGTCTAAACAGAAACTGAAAGTATAATGAGAAAATAGAGAATAAAACTGATACCTGAATATTCAAGTAATAAGCAGTGGAAGGAAGAAGGTGGGAAAATATAGTGAACATATTCAGTTGAGTTGATAAATATATCTGAAGCAGTTCCATACTAGGGACTACACTTCAGGCATATAGTTATATAGTACCTGCAAGGTGATCTGATTTAGGTGATTAAGGCTTTGAATGGATTGAGCAAGCTCCATGCTGGTGGGATTCTTCCTCTTACTCAGACTATGCACATCGGGGTGGGGGAGTATAAATTCAAATTGAGTAAGGATGATTGCAAAATAGATGTGCAGAAGTTTGCCTTTAGCCAGTGGGTGGTTGATATTACTGGAACAAATTTCTGTGTGGTATGGAAGTTGAGAGCTTAAATAAATTAATTAATAAGGAAGAACTAAAACTGTTGGAGGGGATGGATGGGTGAGATGGTTTTTTTAAAAAATTTCCCTTCTTTCATTCTACTATCCACTCTCAGAGCCTTATAAACCTTAGTCTAATTTTTTTTTTTTTTTATTGAAATCCCCAAACGTGAAAGATATTAGAACCTATAGTATTTTGTACTACACATGGATTTAAGGCTGAGAAGACAGAAAACAGAAGTAGGAGGGATAAATGAAGAGAAAAAGTTCTGTGAGTTTGGAGGTTAGTGAATGGATGCTGACTGAGGCATGTGTTCAGACTGGTTAGGAAGAGAGTGGGGAAATTACCACAATACCAATTCAGAAGAACAGTTCAGACTGAAGTATCTTTAAAAAATGCAAACAAAAGAAACAATATCTATGAGATAAAGAATGGAGATGCTAACATGGTTAACATCCATTACGATAAAATATATGAATAAATTGGTATGGTTATCTCTGCCGCAAGGGCTACTTAGGCCATATTGCGCCTATAAACGAGATGGTCACATGGAGTCTGTAGGAACAGTTAGAATATGAATAAATAAATAAATAAATATATAAGTGTCACAAATGAAAGTAAAATAAAATAAATTTTTTATATATATATACACACACACATATATATATATAAATAAAAGAAAAAATCATTATAACAAACATCGATGGCTGCAGAGCATTACCTACTGCAAGTTGTGGAATCAAAATTTGAATATAAACTAAGAATATTTCTGTCGTACAGCAAACTATATGACAGAAATATACAAAGCAAGTAGCAAATAGAACGTAAACCGATTAGTAAACCAGTTAAACTGCCTTCTTTGTTTGTTAGCTACAGCAATAAATGAAGGTGGGGGAGAGAAATAAATAGAAAAAAAAAAAAAAAAAAAAAAGGGTGTTGCAGAAGGAATGTGCTACTAAAATAATTTAGAAAGAATGCCAATTAATAAAAATACCAAATAATTCAAATTTACCAAAATGCCAATTAAGTTAAATTTAGCAGTGTTTCCTTGAAGAGCATTCAACTTATAACAAATATAACTGTAAATGGAGACAAAAAACAACATGATGAAACAAAACAAAATATAATTTATTAATTTTTGTAACATCATCAATTTTAAACCCTGGCATACATTACTCTGATTCTAGTACACTTAGCCTTATTACAAAAAAGTTACCTGTTTTTGTAACAACAGTCTCCATTTCCACCCCCAATCCCAATAAAATTTCCTCCTTTTGAAACCACAAAAGTATGCACTTTACCATTCTCTATTCTGGGACCCAAATAAGGGATGCATCACTCAACAGTCCACTAGATACTCAAGTCTCTGACGAGTTCCCAATTTTATCTCTCTTAGGGAAATCTACTAATTTCTCCAGTAATTCAATTTCATCTGAATTTCTTTAGTAATTCGATTTGCACCAAGCTTCAATTTAAGATTGGTACAATCTTTACACTGGGGACATAAAAAAAAGAATTAATAGTTGAACTAAGATTATCTACAAGTTTAAATAGAAGTTTATGCTACAGAATAGACAAACAATGAATTCTTGCAGCCATTCCTGTCTAAATCATGCAATTCTATGATCTAACACTGTACTCAACACTGAGGCTCAATCTTGTACTAACCATTGTTCAAGTAAAAAGTTGATATGTTCTCAATACTATACTAAGTCACAAAAATATCAAAATAAAATATTCAAGTGATGATGAGTTGCCTTTATCTCTTTCAGCAGCGAGTTTAATGAAGGTGCAGGGCACTGAGGTATTAGTATTAGCAATGGCCACATAGTGCCTATGGCTTTTGCTGCACCAGCCAAAAATAAATAAATAAATAATAAAATAAAGTCTCATTGGCTGCAGGCTCAGTGAAGTAGTTTTTTTTCACGAAATTTAAGTTTTTTTATAAATGAAAAATTTTGTATATTAAAATGCTTTCAAATATTAATTTGGTCTTATTTTGAACTTAAGTGCCAAACATTAAGAATGCAATTATTTTTGAAAATCAAAATTAAAAAAATAAAATAAAATAATTACTGTTTTTTCTGATGCAATATATATATTCTCTATAGTTATTTATTTATTGCTTGATTCAATTTCAAAAATTTCTGGATCTGAATTCCAGAAAATTTCTTTAACCTTGGCCTAAATTAGAAAAATAAGGCTATCTTCTCCAAATCTCAAAGCTTTTTTTTGTACTGCTATCTATTAAAACTGCATCTATCATTTAGCTGGAAACTCAGATATACTGAACAACTTGAGAAAAGCAAATATAAGTACATACACAAAGAACCCACATATGAAATGTATGCATATATACATACTCCTCGAAGTCCACACACGAAAAACATTTTTAAATATACACACTACTGAAATTACAAAAATATGTTCAGTAATATTATAACATAAGAAAACAATATACAGCAGCTCTCAATTATCCAAGGGTGGAATAAAAGTATATCTACAGTCTGTAAGTCTAAGTCAAAGTTGGATAACAAAAAGAAATAGAATTTGTTACAGGTGGTGTCTCATCACAATTTGTAACATTCCTGTACACAAACCCTTGAAATTCTTAGCAACCACATCCCTACTTTTGTTTTCTGCCTACTAACTTGCTCCAGTCATATTTCTGTAATCCTCCAGATTTACTACTTTACAATTAATTTTAACATTCCACTGTTGTTTTTTTTTTTTTTTTTTTTTTTTAATTTGAAATTGCATCTATCGTGTTAAATATTTTTATTTCTATGCAACACAAACTTCAACTCGTCAATGTACCATGAAAAACAGTGCCGAAGTGTCAATGTCAACTATAATGATCTCTACTTGAGCACACACACATGGAACAACAAGGTGATGCCATTCTCATTGACAATATAATGCTTTCAACTTTACATTATATCATTCACAGGAAGACAAAATATGGGGGAAAAGTGAGCTTCAAAGTAATTTTGCTTAATACTGTCACTACTTTCAATATTTTAAGCAGTTTTATTCTTACATCAACTAGTCATTTATGGACTAGTTCATGCACAACAGTTTGGTATTTATTAACAGGAAATATTTTACCAGAAAAACTTGGTGGGTGCAGGTATGTGTGAGAAACCGTTCGTCCATCATGGAATATTCAGGTAGAGTAACTTTTTCTTCTTTTTATAAACAAAATCTTTTTGATAACTGGCATATACAAAACATAAGTGGTAGTTCTATTGTACAAAAGCTTGAAAAACAAAAAGTTCAAAGCTGCCCAGTAAATCTAAACATAGGGATTTATTCTCATTCTCTCTCTCTCTCTCTCTCTCTCTCTCTCTCTCTCTCTCTCTCATACAAAGTTCCAATTGATACCAAATACAGGTAACCCTCGTATAACACTGTTATTTGGTTCCTACAAAATCTCGTGTAATGCAAAACCGTGTTATACGGGACTAAGAAACAGTACAAAAAGGGGTGTTACATTCCAAAAGCTAACAAAATACAACATGTTTTTTTATAATCATTGGAAACTAAATTTTTATAATAGTAATAACTTAATGTTTTAATTTTATTTTTATAATAGTGGTAACTTAAATAGTAATAACTGAACAAACATCTTACCTTACAAACTGTGAAGCATATATGTCAGATAATGTACTTTCATTTAATTTTCTTCCTCTTCATCGCTGTTAAGCACAATCAAACGAGAACGTTTTCTCTGTTGTTGAATATCTTCACCTTCTGAACTTTCTTCTGCAGCATATAGATTTCGTGTATCTTCTGCTCTCTTCAAAAAAATCAGTAATCTGGGTTTGTTTGCTTTTTCTTGATAGATCTTTGTAAATTTCATGGTATGGAGCTAAACATTTTTGAAGCTCCCTTTTGAACTTTGTGCACCTTTCAGTCGAAGGATCTGCATTCAAAAAAATGATTCTAATTGCTCAGCTAACTTTATGCATCCCCGTATGCTTTTTAGTGTAAAATTTGGAACTTCAGAATTTTCTTCTGCATATCATCCTCTGAATTTATTTGGTTTACCTCCGATGCTATTTCCACCAAATCCGTTTTGCCAGACTCTTTTTCTACCAGTAATTTGTGAACGTCTTCAGTAGTCATATCATCAAAACCTTCCTCTCCTACCAACTTGGCAAGTTCTACTATCGCACCAATTCTATTTTCTGCCGGTTCGACCATATTTCCTGAATGGACTGACTCTGGCCATACATTTTTCCAACACACATTTAATGTTGACAGTTTTACTTCTTTGAGTGATAATGCTATGATTCCAATACAGTCCACAACTGTAAAATGTTTCCACGCCTCCATCACTTCAATAGATTCGGAATCAATTTTTTTCCAAAATCCACTGTAACGAATTTCTGACGTAATGAGCTTTAAAGGTAGATATGTCTATGTCTTGATCCAATGGCTGAATTAAAGAAGTTGCATTAGGTGGTAGGAACATTACTTCAACGTTTGGATGACTTAAACCTTTTGGATGGCATGGCACATTATCCAATAGTAATAAAACTTTGAAATGTAGATTTTTCCACATCTGGCACAAAACAATTTAGAAACCATTCTTTAAACATATCGGCAGTTACCCAAGCTTTTTTATTTGCTTTCCAGTATACCGGTAATGCATTTTTATTTACATCTTTCATTACGAGAGGATTAGAGGATCTATAAACCCTCATAGGTTTTATCATGTAATCTCCTGATGCATTACTGCACGTAAGTAACGTTACATGATCTTTTGATGCCTTAAAACCTGGTACAGTTTTCTCTTTTTTTTTTTTTTTTTAAATAAACATTCAGTTGGGCATTTTTTTCCACCAAAGGCCTGTCTCATCAGCATTGAAAACTTGACGTGGTGTGTACCCGTGCTCTTCAATAATTTCTTGAAATTCCTCTGCATACTTCTTCTCAGCTTCATTATCAGCCGATGCACTTTCCCCTTGAATTCTTATGTTATGTAACAAAAAGCAGTTTTTAAATCACTCAAACCAACCTTTTCCTGGCAACAAACTCCGGGTTAACAGAAGATTCTCCATTTTCTTTTAATTGGTTATAAATTTTTTGTGCCTTTTGTTTAATTACATTTCTGTCTAATGGAATCCATTTTATACTGCTATCGTCAATCCAAATGCCGAGTACTTTTTCTATTTTCTCAATTATTTGTGCTCGGGTACAAGCTGTCATATTTGAACAAATGAAAGATCCTGTAGCAACAACAGTTCTAATTTTCTGTTCATTTTTCTTTATAGTCCGGATTGTTGCTTGATTTAAATTTGCAACATATACCTTTTCCCCTTTTTTAAGACTATCCAAAATTTGTATCTTTGATTCTAAAGAAATAAAGTTTCTTTTGAGGAGTGCATTTTTGCTTTCCATGGACATAATTTGGCGCTGGAATTTAATTCACAACAAAGTACAAAGTTTAGTAATACATATCCGGAAAAATGAATAAACAATCAAATAAAAACCAAAATAACCTTACAAAAACCTTAAAAGTCACAATTTTTTATGCTCTCAAACAAGCACAGATCCTAACTCAGGGATCTCCCAAAATATACAGTGGACCCTCACTTTACAATTGGTTCACTGTAATCAAATCACTTTATGATGAACTCTTCATAATAAAACAAGGTTTTAAACTGTGTTTCTAATAAGTGAAAACAGGAGGAATATTATCCACAGGCTATAAGAGTAAAGATATAAAGCATAAATTTAACTTTATTACCTTACCAATTAACAAAGTTAAAAGATATGTGAAAATCGGAAGAATATTTTCCAGTTAGCAAAATAAAAAATAAATTTATGCTTACGTACATAGCTTAATTAATATGTACTGTAATATGTATATACTAATTGATATTTCTGTTCACTTACTTTTTTTTGGTTGCAAAATTTAAAACAGTAAAAACGATAAGCAATTAATAACAAATAACAGGGCATGCACAAGTTGCAAGTGAGATATGGAGTAATGAGTTTCTGAAAATTATTTGTGTTTTTATATGATTACCATAATAATGTGAAAACCCACAGAATTCCAGCTGTCAGTACTAATGCCATACAAGGGTTGCCTATATAAAAATTTAATAGAGAAACAAAATGGAAAACTTTGCTTGAATGGTATTATGAATTAGAGCTTAAGGAAGTGAGAGCTTTGATATAATGCAGATGTTATGTGACACTTTTAATACCCTCTTTAGCACTTCAAAAAAAAATTTAACCACTTTCTCCCAGTTTTTTTTTTTTAACATAAATACACTTTATTTAATAAATAAAGTATTAATTTAGTAAATAAAGTAAACTCTGCCATTGCCGGCCCCAAGCCCAGATGAGAAAGGAGGAGCATACCTCATGTAAAAAACCCCAGGCTCGGCTGGCTCGAGCTGACAGTACCTGGGATGGGCCCCCTGCCTGGGTTACAGGTGAAGATGGAAGATCTATCTTCAAAAACAGTGGAAGTCTGTCACTCTTCCAAGGTACCGGTACCATCTAAATTGTGGACTATGCATCTAGTTATTGTTATTTGTTATTGTTATTTGGTTTTTTTAGGAGCATTAGCAACTAAGGCCATATTGCTCCGGGATATGCGGTGGTCATTCCCTGAATGACCTTTCCGCATCCTCCGTATTTGGTGGTGACGGGCTCGAACCCCGGTCTAATCAAGAAGCGTGTGCTACGCACTGCTGCTCCTTCCCACCTGGCTACGGAGGCGCCTGACTATGCATCTAGGAATGGCAAGTTGGCTGCATTATCTGCCTTAAACCCTATGGATCACAGTCATTGTAAGATGAACAGTCATGCTACCACGTCCGGGATAACCAACATGGCTGTTCTTATACCATGGAGAACAGCTGTGAAGAAAGCTATACGGTCAGCCAAAACTCAAATGTATATCAAACAACTTCAGTGGTTTGGACATGAGAACCAGATGAAACAACACAGGCTGCTTAATGTAGTACTGATAGGAAGAATTGGAGATAAGAGACAAAGTATAAAAGGTTATATCATTCCCTTTACCTTCTACTAATACACAACGCTGTTATGGACTTGCATTTCATGCATCTGTTCTGAAATAGTCATGTAATTTAGTTTGCCAGAACTGATAACAGCATTTTTTTTCAGTACATAATTCTTAATAAAGGTCAGATGCAATAAATGATGTTCACTATCACTCTGACATTCTAACCATGCCATCAATGTTTTAATGTTTTTAAAAATGTTTAAATAATTAACATTTTAAAACACTTTAATTTCTGGTGCTTTTTCTTTACACGAGTCATCGATGTTATCTTCTGAGTTACTCCCTATGTCACCGGCCTTCTGTCTGTCAAGTATCTTGCCACTGTTCACAAAAGCTGCAATTTCTTCCTCACTCAGGTAATGTTCAACTGTTGCTTCAACATCCATCTCAATCCAAGCAGCCAGGTCATTTACTCTAAGATTGCCACCAAGTATGTTACAAGCAGCCTTTGCTTCTTGTTCTGAAAATGCTGCTAATTCAAGGTTATTATCAGTGATATTTTCCAATACATATTTTCTAGCAGTTTTCAATTGCTGTTGGGCTTACTTTCTCCCACTAATCCAATACTGTATACAACATTTTTCAGATTTAATGTTTTCAGAAATTCCAGAACTTAAATTTCTGAGTTCACAATGCCAACAAGTAGCCCACCATGACAGTAGGCTTTGAAAGGTTATAACACCCTGATCCATGGGCTGAATTAGTGTAGTTATTAGCGATCCAACAGTAACAGAGCCTTTCCTTCAAGTTTTTTTGGAAATCAAGTGACATCTCACCAATGGTACAAACTCAGTTTCAAACTATGAAGCAAAAAATCACTAGTCACCTGAGTGTTGGAGCTAATTTTATAAATCGCAAGAACAGATTTCATGCTGACATGTTTAAAACACCACAGACTTCGACTTTTACCGATGCACAATGGTTTTAGCTTGTGATTTCCAGTCTTGTTTGCATACAATAACACACTAATTCTCTCTTTGTTAGTTTTCATGGCCACTTTGTTGGGTATCTTTTTAACATTCAGAGATTTGTTGGGGAGAAGTTTATAGTACAGTGCTGTTTCATCAGAGTTGTACAGCTGTCCATCTTGAATCACATTGAGCAGAAATTCAGGAAACACATGCTGCTGCTGTAATGTCACCAAATGCAGATTCACCTTCCATCTCCAAAGTCACCCTTCAAAAGTTTTAAATGTGTCATCATCTCCATCAAGTAGCTTATGAAATTTAAGTGCCTGTGCTTTCAAAATTATTTCAATTATCAGTACTCCTTCACTATACTTCTGTAGAATCCACTTGTATAAGATTGCTCCATATCACTGTTTTCAAAGTTTTTTTTCTTTGGAGGCCTACTCCATCTTTTACAGAGTCTACAAATCAACACAATTTGTCTTCCTCTTTCATTTAACTGCAGATTGTTCCTTCTGGAATTCCACACTCATGAAATATACTGCATTTTGTTTCACCACTCAACTCTTTCGATAACCTAACTTTTCTTCAACTGTATATTTTTTTTCTTTTGGTAGCCACTACTTCAGTCCTACTGATTTACTAATTTTGCTGTGTATTTATTTCTGATGTCTTAGAATTTACAGTGTTTTGAGAAAACTAAATCAAACCCAAACTGTCTGGCCTATCATAGTGCTGAAGATTTGTGAGTTCACGTGCATTCTCCAAAAATCACTTGTCAGTTCGTGTATATTTTTGTCCAGTTCAGCTCTTAGCAGTTTGTGCTATCCAAAGTGTAACTGCTAGTCAAAGAAAGGATGTCACGTGCTGTTGTTTACAAAAATTTACTTTGTAACTAATGTAATGCATTTGACAAACAGTAGCCATATTTCCCTCCAGAGGTAGGTGTTTGTAATTAGCATTCCACTGATATACTCTGTTATTGCATCTCTAGCTGAGGATGGAAAACTAGGTGGCAACAGTAATTAGTCTTTGCCAAGTCCTGTTGTTTACAAAAATTACTCTGTAACTGAATACTTCAAAGCAAATATACAGAACTCCCTGACTTCCTGTATATTTTACTTTATGGGGAAATTTGACTTTACGTAAGTTTTTGCTGGCCGGTGCAAACATAAAAAAAAAAAATCATGGAAACATATTTTGCATCCCGTAGGAATAATGGAGGCATTGTGAAATCATAATGTGAACCCAATAACACAGTTTTTTTTTTTTTTTTTTGGTAATTCATTCCAAGTCCTTGGAAGTTGAAAATTTCACTATATTACTAATCTCTCTAAAAGGTCATTTTTATAATGGAAATCACACTACACTTTCATCATTATCATATGTTCCCATTATAAGAATCAATTTTGAATGCCTTTGTGATATTTTTCTAAAACACATTTCTGGAGGTCACAACCACAAAACAATAAAAACAATTTGCACTTTCTGGTTTATTGGGCTTTTCTGTTAGTGCATCTAATTATAAATGAGTAGTAAACTCGATCTTATTGCATTTGCGATAATACCAATAACTGCAATTGTGTGGGTTTTTACGCTATTATGTTGAAATGTGTTCCCATCCACTGAAATCTTCAATCACATAAAAAACAAATTTTCAGAAACTTCTCTTCATTCCTATTTATGTATTACAATGATGAAGGGAAAGCGGCCAATGAAAAGTGCAAGTAGTGGTAGTGCCAGGAAACGAAACAAAATTGATTTAGAAATGAAGATGAAAATGATTAAGTACGAAGCAGGACAAAGTTTGTCATCTATTGCAAGGGAATTAGGTCTTGCTGCTTCAACAGTGAATACTATTTTAAACTATTTTAAAGGACAGTGCATGTATAAATGAACATGTCAAAGGATCAACGCACTTAAGATCAACAGTGATCACAAAACAGCATTCAGGTGCTGTATTGAAGATGGAATAGCTGTTAATAATATGGATGGAAAATCAGATTCAGAAGTGAGTGCCACCGAGTCTAATGACCCTTCAAGAAAAAGCAACAGGCAGAGCCATGCCGAGGGCGAGGTGAATGAGGCTCTTGCCTCAGATTAAAAGCTGAAAGGGGCGCCAAAAGAAAGATTAAATAATTTCCAACGTTGCCATGATTAACAGGAGGGTACAATTTTTCATTCTTGCCTCAGTTACTAAAATGGCTCGGCACGGCCCTGGCAACAAGTATTTATAAAGATATTAAGGATAAATACGGCAAACCGCAAGCCAAGTTTGTGGCAAGCAACGGGTGGTTTAATAGGTTCAAGCATTGCGCTGGTTTCCAAAACATTAAAGTATGCAGTGAAGTCGCCAGTGCTGATCCTGCAGCTGCAGAGAAATTTTGTGATGCGTTGGAAAAAATTATTGATGAAGGCAGCTATTCAACGCAGCAAATTTTTAACGTTGGCGAGACTGCTCTGTATTGGAAAAAAAAGCTAGATTGAACATACCATGCTTGTGCAGCACTCAATGTGCCGCAATTTTGACTTACATAGCGTTTCGCAGAACGTAACCCTTACATAAGTTGGGGAGTTCCTGTACAGCCAATTTTTAACTAATTTCCCCTCTTGGAAATATGGTACATACAAAAGCATTACAATATTCTTTTTTCCAGTTTCCAAATGAAACTGCTAGCCCTTTGAACACATTACTTTTTTTCATAATTTGTTTTGGGGGACATCATCATACACATGATATATCCAAAAATGCAGTATGAAGAGGCGTGTTATATCAAGGTTACACTTTATCAGGTGAAGAAATAGCAAAACAAGGAAAAAATCCCCTTAACCCCAATGAGTAGCAATAATCTAAGGAATTCTTATAGTTAATGACAAGATTCAAATTAACACCTTTCTCAAGGAGTGATAACTGGAGAAACCATTGTGATGTTCAAAGTGCAGCATAACTTGAGTTTTGAAATTCACGTAGGATAAAATATACAGTGGACACTGCTTATTGTGATCACTTCACAGGACACAGCTTAATTCAAAACAATAACCAATGAAACAAGAAACATCATGCAGCTGTTCAATATTGTTTATTTGATGCAGAGCAGAAATGTGTACATAAAAAAGGTGAAAGTGAACAGAAATAAAATGTAAAATATTTGACTTTAAAAAATATCTGTTTATTTGACTGTCCCTTCTTTGAGAAAGTTATCAATAAAAATGAAACTGTCATGATGTTTTTGGAAATTCATAAAAACAAATAATGAAAATATTAAAATCAGAAATTAGAAAACGGTTAATACTCTACTATAAAACAGATTGATAGAAATACAGATACAATACTTTCTTTAGCAGAGTAATGGCACTGAAAACTATAGGAATTACACAAAGTAACAGCAGTAACTGGACACAATATATCAGAGTTAAACAACAAATTGGGATGTTATGTAATCAATTCTGTTGTACATGCAAAAACCACAAAAATGCAAAATGTGACAGCATAAATTGAAGCGTTGACTACTATAAATGTCTTTTTATTTTTTTATGTATCAGTATATGTCTGATCAGGATGATAAAAGAGAACATTATTTGAATGAAAACATTTGTGATCACAATAAGCAGCATACCCTGTATAAACAATCTTTTATTTATTATTTTTTTTTTTTCTGCTTGGACGCATGATTTTTAATATTTAGTTCTTGGAATTGCCCATTAAGTAGGAATAAACAAATTTAGTTCTTGGAATTGCAATTCTAAACATTAAGTAGGAATAAACTTAATGTTTAGAATTGCTCTAAACAGGGAAGTGTTTCTGGAAGGAAGAAAAGAAAGAAAGAAATCAAGAATCATATCATGTAAAAGATATTTATTTAAATTCTACATAAAAAAAAAAAACCTTACTTTTATATTCTAATTTTAGATTTCCTGTAGTTTTATAATCAATTCCATCTTCTTCAAATAGCTTGCTAGCTTGAAATCCTTTAGGGCCTTGGTCTAAAATTGCTTTGCGAAGCAGTGCATCATCAATAACTGTTGGTTCACAGGATATAAACAACTTGGCACACATTTTCACTCTAAAAATGAAAATTTTTCACCATGTAAGAGGATGTCTACAATGGACAAATTAGAGAAATTTAAAAAAGCAAGGTCAAAGAACTTAAAAATGTTCAGTTAACTCAAAATCTTACATGTTTTACACTATAAATTTCTTACATCAAATGATGCAAAAATTCCAACACAAGGTGATATTTATTCAAGGCTATCTCTTTTAGAGTATAGATTTTCTATGCTATTTCCCAAAGAAGGAGATACACTTTTGCCTCCCCATCTTGAATAGCTTCAATGCTAATTCCTCATCAGAAAGTGTGTTGGGAGCCCCCCCTTCCATCTTTGAAGCCTAAGATATATGCTGCTAGTAGATGGACTCAGTTAAGAATTAATATCAAACTAGCTGACATCATACATTTTCAAAGTGAAAGTAATGCAAGGCTGGGCAGCTGATGGGTGCTATTTAACCACTGATGAAGGCATAATAATGCTCAAAACAGTTAGAGTAATGGCATGCATCACTAAACAACCATAAACAGCAATATACTTTGATGGCCATGTTCACCTAGGGCAAGTCAATCTTGTTATATATATAATATAATTTTCTTTATTTGATATGGATGACAAATAAAGATTTATTTCTGAATTCAAGGTATTATGAACTCAACAAATGTTGGCCGAATAAAAATAACATAATGGATGCAAAATTTGAATATAGTGAAATCAAACTAGTACAGGATTGACAGGCATGACAGGGGGTGGGGGAGAGGAGTTATGGTTTTAATTGCCAAGCATACAGATTCAAGACAAGCACATCTAGTAAACAACTATAATAACTATACTGAGTGAGTCTGATATGACGATAAGAAGTGAGAAAACATAAATGAGAGTTAAGAGCATGTTATACCTTGTGACTTTAATGAAAATTAAATTTTGATTAAAAACTAGGGAATTGTACAGTCTGACATGAAATTCTTTGAGCAGTGCTGAACAGGTTGCTAAGAGAGCTTGTGGAATTCTTGTCAATAATATACAGGAAGTTTTCCAGCAGGGACAAGGTGGTAATTATTCTGTTGTAAAAGGCAATGGTTAGGCTGCATACAAGTCTAGAAGCCTTAATTTAGGAAGGATGTAGAAATAAGCAATAAGAGAGAGGTACTCTTACCTAGAAGACTTCAGTTCTATGAATTGCATCTTGAAAGTTGGCTCCTGTGAGAAGACCCGACCGAAATGTTTTGAGCTTTAAATCGATTGAGTAAACTAAATGTTAATAGTATCCTTACTCTTTCTGGGATAGCACACATAAGACAAATTTAAACTGGGGTAAAAAAAAAAAAAAAAAAAAAAAAAAAAGGGTTGCAAGGCAGCAGAGGCAGACTGGGTAAAAATTCTTACCAGGGAAAACTTGTAGCAGCCTCATACTAATGTTTGTGGCCATATTGTGAGGAAGTGTGTGGGGAGGGGATTACAAATAACTAAAGTAATTATCAGTCATTAATTTTTTTAATGAATTTTAAAGAAATCACGATTAATTATTTTATAAGAAAACAATGTTTTCTAATTTACTGAATAATACTTAACATAAATAAATGGCGACATTGAAGGTATCACCATTAAATATGATAAAGATAAACAACAATAAAGAAAGCTTATTTTGTTATAATATATATAGAATAGAAGTAATAGGTATGGGAGTTGTAATAAGAATCATCTGAAGTACAGCACTAAGTACTTATAATATAATATTTTTGACATTTTGTGTTGCAGGTTCGAATTGTGTTATTTTATGACTGCCTTTCCATGTTATCTAACCCATTGGTTATTATTAGCCATATGGTGCAAGGAAGCCTGAGGCTTATGCTGGTTGATTACACTACCTGCTGCCACACACACACACACACACACACACTTCCAATAGTTCGATTTTCTTAAATACTGGTGTTTTTTACATATAGGTATTATTGTTAATACAATACTGGTCTTTAAGCTAGCCTTATCTCGGTTATCAAAATTAAGATAACCGATATAAGGCTAGCTTAAAGACCAGTATTGTATTAACAATAATACCTATATGTAAAAAACACCAGTATTTAAGAAAATCGAACTATTGGAAACGAATATACACTGGCACATATAATGTTCAATTGGCCAACATGGCGAAAAACAATGGCATTAACGATGCACAAAAGACAGATTAAACCACAATAGAATGATAATACAAAAGAATAATAATATATATATATCTCACATTTAAATTCTTACCTTCCAAGTAGGGAATCACTGCATCACCAAGCAGGTATACCCCAAGGTGGATGTTTGTCAGCAGTGCTCTCTCTCTCTCTCTCTCTCTCTCTCTCTCTCTCTCTCTCTCTCTCTCTCTCTCTCTCTCTCTCTCTCTCTCTCTCTCAATTGTGAGGCATCTTCTTGTCACCGCTCATTCAGTTAAATTCTTAGGGGTGATAATGGACAAAAATCTGACTATAAGTCAGATTTTTGTCCTTATATAGGACCAAATCCAGCAACTGTGCTCAAAAGTGCTACTGGCCTTCTGGTGCATGAAACTCTACTTCTGCAGATCACATAATAAAGAAATACTGTAGTCAGGAAATTTCTCTTCTACTACTGCAGCTCAATCATTGGTTATGGTATTGAAGTCTGGTTTACAGCTCCTTTGTCCAGCCTGAAGAAGCTTTGGAGCCTAGAATTCTGTGTCCTGAAGTGGGCAAACAATTGGGCTCACTTTTCCTATATGACATTAAGATCACAGCTCTGTAAAAATCTAAGCTACACCCCAGCCCAGCACTTGGCATATGCACGGAAGCTCACAATGGCACTCAATCTGTGCTCCGCAGTTCATGACTTCATCAACATTTGAGAATTTGTGGGCTAGAAAAATCCCGGGTAGAGCTCTTAGAAACTCTAGTGCTCTGCTCAAACCTGCAGAAGCTCTTGACCTTAAAGCAGCAGTTTCTCAACAGAATCATCAGTGCACTGATTTTGATCTGTGGTCCAGTGATTCAACCTACAGAGGAAAAAAGATAAAATCCATATTCACGTGCTGTCACCATTTCTGCAACTGTCATTAGAACTAATACTGACTCTAAGTGAAAGTCCAGACTGGCTCAATCTGGTCGATCAGGTTATACCTACATCATACTCCACGGTACGAATCTATATCATCAGTATCTCAGAAGAACCAGTTAAAACGCAATTATCTGTAACTCAAAACTGTTTAGGTTAATTTTATGTGGGAGAAAGCAATGAATTTTTGTATGGATTTTCTGTGTATTATATGGATGATATGTAAGTAAATATAATGTCTCTTGTTAGATTCCTCTGAATGTCTGTAATGGGAATCGTATCCTTGTAAAATTTTGTGAATAAAGAATTTTTATTATTGTTAAATCAAGTTGGTATAATAATTTACAGACAAGCAGATGCATTATTTATAAAATAGAAAAGAAAATATGTTCTGTTATTTTAGTTTAAAAATTTATGTCAAAATATTTCTTAGTGATTTATCTTTTATCGCAATTTCAGAAATTATATCTAAGTTTTTGATTTTCATTAGTATGTCTTTTTCGGAATTCATGAGAATAAAACTTGGTCTGGGTCACAGAATTATACAATATGTACTTTAGTTTGGAACATGATCTCTCACATGTAACCTGCATAGTAGACAAAGTTAAAATTATTTTATATGCAAATAAATAATTATACGACATACTACATAAATTGTATTTATGCAACAACCTGTAGCAACAAATTATCAGTTTTTACATTTTGATTCTATTGAAAAATCATATTCTTCAATACTCGTATCCTCATCATCGCTCATTTTCGCAAATTTCACAATAATGTACTTTTCTACTATTGACGTTTTTAATATATCATATTTTGAGGCAAAGTCTGTTAACTGATATTGTAATTCTTCAATTGTAATATCTGGCAAAAATCTTTTAAGCAGGTTTACTAGCAATTTGACACTGTTAGAAGGTAACAATCCAGTTTTAAAGGTATCAAAATTTTTTTGAGTCCAATGCAGAAATATCTGCAAATAAATGTTCTTCTATAAATCTGCTTGTCTAACTCATTATAGCTTAGTCCATAGCAACATTAAATACATTGATTTGAAAATTTTGTTTTCCTGAATTTGTACATTCATCTCCGTCCATTCATCTCTTTTGGTGTTTGCAAGTTCTTGGAAAATCACCTCTACATAAACATCTAAATTGATCATAGATATTTTTTCTTGGCATAATTTTTCTATAACAATTTCATCAAAGGTTCACGACTTCAATTCCAATTTTTTTTTTGGATCCTTAACCATTCTGAATGCTTGCAGAACATCCCAGAAGTTTGTAAATATAATGAGAGCAGTGTGATACAACAGAATATAAATAAAAATAAATGCATTGTTAATAGAGTTTCATATTTTATAAAGTTATTTTTAAAAAAAGATTGCTTTATATCTGCAATCACGAGAAAATTCCTGAGATTTGAAAAATGTAATTTGTTTCCAAAATACATACAAAAAGAAAACAGTCATAATTAGAACAGCTTATGTTCTGCAAATTGCAGCATCTGGAGACTAGGCATATGCAATGTGATCTGATTGACATGTATAAAGCTTTGAATGGTTTGAGCAGGCTCAATGCTGATGGGATTCTTCTTCTTGCTCAGATTTACATTCTTCTTCTTGCTCAGATTACAAACCTGAGGGGTTTGTAATCTGAGCAAGAAAAAGAATGATGCGAGGAAATTTGACTTTAGCCAGTGGATAGTTGATTGCTGGAACAAACTTCCATCTGACACCGTAGAAGTTGATAGCTTAAATAAATTCAAGGAAGAACCAGACAAAATTTTAGAGCAAATGGATGTGTGAAATGGGATTTTTTTTTTTGGCTGATGCTGTATAAGCTTGCTTTCTTGCATCATATGCCTCTGCTAATGCTAACACTGTTCCTTGCATGTTGGAAGCACTTTATGCATGTGTATATGTGTGGTTTCCAATATCTAACATTTGCAGTGTATTTTCAACTAATGTATATAACCCATTTCCACTTGTACTATTACAATTTTTAAGGGCCATTAATCTTTCTTGAATGCTATTTTCATAAACGTATCTGATGATAAAAGAACATTGATCTGCAACATTGATGTCCTGAGTTGTATCTATCTGGATTGAAAAATATTGTTTCTTGAACTTCTTGAGAAATTTTCTTTTTAATTAATGAAAATATGGCATTGATAATTTTGTCTGTGGTAGTCTTTGAAATTAGAAACAAAGTTACCACGGCCTTTACTTCCTTTTGCGACATATTTCAATCGATCTTTAATGTTACTCTCGCATTTTTTTAAATAGGATTTTAAAAATGCTGATCAGAATCAGGATTTCCAAAAATTTTCCATGGTCGATTTTATCATTACTTAAAGTAAATGCAGCTACATTGTGATCACCTCCAGAACTGCGGAAACTTAGTCCTCTTTTTCCGATAAGTTTGACTTTTCTATATGCTGCCCTATTTTCGTTAACCAATTTATCATGATTTAATTTAGCTTCAGTTTTAAGACTATTCACATTTTTGTTTGTGCTTTTAATAATATACGCTTCAGAGCATGCAGAATGCAATCTTTATTTTTCACATTCTGCAATTTCTTTTCTAAGTCAGCATCACTGATAAAAGAGCCATTTATAAAAATATTTTGATCCTTGCTTGAGCTAAACATACAGCAAAATAATTTTGATTCTTCTTGTTAATATGTAAGCCACACTCTTTTCATTCCTTTTTTTTTTTATTATAAAATTTTTTTGAGGTCATAGTTTGGTATTAGCTTTGTACAAGATGAAATTCAAAAAAGACTACGTCTTTTTTGAATTTCATCATTATGTCGGCAACAGCAAGTCATATAAACCAATTTTTGGCAAGCATATCTTTAACAACATGTTGATTTTGTTTATCGTAATCATTAATTTTAATATCTTCATTTAGTTTGATTGTGTTACCCAAAGTTTTCTAATTGTTGGTCATGGCTCTTTTCTACTTCTTGACATATTCCTACTATGTTTGTGCATTCATATTTCTCTTCATATTTTAAGCTGTTGTTCAGCTTCATCTTTACTGTCCATGCTTATTTCTTTCGATGCCACTGGTGTCAATTCATGTAGAATAACATTTGAATCCAAATCGAACTGTTCCATTTTCGCGTCCATATCATTTATATTATTTTTATTTACACTGAATAAATCAGTTAATTTTTTACATGTTCCAGCAGTGGTGTCTAGCTTCGGTTTTCTTTTTTCTCTTTCCTTTTCTGCACCTTTAAATTTTCGTTTTGCAATCCATACCTATCAATTATTTTTTTAAATTAAGTGAAATAAGGATTTTTTTTATTAAAATACTTTAAATAGCAAACCATTTTCAGGAAAGTAAATTATAATTAATTAATATTACATCTAGCAGCATATTCAATACAGTTAATTTTGAAGCTGGTAAAGGAACAATTTTAAAGAAAAGAAATTGCTTTTTTCTTTTCATATAAACATTTGCTGCTATTATGATTAATGCATTTTTAAATATTAATATATCATTGTTTTAATTTATTTAATTCTCTAATTTTTTTATTGTTTTAATTACTGCTTTCAATAAAGGAAATGTATTCCACAGCCACAATGGATAATGAAACATTAACATAATACTGTATTTAAATTTGCTATTGCAACAGAATCAAAATTTATTAAACTACAACACTACTTTCAAAAGATATAAAGATACATACCTATATTTATTTCAATGTGTGCACTCTTATGTATCACACTAACTTTATGCATCAACTGCTAAATTAAACTAAATTTCACAGTGAGTCTAAGCTTATATAGATTCTCAAATCCATGGGTGGTCCAATTTACTTAGCACGGTAAAATTAACATGAATTAAGAGCTAAAGGGATTAAATTCCACAATTCAGTGATGTCCATAAAACCTATACAACTGCCTCTCCCACAGACTGTACTGAGAAGTCGCGAATATCAAAACCACAACACAGCGGCCAGTCACACTACCTTGTATGAATATGTACAGTAGCCACTAACAATAATGGCAGTTTGGTGGTGCTGCTTTTAGCAAACAAACCCTAAGGGCATTGATATGATTACTATACACACAAACAAAACATTTCTAATTGATTTGACTCATATATTACTGTGGATAAGGAAGATCCGTATTGTTCTTATTATGATTTTTGTGCATTTAGTATTCATATATTAGTCAACAAATAGAATGTACTGGAGGTCAGAGTGTAATACTGAAAATCACACCAGCCTTCATCAGCCTCTGGCCTACCGGTGTTTCCCCCAGTAAGCCTTATGGCCATCTGCCTCTGCAAGAAATATGCAAAAATTTGCATTCAGCCAGAGAGTAACTGAATGTTGGAACCAATTTCCATCAGGTGTTGTGGAAGTGGATAGTTAAAATAAATTTAAGAAAGTATCACACAATTTATTAGAGGAAATGGACAAATGATAATGAATTTTTTTTTTTGACTGATGCTATATAAACTTGCTTCCTTGCATTATTTACCACTGCTAATATTAATAACAATAACTCTACTAGAAATAAATTAAAGTTGTTTATGAACTCTACCTTGTGCAGTATTTTCTATTTCTTTCCACCCCCTCCCCCTTAAAATTTGGCCCTTGGGCTTGAAAAGTACAGGATTTTAAAATTCAAAGATTTTTAGAGAGGAGGGGAACAGGTATCCTGTGTGTTATCAGACACTCAGCCTAAAACACTGATGGATCCAATATCTCTCTATTACAGAAGATTTAGGAGAAGTCCGGTTGGCCTGCCTCCCTAAAATCCACTCATGCACACCTTCTCGATGGTAAGCCCTGTTACGTCACTTAGGTGGCAACGAACGTGTAGAGTGGTTCTCTTCAAGACGCCTGGTCAGCGTGAAGAGGAAAAGACCAAACCCTCCAGCAATGAGAGCACAACAATACAAATGGCCCTCAGTCCCCAGCAGCTTTCACTCTCCCTCTTACGGCAGCGAGAGGATCAGAGTGGAAGCAGAGGGTGCTAAGAATCTCTGGGTACGACCAGGCTGCCATGCACGGAAATTGAACTTGGCCTGTTATAACGTACGATCACTCATCGGTGAAGACAGGATATTAGAGCTGGAAAAGGAATTAGAAAATGTGAATTGGAATATCATCGGTTTGGCTGAAACAAGAAGAAGAAATGAATCACTTATAAGTTTATCAAGTGGAAATCTGCTGTACACCAATGGAAACAGTGAAAGGAGTGAAGGAGGAGTTGGGTTTCTGGTCCATAAAGATTTTAAAAACAACATTTTGGAATTCAAAAGTACATCACCAAGGGTGTCAAGACTAATACTCAAGATTTCTAAGAGGTACAAGCTAAAGATTATAATGATTTATGCACCAACATCGAGCCATGATGATGAAGAGGTTGAAGAAATGTACACTGAAATTGAGTCTTCTAGATGAGCAGAAAACCCACTACACTATTATTATGGGGGACTTCAATGCTAAGGTTGGAAAAAGGCAAAACAGCGCAGAAAGAGGAACTATAGGAAATTTTGGAATTGGTGAAAGAAATAAAAGAGGTGAAAGACTTGTGGAATTTGCAGAATCTCAAGGAATGTCAGTAATGAACACTTTTTTCAAGAAAAGGGTGAACAGAAAGTGGACATGGAACAGTCCAAATGGATTAACAACTAATGAAATCGACTTCATCCTCACTAACAGAAGATATATTGTGAATGATGTTACCGTCCTGAATAAGGTAAATGTTGGAAGTGATCACAGAATGGTAAGATGTACACTTGATATAGATGTAGGAAAGGAAAGGAAAAAACTGACTCGAGTAAATAATACAAAGGTCTTTGAAATAACAGAGGAGGAGAAAAAGCAGTATGTACTGGAACTTAAGAACAAGTTTGAGCTTTTGCAGACTGCTCAGGACCAAGATACCGACGAGGAATATTACAACTTTCTGAAAGTGATAAAGCCCAAGAAACCTATAGGGAAACAGAAATCCAAAGAAGAAAAAATTAGTCAAGAAACACTAGTCATGATGAACCAAAGACGACAAATGAAGAGCAAGAAAAACACTGACAGGGAGAAAATTGAGTATACTGAGTTATGCAAAGCCATTAGAAAGAGACTCAGAGAGGACATAAGAAGATTTAACACAAGAAAAGTAGAACAAGCATTAAGGGAAAACAAAGGATTTAAATCAGCAGCCATGAGCAGTAATACAGGAAGACAAATGATACTGAAACTGAAGAATAGCGATGGTGTACTTATAAACAGCAGAGAAGGCATAATTCAAATAGCAGAAGACTACTATAGAGAATTATACAAGGAGCGAGGGAATGATACCAGCAGTGGGGAAGATGGATTGCAAAGTAGCAACACATACGACATACCCGATATTCTTCCCGATGAGGTAGAACATGCATTGAAGAAAATGAAGAATCGGAAAGCCCCGGGGGAAGATGAAGTTACTGTAGAGTTGTTAAAATTGGGAGGAAGAGACAACACAAAAATTGGCAAGGCTCTTCACAAAGTGCATTAGAAAAGGTGTGATGCCTAAGCAGTGGAATAATGCAATCATAGTTTTGCTGCATAAGAAAGGAGATAAATCAGTAATTGGAAATTATAGACCAATTAGCTTGTTATCCCACATCTACAAGTTGTTCACAAGGGTCATTACTAACAGATTAGAAAGAATACTTGATGAGAATTAACCGAAAGAGCAAGCTGGCTTTAGGACAGGATTCTCAACTATGGATCACCTTCACGTAATATCACAGCTAATGGAGAAAGCAAATGAATATAAAACACCATTATGCCTGGCATTTGTGGATTATGAAAAGGCATTTGACTCCATACAGCATAAGGCAATGTTTCGGGCACTGGAAAGACAAGGCATAGATACTCCATATATTATGATTTTGAAGAAAATATATGAGAGTGCTACATCCTTTATTAGACTAGACAAAGACAGTAGGAAATTTAAAATCGAGAAAGGAGTTCGACAAGGAGGCACAATATCTCCGAAGCTGTTTACTGCTGCCCTTGAGGAAGCTTTCAGAAGATTAGACTGGTCACAGAAAGGAGTCAATGTGAACGGAGAGTACCTAAACCATTTACGATTTGCAGATGACATTGTGGTCATAAGCCACGATCCCAAAGAATTAGAGGAAAATCTTAATCAGTTATGCACAGTTAGTAAGGATTTTGGACTAAAGATGAATATGGCTAAAACAAAAGTAATGATGAACAAGTATGCCACGGAAAGGGAAATAATGATTGAAGGAGCAGTAATTGAAAAGGTGGAGTCATATACTTATCTGGGACAGTTATTAGCTGTAATAATGATAAATGGCTGGAAGTCAAGAGAAGAATAAATTTTGGATGGATAGCATTCAGGAAATATAGTCACATACTGAAGAGCAATATCCCAGTTTGTCTGAAACGTAAAATAATGAATCAATGTATACTCCCCACCATGACTTATGGAAGTGAAACTTGGGCACTCACCAAAAGAATGGAAGAGAAGCTAAGAACTACACAGCGAAGAATGGAACGAATTATATTGGGAATCAGACTGTTAGATAAGAAGAGAAACACATGGATTAGGCAGCAAACTCAAGTAAAGGACATTCTTATCAAAACTAAAGAACTAAAATGGTCTTGGGCAGGACACATAGCTCGAAGACATGATGACAGATGGACTAAGAAAATAACAGAATGGTACCCAAGAGGAGCTAGAAGAAAACCTGGAAGACAAAGGCGGAGATGGATAGATGAAATTCATGAGTTTTTGAGTAGTAAATGGATGGCCAGTGCTCAAAACAGAAGGAACTGGAAAGTTGCTGGAGAGGCCTTCATCCTGCAGTGGATTGAAAATGGCTGATGATGATGACCTAGTGGCTGAGCAGTTTTAGAGGGCACATCAGCATTGAGCTTATTCAAACCATTCAAAGCCTTATACATATCAATAAGATCACCTTGCAGGTGCCTAGTCTCCAGATGCTGAAATTTGCAGAACTTAAACCTTTCTTGGTAAGAGCACCCATTTGTTCCACTCACCAATCTCATTGCCCTTCTCTGTACTCATTCTAGCAGCTATATACTTCCTAAAATGAGGCCTCCACACTTATATTCATTAAGGGTGTGGCATGATCATAGCATAAGGCAATGGTCAGGAACAAACAAGTGCTCTTTTCAAGAAGGGTTTAAGTTCTGCAAAATTTCAGCATCTGAAGACTAGGCACCTGCAAGGTGATCTTATTGTTATGTATAAAGCTTTGAATGAGTATTAAACACAAACAATTTATTTGCATCTGTTAACATTTATAATAACTACCTTACACTTAAATCTGTTTTTGAGGCCAGCAGGATTTAATTCTCACAGCAGAACAAGTTTACTTTTGTAACTAGTTGCCCTCATATTGCACTAGTTTTTCAACAGATATCTTTAGATATATTACAACTTTGAAAACCGATTTCTTATACAGGATGGTTCACATCAAACAACAGTTTTACTTGCATGTTATCACTCATGTTACCTAATGAGGAAATAGTTTGTCCTGAAACAGGCTGTCATAGCTTTTTTTTTTTTTTTTTTTTATGAAAACCCTAAACATGAGAGGTATTAGAACCTATAGTACGAGTGCAGTGCTCGGGTTGGAGGTTGAGAAGACGAAAGAAGATATTTGTTGACATCAGACTTGAACTTCTGTAGACTAATTTATAGGAAATACGTATGCAGGAAGATTGTTCCAGAAAATGGCAGTTGAATGAATAAATGAGGAAGATGAAAATTTGGTTCTGTAAGTTTGAAGTTGTACAGTAAATTAATGTTGGCTGGTGGCGGCACGTGTTCGGACTGTTTTGAAAGAGAGAGAGAGAATTGTAGAATCCAATTCAGAAGAACAGTGCCCATGGAAGTGAAGTATCTATAGAAAAGGCATGCAGAAGAAACAGTATGTCTATGAGACAGCAAGTGGAGAGACACTGTTACAGAAGAGTCATTAATTAACCTAACTGCCCTCTTCTGAATAGTATCTAGAAGCCTGATAGAGGATTTGGGGGCACAGCCCCAGATGTGGGAACAATATTCCATGGTGGGGCCGATTTGCGATTTGTACAGAGTGAACAGCTGTTTGGAAGAAAAGTAATGCCGACGGCGAAAGAGAAAACCAAGTTTTTCAGATGCAGAGGAAGCAATATTTGTAATATGCTTGTGCCAAGAGAGATTAGAAGTCAAGGTAATTCCCAAAAGAAATATATCATTTTGCCTAGAAATCAGTGTCACCAAAGATAAGCATAGGAGCAGAAGAATCCTTTTTGCAAGATATAAGACAAGACTGAGTTTTAGAAGGACTGAAATCAACTAAGTTGTTTTTGCCTCACTGGAGAATTACCTGAAGATCAGCATTCAAGTAATTGGTAATAAATATTTGAGAATTTGAAGCTGATTGAGCAGGGCAAGATTTCTCAAAATGAAAAGTGGAATGCAATGTGCTATCATCGGAAAAACTATGGATAGGTTTTCCAGTCAATGGAAGAAGGCCATTAATACACAAGATGAAAAGAGTGGGGGAAAGAACTGAACCTTGGGGGGGACACCAGCATTAGTGGAGAAGTTAGAAGACAGAACTATCTACCATCACCCTCAGTGAGCGATCAGAGAGAAAACTGGATACCCAATTACAAAAAACAGTTGGCGAACCATAAGATGGAAGCCTGTTTAGAAGACCTTTATGCCAAACATGATTGAAAGCCTTTGATATGTCAAGAGCAACTGCTTGTGTTTCACTGAACTTCTCCATTGAATTTGTCCATAAATGGGTAACATAAGCCAGAATATCACCAGTGGATCAACACTGACGGAATTCATACTGGCAATCATTCATCAGACGGAAGGTTTCTAGGTAGTTTAACAGTTGGCGGTTAATTGATTTCTCCATTACTTTAGAAAGAGTAGAAGTAATTGCAATGGGACGATAATTGGATGGGAGGAATTTGTCACCCTTTTTAGGAACTGGCTGGATATGAGCAAATTTCCAAGCAAAAGGAAAAACACCTCTGGAATAAGAAAGTGAAAAGGGGCAGCAAAGAACAGGAATAAGTTCAGGAACACAGGTTTTGAGAACAAGTAGAGAAATACCATCAGGACTTGGAGCTTTCTCAGCATCAAGATTTGTCAAAATCCTTCTGACATCCTTTTGACGAAAGACCACAGGAGGCATTGAATGGAGTGTATTCGGAATGGTGGGAGGTGTTTTACCAAGATCATTAATACACGAGTTGGAAGAAAAATGGGATGCTAGCAGGTCAACTTTATTCTTGGCTGAAGTGACAACGGAACCATCTAGGTTTGACAGATGGTGGAAGCAGAGATGGGCAAAAGTTGCAGCCAACGGCTCTGGCAAGAGACCATATTGCTTGGCTACCATTAAGGCAAGAAGCAAGTTTTCTATTCTTAGCCTGTTCAAAATCTAGTTTGGACTGATTAATAATTGCTTTACAATTGTTGAGAGCTTTGGTGTAGGCAGAAAAAGAAATTGAAGAATTGGAAACAAGCCAGTTATGATATGCAACATTCTTCTCTTGAACAGCCTTAGCACATTTATTGGAAAACCAAGGTTTATATAAAGGATGAGATTTTAAAGTGGAGTTGAACTTCTAAAGAATAAAGGATTCCATTCCTACAAAACTAATTTCACTAACACGATCTGAGCAAATATTGACATCAGAAGTTTTGAGACCAAGGAAAAGAAGAAAAGAAATCTCGCAGGTCATCCCATTTTGCATTCTTGTAATATGAGGTTGGGAATAGCCATGATTTATAGGCTCCATTGGAGAAACAATCACTATGTTATGATCTGAGATGCCTAAAGGACCACTCACTTCGACTGTGTACTTAGAAGGGTTGTTTGTGAGAAAAATATCAAGTGTGTTGCCTGTATGGTTAGGATTGTCCGGTATTCTTGTAGGTAAATGACAATCTGTGCAAGGTCATTAGTAATTGCAAAAGCGTCAGCATCTAGACCAGCTGGGTCGGCGTGACTAGAAAACGGAAGCCAGCTGGAGTTGCGAACATTAAAATCACCAAAGAAAATTACCTCACTCTTAGGAAAATTGGACTGGAGAAAGTCAAGTAGCAAAGAGAGGAAGTCAAAGAGCTCTAAGTGATTAATGGAGTTGGGAGACCGGTAGAGACAACAGATGAATTTGACACAGTGAGGTAGAGAGATTTAAGCCAGAGAAGATTGAAAAGAGGAAATTCCAAATTACCAAGTCTCTGACAGGGAATATCAGAACGGACATATGCACAAGTACCACCTTTAAGGCGAAAGGAATCATACAGCAAATAATTTGGACATCTGAGATGAGCAGTAGTTGAATCAACTGATAACTGAGATTCAGTCAGAAAAAGTACATGGGGTTTGGAAGACTGCAAGTGGAAATGGACATTGTTGAAATTAGAATCGAGACCATGTATATTTGTGAAATGAACTAGGAAGTGTTTGGGAGGTTTAGATCTTTTCGCAGATAAGCTTACTCTATTAGTTTGACAATTCATGGTGTATTCAATAGTAGGAAAAAGTGGGCAGGACATGCTGTATGAAGTAATGAATTTTTGGATATGGTGTACATGGTAAAAATATACCCAGATCCTTGACATAACGTAGCCTCGACAATGCCCCCCGCATACAAACTACTCGGACTCCCTCCATTCACTATCTGGCAAAGTAGAGGTAGCAAGATTATACACTGGCTGATCCGGAAGCCTCCTAAAGAGTTACCAATAGGTTCAGTCCGGTGTACTAACTAGCGGCTGACATGCAAACACCGTTTTAGAGCAGTACCCTCGAAATGTAAGGAAGATGGGATCTCACCATGATGTTCATCATAACCTCAAAAGTCATCAGTTATACGGCATGATGGAAGATTTGGGGAAGGGTTGACCAGAACTTGGCTCAGGAGCTGCCTCATTTTTTAAATAAATGGTCAATTAATTTTGAGAGGACCCATCTGTTTTAAAATAGTGCAACACCAGGACAACTTGTTGTAAAGGCAAGTATGATCTGCTGTGAGAATTAAGAATGTTGCATTATCTATGCAGTTTAAATTTTGCTGCCCACAAAAATAGATAATTCATTCACTTGAGATCATTATCTCAGCCTTCCTGGTCTTGAACTAGCGCAATAAGCTACTTACCTATTCCAGCACTCTGTGGGAATCCACAATATATATCTCCATAGCCACACAATCTATTTCCAGTAAAATTTCTGGGTGGCAGTTCAATGAGGTCTGGACCACCTCAGATCACAGAGCTATTACATTTCAACTCAAGATCCATTGATCTAACTCCACTACCTCACTACAATATTAGTCCCTATGCCATTAACAAAGCCAATTGGGAAATTCCAGGATCACAACTCTTCTAATGTTCCAGCACTGGACCCCGACCAATGTCAGAAACTCACAACAGACATCATCATTATCCAGGCCTGCACTCAATCAATTAGAAAGAAAAGACCACTGCCTAATGCCATCCTGTGGTGGTCCCCAGACAAGCCTTCACTGAATTGTACACTCCAAAAGAAAAGCCTTTCAGACAGCTTGTATTTCTTGGCCCCCAAAGAAGGTAAATACCCTCTGTGAAGAATATCGAAAAGTCAGAAATTACTACACCTCCCTTATAAGGCAGCATAAAAGATCATCATCTTGGGAACGACTTGTGAAAACGATTGGCAATACTGAACCCTGGGAGGTGGTGTACCACACCACCACCTACAAACTCCCCAAGGACAAAGTTATCCAATTCACTCTCACACCCCAGGGCACTATGACTACATCGTGGGAGCAATCTATGGCCAATATTCTGGACACTTTTTGGCACAGATACTGACCCTCTGACAGTACAACAGCAAGAAATATGGCAGGCAAACAACACCTACTGCAACAATGCTGTAGAAGATCAATTTACCACTGATCAACTGCAGCAGGCTCTCACCAAAATGCAGGAGAGGAAATGCCCCGGACCAGACCTCATTGAACCCGAAGTCCTTAAAAAGACCACCCAAATCAACATTCAGTTTCTACTCTACTTCAATAAGTGCTTGTCCCATGGATCTTTCCTGGAAGAATGGAAAAATGCCAATGTAAAGCTAAACATAAAAAATCTGTCTAAACTGCTCCAACAACCAAAGTCACATTGACCCATTGCTCTTTTATCCATGGTCAGTAAACTGTTTGAACATCTACCCCTAGTACAGCCCCAAAACCATTACACTAAAGCTGGGCTGCAGTCCAACTTCCAGTTTGGATTTCGACCGGGGCATTGCACAGATCACACTGCAGTCTCAGCTTCTACCTTCAAATACTACCTACTAATAATAGATTTCGCTGGAGCCTTCAACAGGCTCTGGTGGGCAAGTATTCTTCGCAGACTTAGGCAAGCAAATATCCCATTAAATTTATACTAATGCATTCAAAACTACTTATCAAATAGGAAAATTACCATCTCAACATACCGAAGAATCACCAGGTCTATCTACAGAGGTTGCCCCCAGGGTTCAGTCCTTGGTTCTTTTCTGTGGAATAGTGTCCTAGATGAGCTCCTTGGACTGGATCTAGATCCTGTAGCCATACAAGCCTTTGCCGTCACCACCTCCACTGAAGCTGACAGCAGAGCTTCTCTGGAGGCCAGAGGAAACCAAGCACTTCAAATCCTTCAGGATTGGGCAGCTCTACACAAGCTAAGACTCTCACCACAAAAGACACAATCCATTCTCCTGAAGGGATCATTGCAGCCTACTAGAAACCCCACTATCAAAATTCAAGGCCAAATCATCAAGCTAGTTTCCACGTTCAAACTACTTGGAATAGTACTTGACCCTAAGCTCACTTTCTCTCCGCATCTTGCACACCTCCACACGAAAGTGAGAAACTACACCGTTCTCGTTGCACGGGTGAGTCGTCGTGTTTAGGATTAAATCGACACACCTTAAAGTTCTGAACAAATCAATCTTCCTTCCCTTCATAACATATGGATCTGGGGTCTGGTTTCGCAGGGCAACTCTTTACAACAACAACAAATGTAAACTGGGAACCATCCAGCGCACCATCCTTCTTACTATTACAAGGGCATGCTGCACGGTTAGCAATCCAGCCCTTCAGGTTCTTGGGGGCATCCTTCCACTCAATCTGGAGGTTATTCGAAGGGCCCTTCTCTCTATCAAGAGGCATAGCAGCAAATATCCTTGGACACTCCACAAATAACCTGAATGAAATCAGGCAGGCAGGTAGGAAAAGAAACAAACTGCCATCCTACTACTTCAGACTTGGCAAGACAGATGGACTGCTACCAACAAGGGTCCAATCACCAAGAAATTTATACCTTATGTGAATGCCGTATTTCCCAAGTCTCCAAATTGGTTCTCTCCTGGTCTTTATACTACCTACCTTATTACCGGACATGGATCAACAAACCACAAACTAACATCCGTGGGAATTATTGACAACCCCTACTGTGCATGTGTCGAAATAGAAGACTTAAACCATCTAGCACATAGCTGGCAATACTGAGAACCTCCGCAACATCCTGTTTACTTGTATACAAGACAACCCTCAAGGAAATGAACACTTATTTATCACAGAAGAAAACTACAACTATGAGTTTACCAAGTTCGCACAAGCCCTCTTCACAAGACGGACCAACCTATTGCAAATGCAGAATAGGAACACTCCAAACATCTGATCCTAACCCAACTGATCTTAATCTGGATAGGATTAACTAGCCCACTGGCCACCTGATTCAAAAGTGACAACTTACATGCAGCTCTCTTGCTGTGTCTTATTTATCCTCCTCCCCGGGTTCCCCTTTCACCTAATGGCACTTATTGCTCCATTGATAACCTGGAGGATAAGGTCCATCTCCCGACTGCACCAGGAGATGGCTCTGCTGGAATAAAAGCATATAACCATATAAGATAGATATTTTTTAAATCATTTGGAAATAAAAATAAAGTTTTTTTTGTTGTTTTTAAAAAAACAACAAAAGGAGGCCTCATTTTAGGAAGGATGTAGATTTGCTTGAGCGTGTACAGAGAAGAGCAACACGATTGGTGAGGGGAATGAAGGGATTCTCTTACCAAGAGAGGCTTAAGTTCTGCAAATTGCAGTGGCTGGAAACTAGGCACCTGCGCGGTGATCTGATTGAGGTCTATAAGGCCTTGAATGGGTTGAGCACGCTGAATTCTGATGGGATCCTTCCACTTGTTCAGATTACCAACCTACGGGGACATAAGTTCAAATTAAGAAAGGACAGATGTAGAATAGATGTGCGGAAATTTGCCTTTAGCCAGCGGGTGGTTAATTGCTGGAACAAACTTCCATCTGTTGTTGTGGAAGTTGATAGGTTAAATAAATTTAAGGAGGAACTGGACAGGCATTTGGAGGGAATGGTGTGATTTTTTTTTTTTTTTTTTGGCTGATGCTGCATAAGCTCCTACACTTGCTTTCTTGCATCATGTGCCACTACTACTACTACTACCTATATATTTCTAGCTATACCCTCCTTTCTTTTGTACACTCTGTACTTCCCAACTATACACTTTTTTTTTTTTTTTTTTATCTCCATCCAGGAAGCTCTGGTGACCCTGGCAGAGACATGCCAGAGAATAATGGGCAACCTGGCTACCTCCTAGTGGTGGGTGTGGGCAATGTGGAGTCCTACCAGAGAGTCCTGCAACCAAATGCCAGGACACACATCAGAAACCAACATAATGACGTCTTCAACACACAACACTTTTCTGGAATTTACAGTGTTCTGTATTTCTTCACAGCGTACATATGGTGCAGATGTGGGAAACCATGGATGGTGCCTGACCCTAATACTATGCATGTCTCAGCCTTGGAGGATAATGTGCTAGCAAGGTTCAGCACGATATTACTGCAAGCATCTTATATATATATATATATATATATATATATAGAGAGAGAGAGAGAGAGAGAGAGAGATGTCACTTTTTTTTTCAATAGTTTTGTAAAGCCAACTGTGGTCGTCGATACCAGTGCCAGATTGCTTTCATAATATTTCTAGCTTGTAAAATCTGGATTTTTTGTAAAACGTGCCAGAGTTTAAAGAATTCCACATTGTAAAGTGCTGGATTTTAAAATTTACTGTATAATGTAATAATTATGCAGCTATAGCAATGTTTTTAATGCTTTTTTTAACCTCAGGTCATCAAATAATTTACTGAATATCAATGTGGATGCATCATTCTCTGTGAAAAAGCAAAACAGTTGAAAAATGGGATGTAAAAAGGAAATGACAAATAAGCAAAACTGCAATCAGAGGGGGTCATGATTGATGACAAATACATATACTATACTAAAAGTGACCAAATAATTTTCAAAAATGATAATTTTTTTTTTTTTTCAAATACATGACAATGTATTAGATAAGAAAGAAAAGAGACAAATTTATCAAATACACGTTAATTCCCCTAACTAAAAGATTATATAATAATCTTTAATAACTCCAAGTTGATTATAATGATCAATCGGGAGACCCCCAGAACACTGACCAGCAGAGCCTTTATATATAAGGATAGGTAACAAATCAATGCTGAAATTAGAGGTTTAAATGATTAGTTACATTAACAGTAAGCCCAATTCGCATTTTGCATGAATATTTTTCTTAAATGAATCTGCCTATACTAATTATTTTGTGACAGTGGTCTGAATTAAGAGTGAGGTTATTCATTAGTTCTATTACAGAATTTTTGAGTGGTAATCAAATTTTACCAGTCTATTTAGGTTTGAAGTTAACTTAGGTGATTCGGAGACAAGCTGATAGAACCCTAAATCTGAAAAAATCCTAAATGTTAATGTGGTCTAATTCTGCTGTCATTTGCTTCACCATGAAGCTAATCTTACTAAAAAATGATGTGCAAGAGGGAGAAAATTAAAATCCTCAAGGAGCTCTGGAGAGCGAAGGTTGGAAAATTAGTATGTTTGAAAGCCCACCTAAGAATCCAGGTTTCTACAGAAAAAATACATTTCAAAACAGATGCAGCTGATGCCAACCAGTGGTTGGAAACATACAAGATTTCAGAAAATGTATAAATATTTAGGTATTTTAAAATAATCTTTATAATCTTTACTAGAACTAAATTCACTAGCCAGAAGCTTTTAGGAATTCTTTCACTAAGATCTTCTATGAAAGTTTAGAGTCTAAAATTATTCCAAGAAACTTAAATCCCAAAACTGTACTTAAAACAAACAAAAAAAAAAAAAAAAAAAAAAAAAAAAAGATGGTAAGATAACCATTAAAGTTTGTACTGGCAGAATAAATGATAAAGAACCACCTGGGGAGATCTCTGTCAAGATCTTCATTAATACTTGATTCTGAAATTTAAGCAAAGTATTCTCTTTGATAGAATAAGCTTAATGAAGGATAACACAGGATCCTCGATTAGAAGGAACTGTTTGAAGTAGAGAAAGAATGGATATAATAAAAACCAAATCAAATGTAGCAGATATGACTGGGGCAACAGCATGAAGGTCCATCTCCCGACTGCACCAGGAGATGGCTCTGCTGGAATAAAAGCATATAACCATATAAGATAGATATTTTTTAAATCATTTGGAAATAAAAATAAAGTTTTTTTTGTTGTTTTTAAAAATGTGCCAAAGTTTTTAAATGAAAACAAATATAAGAATTTGATAGAAATAGGAATTTTTTCCCAACAATGAAGACAAGTCTAACATACTGCACCTTTGGACATGGTTTACATTTAAGCTCAATGGCAAGTATGAATTTCAGGTGAGGCAAACTAACACTGGCATAACTGGACTTGAGGCAATGCAAGATAGGATTATAGCCACCTCTCCCAAAGATCAAAATAATCTATACTATTACTATCTGGTTTTATTTACTGCTCCATGATGGGAAAAACTCACTGTCCCCTGGACCACCGCTTTAGCCCCCTCTCTCCAAATTTTGGAAAATCCTGGGCACACCTTTGATTAGGCTAACGGAAACAGTCTTACCCAGACAGACAGGATCATAAATAGGTAATTACGTATTTACAAATTGATCACTCAAAAATTAAATAATAATATGTAAAAGTAAATCTTTGCCCTTTAGCGCACAACCTCACAATATAATATTCACTCAACATTTTATAATGTACAAACATATTTTAAACAAAAAAAAAAAAGCTCTTCAAAACACAACCACTTTGACATTCGCAATGCTTAAAAAATGAATTGCTCTCCTGTATATTTCCTATTTTGCCCAATCAATCCTTATAATGGAGTTTTTATGCATCTGCAAATATGCCTAATAAAAGTGCTCTTTTTTTTTTTTTTTTTTTTTTTGGAACACTGTTGGATTGGTGAGTCAATCATTGTATTATATAAATTGCCAGCATAGAAGGCAGGTTAAAGGGGCAATCATCAATACAGCAACCATAATATACAATGTTATCAATAATGGAAGAAAGATAGACATTAGCAGTGGCATATGATACAATAAAGCAAGCTTATATACAGCTAAAAAAAAAGAGAGAGAGAGAAACACTCCCCATTTCACACACCCATTCACTACAAAAGTTTGTCCAGTTCTTCCTTTAATTTATTTAAGCTACAAACTTCCACAATGACTGATGCAAATTTGTTCCAGCAATCAACCACCCACTGGATAAAGGCAAATTTCTCACATTTATTCTGCAACTGTCTTTCCTCAATTTGAATTTATGTCCCCTCAAGTGCATAATCTGAGCAGGAGGAAGGATGCCATCAGCGAATAGTTTGAGCTTGCTCAAACCATTGAAAACCCTTATACACCTCAATCAGATCACCTCATAGGTGCCTAGACTCTAGACACTGCAATTTGCATAACTAAAGCCTTTCTTGGTAAGAGCACCCCTTTGTTCCCTTCATCAATCTCGTTGCCCTTCTCTGTACTTGTTTCAGCAGCTCTACATCCTTCCTAAAATGAGGCCTCCAGACCGGTATGCACTCAAGATGTGGCCTTACCACTGCCTTATACAAAAGAATAATCACCTCCTTATTCCTGCTAGCAACATTCCTGAGTATCACTGACAACACCCCAAGAGATGCTCTGCAAGCCTGTCTGCCCTGCTAAGAAAACTTCATATCTGACTGCACAATTACCTTCAGATCTTTTTCATTCTCCACTACCACTACCCTAAGTGTAGTGCTGCACAGTTGGTGTGTTACTCTGTGGGTTACTGCTACCCACAAACAGTATTTGGCATTTGTCAATGTTAAACTTCAGTTGCCACTTCTTAGCCTATCTCCTCAACTTTTCTAGATCCTCTTGCAATAGCATACTGTCATTAACAACCCTGCCAACCTTTGTATCATCTGCAAAATTGGACATTAAGCCTAATACACCTTCATCAATATCATTGATAAATATACAAAACAACAATGGGCCCAACAGCAAACCCTGGGGAACACCACTAATAACATTAGTCCAAGAAGAGCAATATCCACTGATTACAACTCTGTCTTCTCCCACTCAACCACCCCTTTATCAATAGCAGCAACTTGCCCTCAATGCCATTCTGCTCCAATCTGTACAGCAGTCTTCCATGCAATAGTATCAAAAGCTTTCCTGAAATCCAAGTATATGATACAAAATTATTTGCATCCAGTTCCTTTGTGACCATAAAACGGTATCCTATCAAAGTGGTCACACAAGACTTCCCCTTAACAAAGCCATGCTGTGTGTGAATTATTACTGCAATCTTGCCTAGATGATCCTGTAATGCTTATTTAACCAGTGATGCCATTATTTTCCCTGGAACAGAAGTTAAACTAACAGGTCTGTAATTACTCATGTCACCCATTGATCCCACTTTGTGAAATGGGGATACATTTGCACGTCTCCAGTGAGTGGGGAACTCCCCAGAATCCTAAGTTGCTCTCATAATTATGGCTAAGGTTTGCTTACTTCCTTTGCTGTTTCCCTTAATATAACTGGATAGATCCCATCCATTTCAAGTGCCATCCTTATGTTTAACTTCAACAAACTGTTAGAAGATGCTGAAGGTGTTAACGAACTCTAACAGGGTGTTTTAACACTCTGTTAGAGTTCGATAAACGTCTGGTCTCCACTTCCCTATAGAATTCCTCATGTGTGAATGTAGATGCAAAATACTCATTCAGTTTATCAGCTATCTGAGCAGAATCATCAACGGTAGAACTATCGATATTAAGTGGACCAATCTAATTCATCCCCTTCCTTCTAGAATATACATAAGTAAAGAAGTCTTTACTGTTTTTCTTTGCATCCTTTGCCAAAGATTTCTCATAATCTGCCTTTGCTTGCTAACCTCCTTAGTGACTTGATTACAGATTAGCTTATATCTACCATATGCTTCTATGTCAGAAAAGAAAAAAAAGAGAAGGAAACAGTTTTTTTTAAAGTTTAGTTAAAGAATTAATTTTAAAACATATTTAAGGGTAGTTGGTCATTTGAGTGACATTTGTGAATTTCGTTTTTCAGACAGCACAGTAAGTAAGAATTTCAAACTGTGAAGAATATTTCGCAGATAATTTAAAACTTCATTTAGGAAATAGGAACTTCAGTTTAATTATCGATGAAAGTAATGACATTAGTGTTAAAAAAATGTTGGCAATTGTAATACGGTACTATTCGAATTTCAAGAATTGATTTGTAGTAACTTTTCTTAACATAATTGAACACAATGAATGCATTGCAGAAGAAATATGCAAATTTTTGAAAACATCATTAAGAAGTAATGGATTAGAGTTTCACAGACATAGCATTTGTACTGACAATGCATCCATAATGGTTGGTATAAACAATGATGTTTAACAAATTAAAGGCTGAGATTCCTTGTCTGCTTCTTATCAAGTGTGTTTTTATGCCATTCACTCCAACTAGCAGTGTTCCGTGCTGTCGATGAGTGTTCCACGAAACAGATTTTCTTATTGTTCTCACACTCACTTGTTCAACAGGCTAAATATAAGAAGCTTTATAGTTTATTGAATGATGGAGTTCCTCATTTGATCACTGATAAAGCATAAAGTGCAGTTATTTTATAAAGTTTGTTATTCTACAACAAGTAAGCTGAAAACAAAACATGTTAGACAATTTTTACTAATTTCTCTGTTGCCTTAATTTCTTTTTAGAATGGAAAAAAGAATAAAACTGCACCAAGTGGCTACGCTAAAAGGAAGAGGAAAATAGAGTCCACAGAAGCACTAGAAAAAGAATTTTTCTAGTGCTTCTGTGGACTCTAGAAAAAGAATTTTTCTAGTGCAAATAAAATCGGTTACGTATTTTGCTATTATTCTTGATTGTACACCCAACATCAGCAATCGGGAACAAATGTCACTGACAATTAGATACGTTACCAACAGAACGCTGCCCCAATGCACCAGTCAATGTATATGAACAGCTCATAAATTTCACCAATGTACACAGCAGTGCCAGAAAAAATTTTTTTACAATGCGCTGAAAGAAGAACTTGAAATATTAGAATTAGACATAACTAATATCCTATGGTATGGAGCTAATATGAGAGGAAAAGTTTCAAGTGTTCAGGCACAACTTTTACAGGAAAATTTGAGACCATTTTTAACACCATGTGCTTGTCACAATTATAATCTAATTCTAGGGAATGTGGCCAAACCTGATGCTATCGAGGCAGTGTTAGGTGGGTCGGAAAACTGCTAGCTTGCGGGGATACAAGCACTAATAGATTAACAGTAGCAGAGGTGAAACTGACGATTAAAGCGATTCTTGCACTGCTTCTATTGCAATGAGAAGCAGCCTAGAAAACAAGATGCAGGATATCTCAAAGACTGCTGGGAGTCATTGTGGTACAAGTAAACACATGGGTAGTGTTAGGGTAGCTAAGAATAGGAACAGGTGCATGTATACCAATGCTAGGAGTTTGGTAAATAAATTTGATGAATTTGAGGTATTGCTCAGAACATCAAAGGCAGATATTGTTGGGATTTCAGAGACGTGGTTTCACACAGATATAAGGAATGCAGAGCTGGAATTTGGGGAGTACGATGTATACAGGAAAGATAGACAAGATAAGAAGTGAGGAGGGTTATACTATCAGTTAAGAAACACATAAAATCCAAGGAAGTGAAGCCAGTCGACATCGCTGGACAGTGCAGTGTCAAGTCAGTTTGGTGTGACATAAGCATTGGGAGATCAAAATTGAGAGGAGTGTGTTATAGGCCTAATGACTCTGATGAGTATAATAAGGAACTGTACAGGGAAATAAGAGTGGGCCAGTAAATCAGAGAGTCTTATAATGGGGGATTTTAATTTCCCAGATATTGACTGGAATTTGTGGGTTGGTCACTCACACACTAGCAAGGCTTTTGTGGATTTATTGGATGATTGTTTTCTACATCAGCTTGTTCGAGAGGCAACTGGAGGGAGTAATACTCTTGATCTGATTATCAGCAGTGATTCTTCATGCATTAAGTATTTAGAGATAAAGGAACCACTAGGTGGCAGTGATCACAGTGTGCTAAAGTGGGATTTACTCAAAGAGGTAACTACCGTCAGGAATAAAGAGAAGGGTTTTTGCTTTCGAAAATGCGACTACGGTGATATGAGATAGTATTTAAATTCTATACGGTGGGACCAACTGATGATGTTAGCAACAGCAAATTCAAAATGGGAAGCATTCAAAGAATTTATCTTGGAAGCTACTATGTTTTACATACCAATTAAGAAATATTGTTCAAGGTTTAGGCCTAAATGGATGTCAGATGAACTAATGAGGCATGTAGCAGAGAAGAAAAATGCTGGGATACATATAAATTAATGGGTGACATGGGAGCCTATGATAGATATAAGTTGGTCTGTAACCAAGTCACAAAGGCGATTAGACAGGCAAAGGCAGATTATGAGAAATCCTTGGCAAAGGATGCAAAGAAAAACAACAAAGAGTTCTTTACCTATGTAAACTCTAGAAGGAAAGGGATGAATCAGATTGGTCCACTGGATATTGATGGTTCAGCTGTTGATGATCCTGCTCAGGTGGCTAACAAACTAAATGAGTATTTTGCATCTACATTCATCCAGGAGGAGGTATTCAGGGAGGGGAATGCCAGAGGTGACAAACTCTGGCAGTGAGCTGGATGATTTTGTAATAACTGAGATGAAAGTGGAGGAGAAATTGTTGATGATAAACATAAAAGACACCCAAGGTGGACGGGATCTATCCAGTTATATTAAAGGAGGCAGCAAAGGAAGTAAGCAAACCCTTAGCCTTAATTATGAGAGCTTCTTTGGACTCACGGGAGGTACTCATGGACTGGAGATATGCAAATGTGACCCCAATTCACAAAGGAGGATCAAAGGGCAACACAAGTAATTATAGACCTGTTAGTTTAACTTCTGTTCCAGGAAAATTAATGGAGGCACTGGTTAAAAAAGCACTGCAGGATCATCTAGACAAGACTTCAGTTATAGCTCGGACACAGTGGTTTTGTTAAGGGAAAGTCTTACTTGACCAATCTGACTGGATACTATGATGTGGTCACAAAGGAACTGGATGCAGGGAATAACTTTGATAACATATATTTTGAGTGTGTGTGTGATTTGGTTTTTAGGAGCATTAGCAACTAAGGCCATATTGCTCCAGGAAATGCGGTGGTCATTCCCTGACCTTTCAGCATCCTCCATATTTGGTAGTGACGGGCTCAAACCCCGGTCTAATCAAGAAGCGTGTGCTACGCATTGCTGCTCCTTCCCACATGGCTACGGAGGCGCCAGGTATTTGGATCTTAAAGGCTTTTGATACTGTTGCACATAGAAGACTGCTGCACAAATCGGAGCAGTGTGGCATTGGAAGCAAATTGCTGCTATGGATAAAGGGATGATTCAGTGGGAGAAGACAGAGTGGTAATCAATGGACACTGCTCATCTTGGAATAATGTTATTAGTGGAGTCCCTCAGGGTTCAGTATTTGGTCCGTTGTTTTCTGTATTTATAAATGATATTGATGATTATATATCAAGCTTAATGTCCAAGTTTGCAAACAATACGAAGGTTGGCAGGGTTGTTAAGGACACTAATGACAGTATGTTCCTGCAACAGGATCTAGAAAAGTTGAGCAGATGGGCCAAGAGGTGGCAAATGAAGTTTAACATTGACAAATGTAAAGTACTACGTATGGGAAGCAGCAACCCCAGAGTGATGAATCAACTCTGTAGTACAACACTGACAGAGAACGAAAAGGACCTGGGGGTAATTGTGCAAGCAGATATGAAGTTTTCTGAGCAGTGCAGACAGTCCTCAAGAGTAGCTCAGTGTCTTGTCAATGATATACAGGAATTTTTCTAGCAGGGATAAGGAGGTGATTATTCCCTTGTATAAGGCAATGGTCAGGCCACACCTTGAGTACTGTATACAGGTCTGGAGGCCTCATTTTAAGAAGGATGTAGAGCTGTTGGAATGAGTACAGAGAAGGGCAACAAGATTAGTGAATGGAACAAAGGGTTGCTTTTATGAAGAAAGGCTTAAATTTTGAAAATTACAGTGTCTGTAGACCAGGCACCTGCGAGGTGATCTGATTGAGGTGTATAAAGCCTTGAATGGTTTGAACATGTTCAATGCTGATGGAATCCTCCGTCTTGCTCAGAATAATCATTTGAGAGGGCATAAATTCAAATTGACGAAAAACAGTTATAGGATAGATGTGCAAAAGTTTGACTCTAACCAGCGGGTGGTTGGTTGGTGGAACAGACTTCCATCCTTTGTTGTCGAAGTTGATAGCCTAAATAAACTTAAGGCTGAGCTGGACAGGTACTTGGAACAAACAGAGGGGTGAAATGGGAGTGTTTTTTTTTGGCTGATGCTGCATAAGCTTGCTTTCTTGCATCATATGCCTCTAACTAATGCTAATGACCTTTTTGGGACACTTAAAATATGTATATGCTCTTGTCCCTGCATTAACAAAGAGATGGTCAGTTTTTCCAAAAATATGTGAAGGGTCTTGCTGCAAAGCCTCTCTGTGAAACAAGGTGGGAGTGTCGAATGCAAAGTGTAAAGGCTTTAAGGTATCAAGTTGGTGATTTTGATGATGCACTTTTGGAAATAGCAGAAACATTAGATGCCCAAGCAAGAAGTGAAGCTGAATCACTAGTTAACCAAATCACAGAATACAAGTTTCTTGTTTCATTAGTATTTTTGCATGATTTGTTGCTTCAAGTAAATATTGTTAGTAAAGAACTGCAAAGTGATTCTACATATCTTGATACGGTTCTTGCTTCATTTAAAAACCTTCTGCACTCTATGTCAAAGTATAGAGACTGGCTTTAAACAAGTCTTAACTGGTGCCACATAACTTCCAACAAAATTGCAAGTATCTCCAAAATTTCACACAAGAAGATTACAAAAAAGAAAGAGGCACTTCAATTACGAGCCTGCTGATGCACCTATAACAAATCCTAAGGAAGTTACAATGTAAACTGCTTTAATCAAATCATAGACAAGGTTTTGCGGTCTCTAGAACCACATTTCAAGCAGTTAGTAAAACATAATAATCTTTTTGGTTTCTTTGGTAAATTTCTAAGAATTCCAAGGATTTATAAATCGCACTTTCAGATGCCAAAATCATTAAGGGCAATGAATTGGTCAAATCTGTGAAGGTAGCAGATATTGATGGCCACATGCTAGAGGAGGAAATGGAAACACTGAAACCAATTCTTCCAGAATTGTGCTGCAAAAATCCTTTAAATATTTTAATATTTTTCGAAACTAATGAAAGAGCCACTGGATTTCCAAATTTATTCATATCACTAAGAATATTTTTAACGATCCCAGTGACTGTAGCATCAGGGAAAAGAAGTAATTAATGTTAATTAAAATATATCTGAGGCCAAAAATGCTTCAAGAGAGACTCAACAGCCTTGCTATTTTAACCATTGAAAGAGAAGCAAGGAATTTAAATTTTGCGAAAGTCTTCAAAGATTTTGCCAATAAAAGGGCAAGAAAAATATCCTTCTGATTAGTTATGTTTATATATATATATTTTTTTTTTGATTTGGTAGTTGTTGGCGCATCGGCTTCTGTGGCCATATTGCACCTCCCAAGGTTTTTGCAGTACTTTGATCCAAGCCCGAGGCGGGAATCGAACCCGCGACCTTTGGGTTGCCGGGCAGGTACTTTACCCACTCGGCTAGCCCGGTCGGCAGTTATGTTTATATTAATCAAAATGGCTGGCAAATTAACAAATTGTAATAATATAAAAAATAATACTTATTAATAGTTTTAGTTTTTCATTATTTCAAAATATTGAGGGGTTAATATTGAATTTTTAAAGGAGAATGCTCCAATAGGGTCCCGCATTTGCTAAGGCCCGCACTGAATCGGGCATTATCATAAATTTGTCAAACTGAAAAATAGCTGTCATTCTGGTTATTACAATGCCACCCAGCATTATTATCGTAATAAAATAAGAGTTATTTAAAAAAATTATAAATAAACGGATTCTCCTGATCACAACGAATTACCCCTTATTAAATGAAAATTTCCAACGGTTACTGAAATATTGTGCTTAGCAGAAACCAAAGCATCTATGAATATGTTTTCAATGGTGAATAAAATGTGAATTACTAAATTTTATGCAATTAACGTGAAAATGGTGAAATAAAATAATTTAGAGCATTTTTACAGGAGTCCTATTTTATAATTACAAAATCAGACACTGTTATAACTCGCCTGCTTTATAATGAAATGTCGACTTTTGACGCCGACGAAATGGTCATTGATACAGGACTTAATACATTTGTGCAAAATATGAGCACAAAAATCTTGTAGGAAATGAAAATGCAAGTTACACAAGCCACTAAATTTATTTACAAACAAATGATAAGACCGGGTTACCTAAACCACTTACACGTCCAGACTGCATCATTACCTTCAGAGCAGACGACATGAAGCGATTTTCAAACAGTAAAACGTTAAATTCAAAGATACTCGGTTAAAAACTTTCTAACACGAAATTTTCCCTTATGGAGAAACTGCACAATGCTTATTATGATGTACCGAAATTTAAAAATGTTACATTCGAAAACTGCATTTTATGATCCCTAAATGAACGGAATATCAGTATCACGAAGATGCCACTAAGCGGCTGTTAATAATAATATAAAAAATAAATACGCACCCAACATGTATAAAAATCATCGCCCAAAATAGTGACACACAAAATTTGTATTTAATTTTATTTATTTATATTTATTTTTTTTAAATTTGTTGTTAAAAATAGTTTTACCCACAGAGATCAAAAACAGCTGAAAAGCTGCATTTCGAAATGCCCTCGTGGGTAGCTTCATTGAAATAATCGGAATCCTCGCTACACCGGTTTGAAACGACTATAGTTTTTATAGACTTTTTTTTTTTTTACAAATTGGCTAGTTCGTTCGCTAAGGCGAAAATAGCAAGGTGTTTTCTCCCAGAAAATCGGGTTTTTCGTTCAGCAAACAGGCAAATCGACTGCAATAAAATAAAACAGACAAGCATTATGCCGCGAAATATGTCGTAAATTGCTGATGCTCCTAAAACCATACAACAATCAGTCAATTAAACAACATTTCGAGATGGAAGAAACAATCTCACAAATACAATGGCGGACAAAAGAAATGCATCACCTTAAAAAAAAATAACACTTGTAGTGAAATCTATAAGATGTTGTATGATTACAGTCATTCTGCTTGTCGCAAAGCAAAGATATTGCGTGAGATAACGCGTCTATTGCATCAGACAATAATTGCAAGGCATTGCATCAGCCGTTTCCATAATTACGGCGTTGGAAGTTTATACACGCTCATTAGTATCCTGTTTTACGGTGGTGGAAGCAGGGCTACATACGTTCATTTGACACCAAGAAAAAAAAAAGTGTAGCTGTTGTTCTGTCACAGGCAGTGGCGTATCCAGGTATCATCGTAAGGTGGGAGGCATGGCAACCAGGCTTTTCAGGTTTTTTTTTTTTTTTTTTAACGCTTCCTACCTTCTGTTTCTGTACTTTCAATTTTTTTGGTTAAGGGGAGGCATATATCCTCCTGCACACCCACTGGTCCCAGGAAGAGCTTTCTACACGTGCTATCGCTGATAAAATAGGCTGCCACCAGTCAACAGTATCCCGGGTGTTGAAATTAAAGCGTGAAACCGGATATGAAGGGAAGACCTAGATCAGGCCGTAAGAGAGTGACTACGCCTTCCCAAGATGGATATTTGAAAAGGCTATGCCTTCGTAATCGCCAAGTTAGTGCTTCCGATCTGAAACTGGACTTTGAGATGGCCTCTGGCGTTGAATTAGTGCACGAACTGTCGTAAAACGGCTTTCGGAATGTGGTCTGCAAGCCTATCGGCCCAAGACGAAGCCTTTTTGACCCAACAAATGAGGAAGAAGCGACTTGCTTGGGCTAAAACGAATGTTTCATGGACAAAAGAGCAATGGGACACTGTCATCTTTTCTGACGAATCGAAATTCAACCTGCATGGCTCGGATGGGAAGAGATATGTTAGAAGACGAAAATTGGATGCATACCATCCTAGTTGCATAACACCGACTGTAAAGTTCCTCGCTGGACAGATTGTCTGTGAATGCATAACAAGAAAGGGGTGGAGCGAATATTTTAACAAAACGGTGAATGCAGAAACCTAAAGTGCTATCCAGGGCCGTCGCAATTGGGTAGGCGAGGTAAGCGTCGCCTATGGGCTGCAGTTCAGGTGGGAGCCAAATTTTATTTTGACATATACAAGTCGGACCTCTGTTTAACGAACTTCTTTATAGCGAAATTTTCCATTTGACGATATTTTTTGAGTTATTCTTAGTAATTACATTTAAAATAGTTTCCATAGAAAGAAGAAAATTTATATAAAACAAACGGATTACGTGAGACTTAACTGGGAACGCATTGTTTGATCCTTTGGTCTTCAGGCGATTAGTTTGGCTATTTCGTGCTTCATTTCTTCTAATTCTTGCTACTAAGCAAGAATTAGAAGAAATGAAGAAAAAAAAAAAACGGGAAAACGGTTTTTTTTTTAAACAGCTGACAAAAATTAACACCACATACAACCACTGATTCTCCTCGCCCGTACAGTACTAGACGATTTCATGTGTATTAACAAGAATTGCTCGTGCACGTTAAGACAAATGCTCCTGTTCTTTCTTTCTTTCTTTTTTTTTTGGGGGGGGGGGCTGCTGTCCCCACACCCTGCTAATATAAAGAGAACCAGATACAAACAACAATTCATTACTAACATACTAACAAAAACTCATTACTAACAGACTAACAAAAACTCATTACTAACATACTAACAACAACTCATGACTAACATACTAACAACAATTAGTACAGAAAACATCAAATCATAAAGAAACAATCTTTAAACAAACAAAAAAACCTCACCTCGCATGCCGGCTGGTACACTTTATCAAATATTCACACTGAAAACACTTGTATTCCGAAACTATCAGATTCACACTCATACACTATTCAATTTCGCCAAACGGAATAACGCGATTGCCAATTGCATGAATTCTCATATTTCCATTAATTACGCATTTAACCATTTGAGAAGATATTTACAGAAATTAGATATATCAGGTGGAAAGTTTTTATTGGATATCATTCACAGTATACACTGGGCTGCCACTTTATTAGGTACATCTACCTAGTAGCGTGTTGACCCTCCTTTAGCCTTCAAAACAGCCTGATTTCTTCTAAGCATGGATTGAATAAGATGCTGAAAACGTTGTGCAGGAATGGAGTACCATGCAGGCATGAGTGTGTCACGCACTTCCTTGAGATTCGACGGAAGTGTGGGCTTGCAGCGAACAACCTTTTCCAGCTCATCCCAAAGATGTTCAATGGGATTCAGATTGGGGGGACTGAGTGGGCCATTGCAGCAAAGAAAAGTCGTTGTCATGTTCCTGGAACCATTCCATAGTGATTCGGGCTTTGTGCACTGGCGCATTATCCTGCTGAAAGTAACCATCTGACTGAGGATAAACTGTCAACATGAACGGATGCATTTGGTCAGCAACGATGTTTAGGTAGGATGTGGCATTCAGACGTGAATATATGAGTATCAATGGACCCAACGTGTGCCAAGAAAATATTCCCCATACCATAACACTGCCCCCACCAGCTTGCAGAGTACTCGTCAGACATGACGGGTCCATGGATTCATGTTGTTTTTGACAAATTCTGAACCTTCCATCAACATGATGCAACAGGAACTTGGGCTCGTCAGACCAAACAACTGTTTTCCAATGCTGGTGTGTAGTCCAGTGCTGGTGTGTGTCCACAGGAGGCGTGCTCTCTTGTCCTTCATTGATAACACAGGTACGCGATGTGGCCGTCGGCTGTTGTAGCCCATTCGCGACAAAGTGCGACTAGTCGTCCATTGTGATATTTTGTTCTGCGCACCAAGGTTGTATTATGAGGTGATGTGCGACGTTGTAACACAACTATTTGCTTGCACAATTCTAGCCATCCTCCTCTGACCTCTCTCATCAACAAGCGATTTTCTTCCAGAGGAGTGCCGTTGAGAGGATGTTTTCTGTTCGTTGCACCATTCTCGATACACCCTTGAAACTGTGTGCATGGAAAGTTCAGAAGAACTGCCGTTTCAGAGATGCTCTGTCCAGCACATCTTGCACCTACTACCATGCCATGTTCAAAGTCCGTTAGATCACTCCTTTTCCCCATTCTTGCTACGGTTTATACGCTTAACTGGTAATATAAAGGTTGTTCTGCTGCATTTATATCCACAACTGTGGTCATGTGGCTTGCAATGTTGTGGGACAAACCATTTGTGTGTATAGCAGGGGTGTACCTAATAAAGGGGCAGCACAGTGTATATGTGCCATCTAACAAATGCATTTCGAACATTTCTGCAACCCACAATGCAGCTCAAAACACATTATTTGTAAAATTCACAAGTGATGCAGCTTTTTTGTCCACCACCATATACCTCTCTAATGGATTTGTCCAGACTGATCTGGTCACAGTATTTCATTTATTTGGATAAATTTATTGAACATCTGCAAGCAAATTCCTGAGATTTCTCTATTACAAATAGAAACTCAAAAACTACAAAAAAAAAGCAAAAAAATTCTTCTCTGATATGGTAATTTAATTTTGAAATACTTCTTTCAAGAAGAAAAGCAAAATTATTACTGTTCACTTTCCTAAGGGAAGAGATTTCAAATAATGTTATTGAGCTGTACAGAGTTAGTATTACAGCCTTACCGCTTCTAGTGACACAAATAACAATCACTGATAAATGAAATAAAGGTTTCTTTATAATAATAACTCATCGCTTGATACTAGACATTTAAATTTAATACGAGAAGAAGGAAGTAAAAGAAAATTGTGGAACGGGAGTTCCACAATCGTATCACGGACACGATTAGGTGTCCGTGATAACTCCTCTCCCTCTGCATATTTCTCTCTCTCACTCCCATTTATTTTTTTACATCACATAAAAAAAGTATTCACCTCCCCACCATTCCCTCCAAGAATTTGTCTAGTTCTTCCTTGAACCAACAACAGATGAAGTTTGTTCCGACAGTCAACCACTCGCTGGCTGAAGAAAAACTTTCGCAAATCTATCCTGCAAATATCCTTCCTCAATTTGAATTTATGCCATCTCACCTGTGCAGTCTGAGGAAGAGGAAGAATGCCATCAGCTTCGAGCTCACTCAATTCATTCAAGCCCTAAAAAACCTCAATCAGATTTGCTCGTAGATGTCTAGTCCGTAGGCGCTGAAATTTTCAGAACTGATACCTTTCAGAAAAGTGCATGTATGTATACAATTGACAAGACCCCACGAACTGTCCTGGCAGCCTGTCTATACTAAATATACCTCTGAATTTCACTAATTCCGGCACAAAAAGTCAATCTGCTACACTGAGCTGTATGGCATTAATGATTAATGTAAGTAAGCATTTATATGAAATCAAAGAATTAGTCGGAAAAGATGTAGAAATTTTCACCTGAAATGTTTAATAATTGTGGGTAAAGTAAAAAATATTAATAAAAATTCTAGTGGAGTATTACATTAATTATTTCAAAATGCGTATATAACCAGAGAAACAGGAAATATACCGTGTTTTGTAGAAAGGTTGGTGGAATAGGAGTTATGGCCCAATGAAAACAAGCTGATAACATTGTTAGAGCAGCTGTCATCTTTTAAGTGTACAAAAAATGATGTTGTTGTTGATGAACGATGACGTTAATGATGTTAAGAATAGGAGATCTAAGGATTTACGTACAGGTACAGGGCTATCTTGAGTTTGGATTAAATTTGAAAATGTCTGCAATTCTGCCCAGAAACGATAAGAGGGATCGAAGCTATCAATGGGAAGACAAATAACCCCAGGGGCTCACATCTGGTGAGTATGGGCTTGGTAAACCCAGGGTCCTGAGCTGGTTATCATCATTCTTCTCTTTCTTGGTGATTCCTCTCTCTCTCTCTCTCTCTCTCTCTCAGGGTAATTCATAATTCAGAATTTCTTTTGGCTGGTGCAGCATACGCCTCAGGCTTCCTTGCACCATATGGCTAATAATAATAATAATAATAGTAAGACTCAAGAGGTAGAATTTTTCTCAGCGTGATCTGTACTTGTTATCAGGAGAGTGTTTTTACAGGTATGGGACACACTTAAAGAGAAGAGGTTCGTTAATATTTGCTGATAAATCTTGTCAGTGTTAAGTGGGTCTGAAAACTGCTATGTTGAGAGACATGCAGACTACCTACCAGCTTAATAGTAGCAGCAAGCAGAGATACAAGTGATTATTTCACTGCTTCTATTGGAATATGGAGCAGCGGGCATATATAAACAACAGTCGACATCGCAACGGTCGTTATTTTATCTTTAATTAATAATCCAATGTTCAACTGACAGTCAGGGCCTATGAGAGGGGGGGGGGGGGTACAGGGAGTTCATTGCACCCGGGCCCGTGAACCAAAGTATTAACTGTAACCTATATTACAGGGCTTCCCAACCGGTGTGCTGCAGAAAGTTCACTGGCGTGCTGCCAGAGGTTAGGGACAGGTGCGTATACGAGGGGGACAGAGAGGGGGGCATATGTCCTCCCTTAACCAAAAATTCGAAATTAAAGAAAAAGAACGCAGGAGGCATTTCACTTCTTCTCTATTTTCTCAAGGGGTTTTCGGTGTACGAAGAGCTAACTGAAAGATAATCTCCAGAAAAACCAATTATTTATCCCCAGGGTTGCTCATCTGGTGAGAATGGGCTTGGCACACCAAGGGTCCTGAGCTGGATATCATCATTCTTCTTTTTCTTGGTGATTCCCTTCTACTTCTGACTCTCTCTCTCTCTCTCTCTCTCTCTCTCTCTCTCTCTCTCTCTCTCTCTCTCTCTCTCTCTCTCTCTCTCTCTCTCTCTCAGGGTAACTCGGAAATTTTTTTAGCTGGTGCAGCATAAGCCTCAGGCTTCCTGGCACTATATAGCTAGTAATAATAATAAAAATAATATTGTTCAAATTCAAGAATGTTAAATACAAGGATAATAGGTTAAAAACTTTCTAACACGAAATTTTCCCTTATGGAGAAACTGCACAATGCTTATTATGATGTACCGAAAAACTATTCCAATGCAGCTGCATTTGGGCCGATCTTGAAAGGAGATCGTTAAATTTAGAAGACAGATTCATTTTTAAGACAATTAACGAATTTCATTAATAAACGAGGATTTTTTTAAATTAAATGTAACACATTCTTATCAGCACAGCAACTGGTCATCCGAGTATTGTTTTGATTGTGACACGTTTTCAGAAATAGTAGCAAATAAAAAGATAGGCGTGAAATATGCATAAACACAGAGTGTACATCACATGTGATTTTATTCTAGTGTTGAATTTATTTTACATATTTTGTGTGTGTGTGGGTACACTGATTGTTGTCGCTGGGCAATGTGTTTTACTTTACAATACACAAATTTGTCACGTAACAGTCTGGCAATGGCCAGTGTTGTCGTTTTAGTGCCTTAGATTTTTTTTTTTTTATTGCTTATCTCAAACGAAAAACTGCAAGGACTACAAATGAGTTATTACTATACTAGCTAGAGACACATCTAAATTGCCAATGATCCTTAGATCCTGGCATATGTCGATGACGTTTTGTGTAAGTGGCCGATGCAGTGGGAGGAACCCTTCGTGTAATTAGCGTTTATTTCGTGGTGTTCAGAGAGCGAATTAAACAATGACAGGGAAGAGTAAAACATTTATTCACCCCAAAATTAGCGGGTTTCGATCACACAAGTTTGTCAAACATGTCACTCCAAAGCATGCAGTTTCATTAATTTATGGTTTTGAAGTCATTTGCTATTTTTACAACAACATTCTACCCTTGTCTATTGCTTTCTTTCTATATAGCCAACAAGACTGGACTTTGTTGCTTTTAATACATTTTATAACCGTTTTATATGTATCTGTTCTGGTTTCGCTTGGGGTGGGAAAATTTGTTGTGAAGTTACTTTAAGGAGAAACTGGGGAAACGAGAGTGGGAAACGAAACAAAAAAAATTTCAGCCAATCAGATGTTTTCATTTTGCTTTATTGGCAGAGAAAGAAAGTTCTGCAGCTCTTATATTATATACTATTCTGTGATTCTGCATTATCAAGTGTAGTCATTTTACATTTTCGAGTTTCTCAGAACAGAGCACGAAAAAAATTATTCTTTGCATTTTGTTACAACTTCACAGAACGATCTGTAATGTTGTTACTCTGGTGCCAGTATTTATTTATTTTATTATTATTATTATTATTATTATTATTATTATTATTATTATTATTATTATTAGCCATACGGTGCAAGGAAGCCTGAGGCTTATGCTGCACCAGCCAAAAAAAAAAAAAAAAAATTCCCCGATTTACCCTGAGAGAGAGAGAGAGAGAGAGAGAGAGAGAGAGAGAGAGTCAGAAGTAGAAAGGAATCACCAAGAAAGAGAAGAATGATGATATCCAGCTCAGGACCCTGGGTTTGCCAAGCTCATACTCACCAGATGTGAGCCCCTTAATTGAAAACTTGTTGCTGGATCATTTACAGATTATAGAAAGATGTAATAGGAATTTCAAAAAGTTATTTTTCGTGATTTCAAAAATTTGAAAGAATTTTATTTTGAAGTTTTGTGTGAATTGCGTATTAAATATTTAATAACTTCCGTAGTATTTATATTTTACTTTTCTTATCATAATAACATATAATGTAACAAATGTAATACATTTTATCACAAAGTCCTTATGGACACCCCAAAATCTGCTCCAGTTTATCTCTGTGTGCCGTACAAAAATTATTAGTTCCCAAGTGTGCTGTGGCGTGAGAAATGTGGGAAGCACTGCTATATTACACGTTATTGCGACAGTTCATAGCTTATCTATAGAACTTTTGTGGCCTAATTATGATAACTATGATCGCCAGCTTGGCTAAGCCTATTCAAAAGATCAGGCATCACATATTGTACGTTAATGATGTATTTATCAGAACGTACAACGTTCTGATAAGCTAATGATTTTATGCTACAAAGAAACTTAAGTAAGTATGCAATTTGTACGTGAATCATGAAAAGGTAAAGTGTATATAATTGTACAATATTAAAAATCGGAATGACTTTTATCGTTGGCTGGTGGATGTTGACATTGCTTGAACTTAGCTGAGTAGCATTGGTAATCTTGCACTTAGTGTAGTAAGTCACGGTCAGCTCACGTCACCGCCAGCTCCATCGTGTTGTGAATGACATTCTGACAGAGCAGTTCCGACTTGACTGACAGGCGCGACACTCACTGTATCTGCCGGTCTATATGCTGGCAAGGTAATATGTACTGTACTCGCAGTAATTTATTATTATTTTTTTCGTTTTCAGAAAGAATAAAAAACAATTTCGTGACTACAAAAGATTTGATTATAAAAATAAAAGTAGATAGTTATAAAAACAATAATGGAAATAGGTAATTATTATTAATTTTTAATTATTATTTTCAGACTAGGTATAAGTATTGTGCGAAAGCATCAATAATACATAGCCAAATCTGAATGAACAGAATATTAGCAAGCGGCATCGTTTTTAAGTTATATCTCATATTGTGGCGCCTCCGTAGTCAGGTGGGCAGGAGCAGCAGGGGCGTAGCACACGCTTCTTGATCAGACTGGGCTTCGAGCCCGTAACCACCAAATACGGAGGATGCGGAAAGGTCAGGGAATGACCACCGCATATCCCAGAGCAATATGGCCTTAGTTGCTAATGCTCATAAAAACCAAAACAACAACAATCTCATATTGTGAATATCTTCAAAACGAGTTGCCATAATATTGCACTACTACGAATAAGTAACGCTTCACCTGAGGAGAAGACTAATGTTACTTTTTCTCAGATGGATACCACCACCCAGACGGCACCGTTTCAGGTCTATTTTGTATTTGTGTGGGGTAATAACTCGACTATCTAGTGCCCCTATTAGACTTAGAAAAGCAAAAAAGGTAGAGGGAAAGCTAGGATTGGGAAGAGGAAAAGAAATGGTGTAGAAGAATGAAAGGGACAGTAACTCCTTCAACTCACACCACTCAAAAACTCAAAACTCCACGAATAGGCAACGCTTCCCCAGTCGAGAAGGCCGTTGTTGCCTATTCTTGGAAACTCCGGACATCAACAGGCTCCCCCTGGTGCCGTTTTGAAATATGGTATGGGATAAAGGTATCAGCTATCCTCAATATCCCTATAAGACTGAGCAAAGAAAAAAGAGGTAGGAAAGTGATAGTAAGAGAGGGAGAGGAAAAGATGCCGTAGAAGAATGAAAGGGATAATTAGTTATAATTCGTACGAACTCAGAGCTCCATGCCCGGCTGGGCAATGCGGCCCCCTGACGGGGACTGTTGTTACCCAGTCAGAGTCCTGCAAAGATGATTAAGATCATCCTCTGGTGCCGTTTCTGGCTCTTTAGCCTTCATCAGTGGGTAGATAGGCGTACTGGTTAGACCAGACGTGCTTTCCAGTTTCCGGATATTTCTATGGAATTCAGGGACCCTTTATTGGTCCTGCTTTGGGACTATCTAGTGGCCAGTATGGCTTTAAAAAAAAAAAAAAAAAAACGAAAAGGGACAGCGCCCTTATTCACTCATCTCTATATGACCCAATTGGGCTGCTCACTCGTCCACTGACACACTCCGAGGAAGGCCCAGTCCATGTGACCACCAAGTTGGCGGCCGCCTGGAGTAGGCTTGCCCTACATGGGTTCTAGGGTCATCCCCCTCTTACACACTCCTTCTACCACCTGCAGCTTTCAAAGTTTAGCTGCCGTAATACAGGAGAGAGACCAAACGCCTGCAGGTGACTTGGTCCCTATCCCCTAATAACTAAGCTAATCTGGTTGGTAGGTAACACCCCTAGCCTAGACTGTTCATTACCATCTAAGCGGCACATATATGTTATTATCTACTAGTCGACATAGAGGTGTGGGGAAGCACCATAACTGTAAAAATCTTTGCCTTCCGAGTTGTAGTAACTCTAGAACCAAGAATCTTCTTATTGCAGCATGCATCATTCGAAGGGCGCATTTTGACACCTCCGCTGCAGAGCCTTTTTCTTTTCTTTTCCTGATTTTCCAAACTTGATATTTACCTTCATTTAGGAGGTCAGGATGCTCGTTGCTCTGGAAATCGGGGCTGGAAACTAGAAATAGTAGTTGTTCCCTAGTCAAGCGCGGTATTCTCATTGTTTTATGCACGCTAATCCAGATGCGCTGAGTAACCGTACAAGAAAAAAATGCGTGCTCCCCCTGGTGCCGTTTCAGCGCTGGTAGGCCCTTCTTCGGTGGGTGGGTAGGTACACAAGTGATGCAACGATGGCAAAACAGTTATGAAGTGTAACTCCACAATATGAGAGATGCGTGATGGTGTATGATGTATTTAGACTATAAAGCGTTTAGGGCGTAAGCCTCAAGCTATGGAAAAGTCTAGACTATGCATAAGAATAGTGCGAACGCATCAATAATACATAGCCAAATCTGAATGAACAGAATATTAGCAAAGCGGCATTGTTTTAAGTTATATCTCATATTGTGAATTAAAACGATGCCGCTTTGCTAATATTCTGTTCATTCAGATTTGGCTATGTATTATTGATGCTTTCGCACTATACATTGTCTAGACTTTTCCATAGCTTGAGGCTTACGCCCTAAACGCTTTATAGTCTTATTATTTTCAGATACATTTTGTACTGCCTGAAAATAATAATATTAGGACTGTATTTTGTGTATATTTGTCTATATTTGTAATAATTGTATACATCGCATATTGCTGTGTTACCAATTAACCTTACATTTGAAAGTCAATTGTAAGGTTACACTTCAATTGTAAGGTTACACTTAGTTTTTTCGTACACCAATAACTTATAAGTTATTGGTGTACGAAATTAAATGCCAGGATTGTGGGGTGAGACGGGGCGGCGATTGAAAGACCGGCTGGGGAAGCATATAAACGCAATAAGTCCGCAAATAATGGAAAGTCTGCTGTGGCAGAACATTTCTGGAGAAACAACATCAAATTTCTCCAGAGGACACTGTCATCACAGATCATGCACAAGGGTTCTGGGACCGTAAATGGCTTGAGAGCTTACGTATTGGGTCAGCTAGCAATGGCGCACTCCAGAACCATTTCCGGTCCCGGTGCGCAAATGGAAAATTCCAACCGTGTAACCATGTGACGTGTGCCGTGTTTCTGCTATTTAAGGATGTGCCGCACAATAGACATATGCTGCTGAGGGAAGAGACTGCTGCCTCTGAAAGCTATAGCAAATTTTATCGCTTTTAATTTCTATTTTAGTATATTTTATCAGTGTTATTTATATTTTTATTGTAAATATATATCTATTTTATACTTATTTTATTGTAAATAAAGTGTTTTTAGTTACAGTACGAATTTACTTATCTTCTGGTTGGTGCGAAGCTTAATCATCAACAGGCCTTGAATGTGTTGGGCGTGCTCAATTCTGATGGGATTCTTCCACTCCTCAAATTACGAACCTGAAGGGGCATAAATTCAAATTGACGAAAGTCAGTTGTAGGATTGATGAAATTTTCCCTTAGTCAGCGGATGGTTAATTGACTGAGCAAACATCCAACTGTCATTGTGGAAGTTGATAGCTTAAATAAATTGAAGGAGGAACTGGACAAACTTTTAGAGGGAATCGTTGTGTGAAATAGATTTTTCTTTTCTTTTTTTTTTTTTGGCTGATGCTACATAAGTTCATGCAATTTTTGCTTGCGTCACATGCTAAGCATTAGCATTAGTAGAGGCATATGATACAAGAAAGCAAGTTTATGCAGCATAAGTCAAAAAAAAAAAAAAAAAAAAGATCCCATTTTACCCCTCCGTTCGTTCGAAATACCTGTCCAGCTGTCTTAAATTTATTTAGACTCTCAACTTGAGGTTGTCACAGACATTCTCACAGATATGCCAGACAAGCTGTATTTGCTACCTGGTAGTCTAAAACGCTGATGGAACTCATATTCAGGTGACATTCAAGTCAAGTGGACCCAATTTCGGCGAAGTCCGGATGGCCTGTGACAGGCAAATCCTCTGCTTGCACCTTCACGATGGTGGCACTGATAGTAACTCTGGGTATAACCTCCATGCACAAGTACATGGTGGGTGACCACCCAGGTGTAAACCAACGTAAGCAGGGTCGAGGTGTGGCGCCCACACCACATGGAGGAACGCCGCCCCTCTATGTTACCAGGCAGTACTAGGTGGTAGATGACTCTCATCAACCGGTGAAATACCATCACTTTGCTTATTGGAGGTTTGAAGTGGTGGAACCCATGTTTAGTCTCTAGAGCTAAGTTCCGGTCAAACCTTCCCTATTTCTTCCATCATGCATATGACTTTTGAGGTTATGATGAACGTCGTGGTGAGAATCAATATTCCTTATATTTCAAGGGTACAGCTCTAAAACGGTGTTCGCAGGCCGGCCGCTAGTTAGTACACCGGACAGAACCTACTGGGAACTCTCAAGGAGGCTTCCGGATCAGCTAGTGTATACTACCTCTACTCTTACTCTGCCAGATAGTGACTGGAGGGAGTCCGAGTAGTGTGTATGCGAGGAGCATTGTCGAGGCCACGTTATGTCAAATATCTGGGTATATTCTCACCACGTGTATGCCATATCCAAAAATTTAATTACTTAATACAGCATGTCCCACCCACTTTTTCTTACTATTGAATACACCATGAATTGTCAAACTTATAGAGCAAGCTTATCTGCGAAAAGATCTAAACCCCCCAAGCACTTTTAATTCATTTCACAAATATACGTGGTCTCAATTGTAATCTCGACGATGTCCATTTCCACTTGCAGTCTACCAAACCCCATGTACTTTTTCTGACAGAATCTCAGTTATCGGTTGATTCATCTACTGCTCATCTCAGATGCCCAAATTATTCGCTGTATGATTCCTTTCGCCTCAAAGGTGGTACTTGTGCATATGTCCATTCTGATATTCCCTGTCAGAGACTTGGCAATTTGAAATCTCCTTTCTTTGAACTTCTCTGGCTTAAAATCTCTCTACTTCATTGTGTCAAATTCATCTGTTGTCTCTACCGTTCTCCCAACTCCACTAATCACTTGGAGCTCTTTGACTTCCTCTCTTTGCAACTTGACATTCTCCAGTACAACTTTCCTAACAGTGAGGTAATTTTTCTAGGTGATTTTAATTTTCACAACTGCAGCTGGCTTACGTTTTCTAGTCACACCGACCCAGCAGGTCGAGTGCTGGGGCTTTTGTAGTTACTAATGACCTAGCACAGAGTGTTCATTTACCTACAAGAATACCGGACAATCCTAAACATGCAGCCAACATGCTTGATCTTTTTCTCACAAACAACAGTTCTAAGATGGTTGAAGTGAGAGGTCCTTTAGCAACTTCAGATCACAACTTGGTGATTGTATCTTCTCCAATGGAACCTTTATCTCATGGCTATTCCCAACCTCGTGTTGTTTGGCATTACAAGAATGCAAAATGTGATGATCTGCGAGACTTCTTTTCTTCTTTTCCTTTGTCGGATTACTGTTTCAAAACTTCTGATGTCAACGTTTGCTCAGATCGTATCAGTGAAATTATTCTTGCAGGAATCTGCGCGGGTAGCACAGTGGTATCGTCACCGTCCTCCCCACACCGGGTGGAAAAGGCCTGGGTTCGAATCCCGTCGATGACACGAGGAACTTTAATGGGTTTTTTTCACTTCGTGGGTGAGTTAGTTGGTCTCAGGCGTAGATAGCAAGCTTCCATCTTATGGTTTGCCAACTGTTTTTAGTAATTGGTTCTCAAGTTTTCTCTATGATTGCTCACTGAGGGTGATGGTAGATGGCTCTCTGTCTTCTAACTTCTACACTAATGCCGGTGTCCCCCAAGGTTCAGTTCTTTCCCCCACTCTTTTCCTCTTGTATATTAATGACCTTCTTCCATTGACTGGAAATCCTGTCCATAGTTTTGCCGATGATAGCACATTTCATTCCACTTTCCATTTTGAGAAACCTTGTCCTGCTCAATCAGCTTCAACTTTTCGAAAACTGCTACAAATTCCTTAAATGCCGATCTTCAGGTAATTGATTTTAACCCTTCTAAAACTCAGTCTAGTCTTATATCTCGCAAAAAGGATTCCTCTGCTCCTATGCTTACCTTTAGTGACACTCCGATTTCTAGGCTAGATGATATATGTGTTTTGGGGATTACCCTGACTTCTAATCTCTCTTGGCACAATCACATTACAAATATTGCTTGCTCTGCATCTAAAAAACTCGGTTTTCTCTTTCGCTCTCGGCGTTACTTTTCTTCCAAACAGCTGCTCACTCTGTATAAATCGCAAATCCGCCCTGCCATGGAATATTGTTCCCACATTTGGGGAGGTGCCCCCAAAACCTCTCTCAGGCTTCTTGATTCCATTCAGAAGAGAGCAGTTAGGTTAATTAATGATTCATCTCTAACAGAGTTTCTCCACTCGCTTTCTCATAGACGTACTGTTTCTGCTGCATGCCTCTTCTACAGATACTTCCATTGGCACTGTTCTTCCGAATTGGCTTCTATAATTCCCGCTCTCTCTTTCAAAACAGTCCGAACACGTGCCGCCACCAGCCAACATCCATTTACTGTCCAACTTCAAACACACAGAACCAACTTTTCATCTTCCTCATTTTTTCATTCAATTGCCGTTGTCTGGAACAACCTTTCTTCATACGCATTTCCTGAAAATTACAATCTACAGAAGTTCAAGTGCAATGTCAACAAATATCTTCTTTCGTCTTCTCAACCTCCAACCCAAGCACGGTACTAACTACTATAGGTTCTAATACCTCTCGTGTTTGGTGTTCACATAAAAAAACCAAAAAAACCAAAGGATGGAGGTCTGTTCCACAAAACAACTACCCGCTGGCTAAAGGCAAATTTCTGGACATCTATCCTACATCTGTCTTTCCTGAATCTGAATTTATGCCCTCTCAGGTTATTATTCTGAGCAAGAGGAAGAATCCCATCAGCATTGAGCATGCTCAAACCATTCAAGGCTTTATACACCTCTATCAGATCTCCTCGCCGGTGCCTAGTCTCCAGACACTGTAATTTCCAAAACTTAAGCCTTTCATTGTAAGAGCAACCCTTTGTTCCATTCACTAATCTTGTTGCCCTTCTCTGTACTCGTTCCAGCATCTCTACATCCTTCTTGAAATGAGGCCTCCGACTTGTATACAGTACTCTAGGTGTGGTCTGACCATTGCCTTATACAAGGGAATAATCACCTCCTTATCCCTGCTAGAAAAATTCCTGTATATCATTGAGAAGACACCATGAGCTACTCTTGCAGCCCGGCTGCACTGTCAGAGAACTTCATATCTGCCTGCACAGTGACCCCCAGGTCCTTTTCATTCTCTACCACTGTCAGTGTAGTACTACAGAGTTGATGCGTTGCTCTGGGGTTGCTGTTTCCCGTATATAATACTTTACATTTGTCAATTTTAAACTTAATTTGCCAATCTCAGCCCATCTACTCAACGTTTCCAGATCCTTATATCTTAATGTCCAAGTATCGCCTGCAAACTTTGACATTAAGCTTGATATACCATCATCAATATCATTTATAAATACAGAAAACAATAATGGACCCAACACCGACCTTTGAGACTCAACTAATAACATTAGTTCACGATGAGCAGTGTCCATCGATTACCACCCTCTGTCTTCTCCCTTAACCATCCCTTTATCCATAGCAGCAATTTGCCTCCAATGCCACACTGCTCCAATTTGTGCAGCAGTCTTCCATGTGCAACAGTATCAAAAGCCTTTCTAAGGTCCAAATATATAATATCAATGTTATTCCCTGCTTTCAGTTCTTTTGTATCCAATTGAATTGGTGAGGCAAGACCTTCCCTTAACAAAACCATGCTGTGTCCGAGCTATATCTCAAGTCTTGTCTAGATGATCCTGCAATGGTTCTTTTACCAGTGCCTCCATTAAGTTTCCTGGAACAGAAGTTAAACGCGCAGGTCTATAATTATTTGTATCAGCCTTTTATCCTCCTTTGTGAATTGGGGTCACATTTGCGCATCTCCAGTCTATGGGTACTTCCCATGACGCCAAAGAAGCTCTCATAATTATGGCTAAGGGTTTGCTTACTTCATTTGCTGCCTCCTTTAATATAACTGGATGGATCCCATCCAACCCTGGTGCCTTTTTTATGTTTATCCTCAACAATTTCTGCTTCACTTTCCTCTCAGTTTTTACAAAATCATCTAGCTCACTGCCAGAGTTTACTTCACCTCTGGCATTCCACTTTCTGAATAACTCCTGATGTGATAATATAGATGAAAAATACTCGTTTAGTTTGTTAGTCACCTGGGGAGGATCGTCAACTGTTGAACCATTAATATCCAATTGACCAATCTGATTCATTCTTTTCCTTCTAGAGTTTACATAGTAAAGAACTCTTTTCTGTTTTTTTTTTTTTGCATCCTTTGCGAAGGATTTCTCATAATCTGCCTTTGCCTGCCTAATCTCCTTTGTCACTTGGTTACAGAGTAGCTTATATCTATCATAGGCTTCCATGCCACCCATTAATTTATATGTATCCCATGCATTTTCTTCTCTGCCATATGTCTCATTAGTTGATATGACATCCATTTAAACCTAAACTTTGAACAATATTATTTAGTTTGTATGTAAAGCCTCGTAGCTTCCAAGATAAGTTCTTTGAATGCTTCCCATTTTGAATATGGTAACATCATCAGTTGGTCCCACTGTATAGAATTTAAATACTGTCTCAGACCATCGTAGTCGCCTTTACGAAAGCGAAAACCGTTCCCTTTACCCCTGATGGTAGTTACCTCTTTGAGTAAATCCCACTTCAGCACACTGTGGTCACTGCCACCTAGTGGTTCCTTTATCTCTAAATACTGAATGCATGAAGAATCACTACTGATAATCAGATCAAGAGTATTACTACCCCCAGTTGCCTCCCGAACACGCTGATGTAGAAAACAATCATCCAATAAATCTTTAAACAGGCCTATGGGGCTGGGAAATTCCATACTGCAATAATTAAAGACAAACACCAGCCAAGGAATAAAAAATTTTTACTATAAAAAATAATAAAATAATGTGATACGCTATCGGAAGACTAAAATATTATAATAAATTACGATAAAATAAACTGCTATAAAACGTTAAAAATATAGTTAAAAATATACCGAAGCAATAAAATTATCTAAAATAAACTGGATTAAAAGCGATAAAACCTGAAGCTTTCGGAGACTGCTGTCTCCTTCTTCAACAGTACTGTTGAACGTTTTTAACGTTATATCGCAGTTTATTTTATCGTAATTTATTGTAATATTTTAGTCTTCCGATAGTGTATTACATTATTTTATTATTTTTATATTAAAATTTTTTTATTCCTTGGCTGGTGTTTGTCTTTAATTATTGCACTATCCAATAAATCCACAAAAGCCTTGCTAGTGTGTGAGTGACCAACCCACAAATTCCAGACAATATCTGGGAAATTAAAATACCCCATTAGAATGCTCGCTGATTTATTGGCCCACTCTATTTCCCTGTACAGTTTGTTTTTATACTTCAGAGTCATTAGGCCTATAACACACTTTTACTCTCAATTTTGATCTCCCAATGCTTATGTCACACCAAACTGACTCGACACTGCTCTGTGCAGCGATGTCGACTGGCTTCACTTTGTTGGATTTTATGTGCATAACCCCTAATAGCATAACCCCTCCTCCCTTTCTATCCTTTATGTTCACATTGTAGCCCCCAAATTCCAGTTCTGCATTCATTATGTCTGTGTGACACCACGTCTCTGCTGTCCCAACAATATCTGCCTTTGATGTTTTGAGCAATACCTGAAATTCATCAAATTTATTTACCAAACCCCCAGCATTGGTGTACATGCAAGTATACATGCACTTGTTCCTATTCTTAGCTACCCTAACACAAACCATGTGTTTACTTGTACCGCAATGACTCCCAGCAGTCTCTGAAATATCCTACATCTTGTTTTCCAGGCTGCTGCTCATTCCAATAGAAGCTCTATTACTACTACTATTACTACTATTTCATCTTTGACAGTATCTGTGTTTCCTCATTGCGTAATGGAATATGCAGCGTTACCACCTCGCACTTGTACTCGTTGAAATCCTGAGTCAAATCATTGTTTCAATAGGGTATTATGAGTGGATAACTTCGTTTCTCGCAGATCTCGTTAGCGCAACATGTGTAATTTGTGACAAAGCATGACAGAGTAACATTATCCAACATGATAGTATGCTTATAACAATACAAATACATGTACTCTTATTATTGCAATGATACTATTAAACAAATGGTTTTAATCAAATGGTTAATTAGGCTATTGGCCTAACCTCTTCGAAACGATTCTGTAGTGTAAGAAGCGGGCGTGTGCATGAAACATTATATCGTTCATACTAAATATTTTGGACTGAAGTATGTCGCTAATGTCCCTAACATTGATTCGTTGGAGTAAATAACGGGCGTGAGCATAAAACGTTGCATCGGTCATGATTTCGGTTCTAGCTGTTCGAAATTTAGTAGTTGTCTTTAAAGATGTTTACACATAGAGCATCTTTCGTGCGTACAGGGTACACACGCGTTTTTTTTTTTTTTTTTTTTTTGAGAGATGAACGGAAAAGCCGAATAATTAATCTTCTGAAAAAGCTTAAGAACATTAAAAGAAAAAAAAAAAAAAAGGCTAAAAATCTTTAAAAAGAGGTTTTCAAAAGGTGGAAAATTATTGTCCTTCGAATTTGAAAAAGGGGCTCCGATTGTATTGATCTAGTCGGGCGCCAGTTATTTCAGGGTCGTTCCTGTGCGAATGGGATGACGTTCTCTCAGGTTTTCTTGAGTGAACGCGGTAAGTGATTAAATATTTAAAACCCTTAGCAGAGGCGGATTTAACGGCGGGCGCACCGGGCGCGCGCCCTGGGCCCCGACTTCTGAAGGGCCCACGCAAAACCCCAACAAATTAGTTGAACATATTACTTCAAAACTTTGTGATTATTATTATGCTATTATTAATTATATTATACATATATTATATTCAAATTTTATTGGAAATAAAACATTAATAGTACATAGTATTTTTTATTTATTTTAAAAAATGGTTAACATGTATTTTTATTTTCTCTCTCTCTCTCTCTCTCTCTCTCTCTCTCTCTCTCTCTCTCTCTCTCTCTCTCTTTTTAAGGGACCCAATATTTTTTTCTGCGCCCGGGGCCTCAATCGACCTTAATCCGCTCCTGACCCTTAGTATTTATTCAGGAAATATCTTGGCAAAATCACACATTTTATAATCAGTATGATTGGGCCAAAACATTTAAAAGCCTTGCACTGAATCGCCTTAATACTCTCCTGGGTAGCACAGTTGGTAAAATCGCCGTCCTCCCCAAACCGAGTTTTAATGTACGGAATTTTTTTTTTTTGTTTTTGTGATGGCTGGGATTAATATATTTTTTAATTTAATTTAATTTATCTGAGAACAAAATCGTTAACTTATGTAAAGGCATCTCAAACATTATGTACCCTTCAGCAGAAGACTTACTGGGCACGTCAGCTTTTTCCCGTGGGATCAGGAATAGAATTCAAAGAATAGAAAGTTCTGTGGGCGTTTAATGTGAGCCATTTGGCCTGAGCCTCAAACAGTTTTTCAAATAGATTCCCCCCCCCCCAAATAATAAGTGCATTTTAAAATGTAAGAGGGCTAGGAAAACGATTGTTAAATACAAAACACATTCAAATTACTTCTCTTATGCTGCACCAGCCATAATTCCCGAGTTACCCTGTGTGTGTGTGTGTGTGTGTGTGTGTGTGTGTGTGTGTGTGTGTGTGAGAGGAATCACCAAGAAAGAGAAGAATGATGATATTCAGCTTAGGACCCTGGGTGTGCCAAGTCCATACTCACCAGATGTGAGCCCCTCAGGTACCTCAAACGCTAGAAGGAATTGGCCCCTCTCTCTCTCTGAGTATATGGCTGTTAATATAACGGCTGGGATGCACAGCAGCTAGCTTCTCGTCCTGCATCCCACGAGTAACCTTTTTTTTTGGTGCAACGGAAGCTGCTATTAGCAAGTCAATTCCAAGTGATCCTGACTAGAACAAAGTTGCGTGCTTTACGTATTATTTTATTTTGAAAAATTTGTACGCACATCTTTGCACTCAAAATTTAACCCCAGGGGCTCACATCTGGTGAATATGGACTTGGCAAACCCAGGGTCCTGAGCTGGATATCACCATTATTCTCTTTCTTGCTGATTCCCTTCTACGTCTGACTCTCTCTCTCTCAGAGTAACACGGGAATTTTTTTTTTTTTTTGGCTGGTGCAGCATAAGCTTCAGGCTTCCTTGCACCATACGGCTAATAATAATAATAATAATAATAATAATGTATTCGAAATAAATATAACGGCTATCCCGTTCACCAATGAAAGCAGTAAATTGATACGTTGTTGATCAGTCATAAGTTATGTCAATTAATTGTTCTGTCTGTTATTTTTATTCTAAAAAAGCGTGATGTTTTCTAAATGCAAGATTATTGGAATAGCACAATCGATTATGATGATATTTCTTCGTAAATAATCATAATTCATACATATCAGGTTGCGTCAACCGCTAGCCGGTGTTTGTTACTGTTGAATACAGTCTACTTTCACGTGATACGATAAAGTTGGGAAAGCGTACTTTGTTGTGTTTGTTTTGTGCAACCGTGTGTAATAATGTTTGTTTGTAAATGTGTAAACTACTACACAAAATGGCAGTAACTATTAATAAAAATATAATACCAAAATCGATTCTTATTATTTCCGATTCTTTCAGCATTATTTTTCTTAACTTTTTCAGCTGGTCTTTATATTTGCATTACATATAGGAATTAGGGCAACTAGTCATGCAGTTAGGCCTAAATTTTTCGAAATTTGGAAATTGTAAGTGAAATATTTCTTTGAACTTATTTTTATACCTATGCATATAGCTAAAAGAAACTTGTTACGTAAAGAAATCTCAGGTGATTCTCCATCTTCATACTAAGAATGGCTGGTATACTTGCGCAATTAGGAGGCAATCCATTTAGCACTGCTGTTGGCCAAAAAATTGGTAAGTTGTGACAGTTTAGACGTTTTTCTTAGAGTCCATATAGAAAATATGAAATACAAAAACGTTCAAAAAAGAGTCAACCCAAAATCAAGACTAAATTCATAATATAAGAATTTTCATTATGTGAGTGGAGCCAAAATATTTGCTTAGCCTCCTATAGCGGGAGAAAGGGAAAAAAAACCAAAAAAAAAAACCAAGTTAATCAGGGCATTTTGGTTCCGGATTAACACGTTCTTGGACCCTATCCATTCATTTAGTAGGAGGATACTCTAGCTAGCTTTTTTTTATGTTTGTTGGTTTTTAGGAGCATTAGCAGCTAAGGCCATATTGCTCCGGGATATTCGGTGGTCATTCCCTGATCTTTCTACATCCTCCGTATTTGGTGGTGACGGGCTCGAACCCCGGTCTAATCAAGAAGCGTGTGCTACGCACTGCTGCTCCTTCCCACCTGGCTACGGAGGCGGATACTCTAGCAATAAGCCCCTCTCACCTACCCCATTGAAATAAACTGGCCACTCTGCTGCAGACAGAGTTTACTACCAATTAAAATAAAATTGGACCGAATTTAAAAAAATTCTTTTATTTATTTTTAGTAGCATATCATATAGAGATAATGATGCCTTGTTTTTTGTCTGTTCTCAGGACACACTTTAAAAGTTTTAGTGGCTAAGTTCAGAGTAATTGTGCATGGCCCTCTAAAAAGTGACTATGGGGGGGTCAGTGATAATATAGAAAGGATATTTTTTATAAATAAATAAATTGACTTGAAGAGTTCACTATGAACAAAACACGGTGCAAAAGCATTGACCGTTCAACAGTGAATCTTAAGTGTAGTTCCATTGCTTCGTGCAAAATAATTGCCTACTATTACACACTATCAGGCATCTTTCATATTTTGGAACTATACTTCATAATTGGGTTGTCGCTTGCAACAACAGGGTACCTGCCCACCCACCCACTGATGAGTAAGCCAACAAGCTTGAAAACAATGCTGTCTGGGTGGTATCTGCCTGGAATAAGTAACGTTAGTCTTCTCCACTGGTGAAGCGTTACTTACTCAAAGCAGTGCAATACCTCGGCAACTCGTGAAGGATGAATCACAATGTGAGATACAATTAAAATGATGCCGATTATCGACTTGAACAGTTCACTACGAGCAAAACATGGTGCAAAAAGCACTGACTGTTCAATAGTGAATCTTAAGCATAGTCCCATTGCTTCATGCAAAATAATTGCCTTAGTTCATAAATAAATACAACAGAATGAATATTTTATGGGATTATAGGAACAATAAGTAAGATACAGGGTTATAAATTAAAACATTATTTTAAAACATAACATACAGTATATATATTTTTTATTTAGTATATATATATATATATATTTTTTATCTAGTATAGATTTAGTATATATTTTTTTATCTAGTATAGATATAGTATATATATTTTTTTATCTAGTATATGTCTAGTGTATATTTTACTCAGGGAGAAAAGATAACATACATAGAGAAGGAGTTGCTTTCATAGTAAAGAAACATCTGTTAAATTCAATAATAGAAATTCACCCACATAGCTCAAGAATGATAAGTTTAAGAATAAAAGGTAAAGAAAAAGGAATCTTCATAAAAATAATCCAGATATGTGCCCCAGACTCCTCACATGATGATACAGAGACAACTGCCTTCTATTCAGACCTATAAGAAACCATAGATAACACAAACAAAAAAGATATTGTAATAACAATGGGAGACTTTAACGTAAAGGTTGGAGGCTTTTTTGACAGACTTCAGTGACGTATTAGGAAAGTTCGGGTTAGGAAATAGAAATGAGTGAGAAGAACTCTTGAACTTCTGCAAAGAAAATAAACTATTCATCACCAACACACTGTTCTACCACAGATCTCAACATAAGTATACACGGACATTACCACAGATGGAAATACAAAAAACTTCACAGATGGAAATACAAAAAACTGCATCGACTACATTTTAATAAATAACAACTGGAAATCATCCATTCAGATTGTTAAAACTCTTTGAAGTACAGATTTTACACTGACCATGAACTGCTAGCAGCAACAATTAAATGGAAATTTAAAATACGAAGCCAAAGAACAATAGAGCAACATTAAATATATCACGATTTGAAGAAGACAAAATAAAGGAAATTTATGGGAAAACACTACAAGAAAAATTAAAAGATAAACTATTTATCATCTGTGGAAAATATATGGGAGAAAACTAAACAAATGACTAAAGATGCAGCCTTAGAAACCTTGGCAACAAAACCAAATAATCTTTGAATTACAGCAGAAATTTTAGATGTATGGATGGAAAAAAAACAAATGAAAAACCACCTAAACAAAGAAAATAGTCAAGAAAAAAGGGAAAAATATAAAATCCTAAAAAACAAAATAGACAACCTATGTAAAGCTACGAAAAGGAAATGGTTGGAAGACAAAGCAAAGCAGTGTGAAGAGGCAAATAAACGTCACGACTCTAAAATAACTTACCGGGTTATAAAGGAACTCTCTAAAACATACATCCTGAAAACACTGACGATGAAAAATAAAAACGGGAAACACGCAAGAAATTAAAAAAATATGGAAAGAATATTACCAAACCCTGTTCAAAGGGGAAAGAAAAAAACGCCCTTGCCTTAGATAATAGAAGAGATAAAGCATCCTCGATAACAAAAGGAGTTCAGAAAGCAATTAGCCAAATGAAGAATGATAAGGCACCCGGAATTGATGGTATCCAAGCAGAACTATGGAAATTCGGAGGCGATGCAATGTTAAAACACCTCACACAATTATTTAATCTAATTTTATTTACAGGTGATATACCAGAAGACTGGAAAAGTGAAATAATAGTACCTATACACAAAAAAGGAGATAAAGAAAATTGTCAGAATTATAGACCCATTACCCCTTTAAACCATATATATAAAATATTTATAAGGATCTTACAAAATAGGATACTTAAAATATGTGAAGAAACAATAGGGGAAGAACAAGCAGGATTTAGAAAAGACAGATCAACAATAGACCAAATATTCATACTAAATGTCATTGCAGAAAAATATTGGAATAAGAAGAAACCTCTTTATCTGTGCTTCATAGATTTCAAGCAGGCATTTGACTCTGTAAACAGAGAAAATTTAATGAAGCAATTACAAAAAATCCCACTTGATCATGAAATAATCATGTTTGTAAACAATTTCTACAAAAATACAAGAGCAATAATAAAATTCAACAACCTTAAAACAGAGAAATTTGAAATAGAGAAAGGGGTCATGCAGGGATGCCCTTTATCTCCATATCTATTTTTAATATCTACCTAGAAGAACTAATGAAATCAATTGAAGAAAAAAGAGGCACAATAATAAATGGAAAAATATAAACCACATAAAATATGCAGATGATATTGTGATTTTAACAGAAACCAAAGAAGAACTAAAAGAAATATTAACAAACATGGATAAAGCAAGCAACAACTATGGAATTAATATTTAATATAAATAAAACCAAAGTAATGCAAATTGGAAAAAGATAATAAAGGAAAAAGGAAAATAATGCAAAGTAATGCAAATTCCAGTTATTAGAGAGCCCAGGTATACAAAAATTTGTATGTCTCTAATAACTGGAAACTTAAGAGGTAATATTGACCAAATTAATCACAGACTGAACATCGAATGGACAAATATGAACATACTCAAAAACATATGGAAGAGCAATAAAATCTCAAATAGTCTAAAAATTAAACTATATGAGACTGTCATCATACCCACAGCAACTTATGTATCAGAGAATTGGAGAATAAATAAGAAAGACAAAAAATAATGGCATTTGAAATGAGATGTCTAAGGAAAATCGACAAACAAATTGGAGAGAACATAAAACTAATGAACCAAGTAAGGAGAGATCTAAATTTTGAACGCAGAGTAATAGAACAGCTCTACAAAAAACAACTTCAGTGGTTTGGACATGTGAACCAGATGAAACAACACAGGCTGCCTAATGTAGTAATGACAGGAAGAATTGGAGATAAGAGACCACCAGGAACAAAAGAGAATGGCTCCAATGCCTAAAGGGAAACACGGGCTTTCAGAGCAATCAAATGGTGCAAGATTCAAGAGATCGACAACAATGGAGGACGATATCTAAATAGGGACTCAACCCGTGCCAAACGGAAGAGTAGAATGATGATGTATATATGTATATACAGTAAACCCCCGCGAATAGCGGGGGTTACGTTCCTGAGAAATGTTGCGAATACCGAAAACGCGAATACTGAGTTATGGCTCCCATAGTAATAAAGGGGTTCCGTTCCAAAGTATGAAATTTATAAGAAAAACTAGTCTAAAATTTTGTCTATGTATGTATATATGTACCTTCATCATAATATGACTATGTACATAGACAGTACATAGTGAAATGCAAGCATATGGCATCGAAATGAAAATAAGAAACAATTTAATATTAAATGTAATATTTATTAGAAATTTCAAACAAATCTTTCAATCCAGCGCCTTTGCTATAACTAAAAAAACTTATCCCGCCAGTGCTATCACCAGTTTCGCTAAAGTGTTGATAAAGGAGTTTTGCCTTTTCACGAATGATGAGTGAACTTAATGGAATTTTATTTTGAGTTCGGTCTTCTATCTACAGATTTAAAGCTTTTTCCATTTTATCTAATTTAACATCACGAGTTACAGAGCAAATTTTTGAAGCAATTAGCGCGTTTTCACGGACACTACGGCGGATTTTTTCTTCAGATTTTTTGATTGATCGTACTGTTGACTCATTGATTTTATAATGTTTTGCCACTGAGACACTTTCACCATTAGAAATTTTATCTAATAACTCAATTTTATTCGCTAATGTCATCACCTTCTTTGATATTTTCACATTTCTCCTGTTATTCGTAGCCATATTTTTGTACGGGTTAGAAAGAACTTGTCCACAATAAAGTCACTTTCTTCCGTTTACACTCGAAAAAGTCTGTTTTACACTGCAAAACGGTAGATTTATCATTTTTGAAAGCATATCAATTTATAAATTGATAAATTTATTCAATTTATAAACATATAAATTAAAAGCAAATGACGAAACCTTCCATCACAAACACATAACATATACTGAACAAGGAGTAGCGAGAAACATCCAAGCCCGGATTTTGTCACCCCTCTCCCCCACCCACTGAGCGCTGTTTTGACCGGGAAAGATAATTTTAGCCACGCCCATGTTTTTTATGGCGGAAAATATTCATGGCGCTTTAAAATTCACATTTTTTTAGGTTTCATTTTATATTAAATCGGCGATCGCGAATACGCGAAACCGCGAATAGCGGGGGTTTACTGTGTATATATATATATATATATATATATATATATATAGAATAGAAGTACAGTGGATGGATTCCGGTTATTTGGGCCACCGGTTAATTGGGGCAGCCATTCATTTGGGGCAAATCCAGTAGCAGATTAAGGTCGGTTGAGGCCCCAGGCACAGAAGAAAATATTGGGCCCCTAAAAAAAAAAGAGAGAGACGGGGAAAATAAAAATACATGTTAACCATTTTTTTAAATAAATAAAAAATATTATGTACTATTAATGTTTTATTTCCAATAAAATTTGAATATAATATATGTATAATATAATTAATAATAGCATAATAATAATCACAAAGTTTTGAACTAATAGCTGAACATATTAGTTCAACTAATTTGTTGGGATTTTGCGTGGGCCCTTCAGAAATCGGGGCCCAGGGCGCGCGCTCCCGGTGTGCCCGCTGTTAAATCTGCCTCTAGGCCAATCTTAAAAAACAGAACCCAATCGAGAAAATAGCCAGGGTTTACTTCGCTTAATTGGGACATCATGCTGTTTAATCGGGGCAGGAGACCGGAGCACCGGAGATTACCCTATGATTGTCTCCGACGGTACCACGTGGTTCAGTCGAAATTCTGGAGGTCACAACCATAAAACAATAAAACAATTAGCAGTCACCTGTTTATTGGGCTTTTCTGTTAGTGAAATCTATCATAAACGGACAGTAAACTCGATCTTACTGAATTTGATAATACTGACAGCTGGAATTCTGTGGGTTATTATGGTGAAATGTGTTTACACTTCCATGAAATCTTCAATCATATAAAAAAATTAATTTTCAGATCTTCTCTTCATTCCTATTTTTAAAGCTTCGTAACTCATTACTCCGTTCTCACTTGCGATTTGTCTGTGCCGTGTTCTTTGTTGTTGATTGCTTATCTTTTTACTGTTTTAAATTTTAACCTCCACCCACAAATGTCAGTGAACAGAAATGTCAACTAGTTAGTATGTCCATATTACAGTACGTATCAATTATTCCGATTATCACTTGTTATTCTTCTGATTTTCACTTATCATTTAATTTTTTAATTGGCAAGGTAATAAAGGATAAATTTGTGCTTAATATATCTTTACTTTTATACCCTGTGGATAATATTCCTCCTATTTTCTCTAATTAGAATCGCTGTTTAATAGAATTAAAATTCAATTCACAAATGTGATCACAATGACCGACGCTTACTACACATCGTATAGTGAATGGTACTTTACTATGGTGAGTTTGTCGTAACGTGATTTGATTGTACAGTGAACAAGTTGTAAAGGGGGGGATCCATTGTATTTTTAACTATTTGTGTGAAATTTCGGATAATTGGGGCAGCAGCTTAATCGGGCCAAAATGCACTAGTCCCGATGTGTCCCAAATTACCGGAATATATATATATACCAACATTTGTTAATCTTGAAACAAGAAGTTCTGTTACAATCCAATGAAACTAATATGAAAATGGTTTATTGAGAAGGTACCTTCTTCTTTTTTTGTGTTGGAACTGAAAACAAACTGTTTCATTATGAGAGTTAGGCAAGCCCAAAGCATCATGATGGATAAGTGTGGTATACCTTAAAGTCACTTGTTAATGTGAATAACTAGTTATTGCAGGAAGGGTGTTTTAAGTTACACATAATAAATTCCTATATATCATTGACAGAACCCTACGAGCTGTCCTAGCAGCTCATGGGATTCTGTCAGCTTATCTGCCTGCTTCAAATGTTATGTTGGACTGTTCACATGTCCAAACCCCTTAGTCTCTTTTGTTCTTCACCTTGAACATGGTACCATTCTCATGTGGTGAAGAATGAATTAAATGGTATGTTATGCTGGGATTACTGTTGGCCATGTGAAGGACCTTGAATGTATTGATGTTAAACCTCAACTGGCACTTCCGACCTCTGCCTAATTTTTCTAATTAGACAGAAATTAGGTCTCCTAAAAGAAATAATTTTTCTAGGTCTTTTCACAGACCTTGATTCCTGTCATTAAACATCCTGCAATATTTTTATCATCTGCAAACTTAGTCAATAAGTATGGTATGTCTTCATCAATATTGTTAATCAATATTGAAAATAGAGTGCTGAGCATAGTTTAGTCGGCACTCCACTAATAACATTACTCTAAAGAGTGCGCATTAGCATTAGTAGAGGCATATGATGCGAGAAAGCAAGCTTATGCAGCATCAGCCAAAAAAAAAATAAAAAAAACCCACTTCCATTTCACCCCTCCGTTCGTTCGAAATACCTGTCCAGCTGAGCCTTAAATTTATTTAGGCTATCAACTTCCACAACAAGGGATGGAAGTCTGTTCCACCAAACAACTACCTGCTGGCTAAAGGCAAATTTCTGCACATCTATCCTACATCTGTCTTTCCTCAATCTGAATTTATGCCCTCTCAGGTGATTATTCTGAAAAAGAGGAAGAATCCCATTGGCATTGAGCATGCTCAAACCATTCAAGGCTTTATACACCTCTATCAGATCACCTCGCCGGTGCCTAGTCTCCAGACACTGTAATTTGCAAAACTTAAGCCTTTCTTCGTAAGAGCAACCCTTTGTTCCATTCACTAATCTTGTCGCCCTTCTCTATACTTGTTCCAGCAGCTCTACATCCTTCTTGAAATGTGAGGCCTCTAGACCTGTATACAGTACTCAAGGTGTGGCCTGACCATTGCCTTATACAAGGGAATAATCACCTCCTTATCCCTGCTAGAAAAATTCCTGTATATCATTGACAAGACACCATGAGCTACTCTTGCAGCCCGTCTGCACTGCTCAGAGAACTTCATATCTGCCTGCACAATTCCCCCCAAGTCCTTTTCATTCTCTACCACTGTCAGTGTAATACCACAGAGTTGATACGTTGCTCTGGGGTTGCTGATTCCCATATGTAATACTTTACATTTGTCAATGTTAAACTTAATTTGCCACCTCTCAGCCCATCTGCTCAACCTTTGCAGATCCTGTTGCAGCAGCATAGCGTCAGTAGTGTCCTTAACAAACCTGCCAACCTTTGTATCGTCTGCAAACTTGGACATTAAGCTTGATATACCATCATCAATATCATTTATAAATACAGAAAACAATAATAGACCCAACACTGAACCCTGAGGGACTCCACTTAATAACATTAGTCCACGATGAGCAGTGTCCATCGATTACCACTCTCTGTCTTCTCCCCCTCAACCATTTGGTATCGATAAAGATTTCGATAAAGGGCCATCCCTTTATCGATATCAGCAATTTGCCTCCAATGCCACACTGCTCCAATTTGTGCAGCAGTCTTCCATGTGCAACAGTATTGAAAGCCTTTCTAAGATCCAAATATATAATATCAAATTTATTCCGTGCGTCCGGTTCTTTTGTGACTGCATCATTCTATCCAATCAAATTAGTCAGGCAAGACTTTCCCTTAACAAAACCATGCTGTGTCTGACCTATAACTGAAGTCTTTAGCATTAGCATTAGCATTAGTAGAGGCATTTGATGCAGGAAAGCAAGCTTATGCAGCATCAGCCAAAAAAAAAAAAAAAAAAAAAAAGTAACATAAATAAATAAAAATAACCACTTCCACTTCACCCCTCTGTTCGTTCGAAATACCTGTCCAGCTGAGCCTTAAACTTATTTAGGCTATCAACTTCCACGACAAGGGATGGAAGTCTGTTCCACCCACCAACCACCCGCTGGCTAAAGGCAAATTTCCGCACATCTATCCTACATCTGTCTTTCCTCAATTTGAATTTATGCCCTCTCAGGTGATTTTTCTGAGCTAGAGGAAGAATCCCATCAGCATTGAGCATGCTCAAACCATTCAAGGCTTTGTACACCTCTATCAGATCACCCCGCTGGTGCCTAGTTTCCAGACACTGTAATTTGCAAAACTTAAGCCTTTCTTCGTAAGAGAACCCCTTTGTCCCATTCACCAATCTAGTTGCCCTTCTCTGTACTCGTTCCAGCAGCTCTACATCCTTCCTGAAATGAGGCCTCCAGGCCTGTATACAGTACTCTAGGTGTGGCCTGACCATTGCCTTATACAAGGGAATAATCACCTCCTTATCCCTGCTAGAAAAATTCCTATATATCATTGACAATACACCATGAGCTACTCTTGCAGCTCGTCTGCACTGCTCAGAGAACTTCATATCTGCCTGCACCACCACCCCCAGGTCCCTTTCATTCTCTACCACTGTCAGTGTAGTACCACAGAGTTGATACGTTGCTCTGGGGTTGCTGTTTCCCATATGTAGTACTTTACATTTGTCAATGTTAAACTTCATTTGCCACCTCGAAGCCCATCTGCTCAACCTTTCCAAATCCTGTTGCAGCAGCATAGTGTCAGTAGTGTCCTTGACAACCCTGCCAACCTTCGTATCGTCTGCAAACTTGGACATTAAGCCTGATATACCATCATCAATATCATTTATAAATACAGAAAACAATAAAGGCCCCAATACTGAACCCTGAGGGACTCCACTAATAACATTAGTCCACGATGAGCAGTGTCCATTGATTACCACTCTCTGTCTTCTCCCCCTCAACCACCCCTTTATCCATAGCAGCAACTTGCCTCCAATGCCACACTGCTCCAATTTGTGCAGCAGTCTTCCATGTGCAACAGTATCAAAAGCCTTTCTAAGATCCAAGTATATAATATCAAAGTTATTCCCTGCATCCAGTTCTTTTGTGACTGCATCATAGTATCCAATCAAATTGGTCAGGCAAGACTTCCCCTTAACAAAACCATGCTGTGTCCTAGCTATAACTGAAGTCTTGTCTAGATGATCCTGCAGTGCTTCTTTCACCAGTGCCTCCATTAATTTTCCGGGAACAGAAGTTAAACTCACAGGTCTATAATTACTTGTGTCAGCCTTTGATCCCCCTTTGTGAATTGGGGTCACATTTGCACATCTCCAGTCAATGGGTACCTCCCCTGAGTCCAAGGAAGCTCTCATAATTATGGCTAAGGGTTTGCTTACCTCCTTTGCTGCCTCCTTTAATATAACTGGATAGATCCCATCCACCCCAGGTGCCTTTCTTGTGTTTATCTTCAACAATTTCTCCTCCACTTTGCTCTCAGTTATTACAAGATTCTCTAGCTTACTGCTAGAGTTGAATACACCTCTGGCATTCCCCTCGCTGAATAACTCCTCATGTGTGAATGTCGATGCAAAATATTCATTTAGTTTGTTAGCTACCCGAGCAGGGTCATCAACAGTTGACCCATCGATCTCAAGTGGACCAATCTGATTCATCCCCTTCCTTCTAGAGTTTACATAAGTAAAGAACTCTTTGCTGTTTTTCTTCGCATCCCTTGCCAAAGATCTCTCGTAATCTGCCTTCGCCTGCCTAACCTCCTTTGTAACTTGTTTACAGATCAACTTGTATCTATCATAGGCGTCCGTGTCACGTGTTAATTTGTATGTATCCCATGCATTTTTCTTCTCTGCCATATGCCTCATTAGTTCATCTGACAACCATTTAGGCCTAAACCTTGAACAATATTTCTTAGTTGGTATGTAAAGCCTAGTAGCTTCCACGATAAGTTCTTTGAATGCTTCCCATTTTGAATTTGCTGTTGGCAATATCATCAGTTGATCCCACTGTATAGAATTTAAATACTGTCTCAGTCCATTGTAGTCGCCTTTACGAAAGCAATACCCCTTCCCTTTACCCCTAATGGTAGTTACCTCTTTGAGTAACTCCCACTTCAGCACACTGTGATCACTGCCACCAAGTGGTTCATTTATCTGCAGATTCTTAATGCATGAAGAATCACTACTGATAATCAAATCAAGAGTATTACTCCCTCTAGTTGCCTCCCGAACATGCTGATGTAGAAAACAATCATCCAATAAATCCACAAAAGCCTTGCTACTGTGTGAGTGACCAGCCCCCAAATTCCAGTCAATATCTGGGAAATTAAAATCCCCCATTATAAGACTCTCTGATTTACTGGCCCACTCTATTTCTCCGAACAGTTTCTTATTATACTCATCAGAGTCATTAGGCCTATAGCACACTCCTACTCTCAATTTTGATCTCCCAATGCTTATGTCACACCAAACTGACTCGACACTGCACTGTCCAGCGATGTCGACTGGCTTCACTTCCTTGGATTTTATGTGTTTTTTAACTAATAGCATAACCCCTCCTCCCTTCCTATCCTGTCTATCCTTTCTGTAGACATTGTACTCCCCAAATTCCAGTTCTGCATTTCTTATATCTGTGTGACACCACGTCTCTGAAATCCCCACAATATCTGCCTTTGATGTTTTGAGCAATACCTCAAATTCATCAAATTTATTTACTAAACTCCTAGCATTGGTGTACACACAAGTATACATGCACCTGTTCTTTTTCTTAGCTACCCTAACACAACCCATGTGTTTACTTGTACCCCAATGATTCCCAGCAGTCTCTGAAATATCCTGCATCTTATTTTCCAGGCTGCGGCTCATTCCAATAGAAGCAGTGCAAGAATCACTTTCACCTCTGCCAGTGGCTACTGTTAATCTATTAGTCCTTGTATCCCCCCAATCTAGCAGTTTTCCGACCCACCTAACATTGCCTCGATAGCATCAGCAAACATTCTTGCACCCTTTCTATTTAAGTGTATCCCATCCCTGTAGAAGCAGTCTCTCCTGTTAACAAGTACAGACCAGGCTGAAAAAAATTCTACCCCTTGAGCCCTGCACAATCTTTCCAGGGCCGAATTGATTGACAGGGCTCTCATCATATACTCCCTCCTATCGTCTTGTCTAGATGATCCTGCAGTGCTTCTTTAATCAGTGCATCCAGTAATTTTCCGGGAACAGAAGTTAAACTCACAGGTCTATAATTATTTGTGTCAGCCTTTGATCCTCCTTTGTAAATTGGGGTCACATTTTCACATCTCCAGTCTATGGGTACCTCCCCTGAGTCCAAAGAAGCTCTCATAATTATGGCTAAGGGTTTGCTTACTTCCTTTGTTGCTTCCTTTAATATAACTGGAGAGATACCATCCAACCCATGTGCCTTTTTATGTTTATCCTCAACAATTTCTCCTCCACTTTCCTCTCAGTTATTACAAAATCATCTAGCTCACTGCCAGAGTTTACTTCACCTCTGGCATTTCCCTTCCTGAATAACTCCTCATGTGTGAATGTAGATGCAAAATACTCATTTAGTTTGTTAACCACCTGAGCAGGATCCTGAACTGTTGAACCATCAATATCCAGTGGACCAATCTGATTCATCCCTTTCCTTCTAGATTTTACATAGGTAAAGAACTCCTTTCCGTTTTTCTTTGCATCCTTTGCCTGCCTAATCTCCTTTGTGACTTGGTTACAGACCAACTTATATCTATCATAGGCTTCCATGTCACCCATTAATTTATATGTATCCCATGCATTTTTCTTCTCTGCCATATGTCATCTGACATCCATTTAGGCCTAAACCTTGAACAATATTTCTTAGTTGGTATTTAAAATAACTGAATGCACAAGGCATAATACATTAAGAATTTAATATCTATATAAAATCGGTGTGTAGATACACCATAGACAACTCTTAAAAAACTACAAAGTAGTTGTTGTAGGCATCATTTGCTCTTTCTCATATTGTGCTCTGCCTTCACGACGAGTTGCCATGATAATGCACTACCTCGAATAAGTAACTCTTCACTAATAGAGAAGACTATTTTTACTTATTCTTGGTGAGTACCACCACCCAGACATGTTTCAAGGCTATTTTGTATATGTGTGGGATAATAACTCAACTATCCACTTGTCCCTATTAGACTTAGAAAAGCAAAAAGGTAGAGGGAAAGTAATAGTAGGAGTGGAAGAGGAAAAGAAACGGTGTAGAAGAATGAAAGGGACAGTAACTCCTTCAACTCGTACCACTCAAAAACTCATAAACTCCTCAAATAGGCAACGCTTCTCCAGTGGAGAAGGCTGTTGTTACCTATTCTTGGAAACTCCGGACATCATCAGGCTCCCCCTGGTGTCGTTTCAGGGCTATTTGTCCCTTCTTCGGTGGGTGGGTAGGTACCCGAGTGATGCCAAGGCTATTGGCCTATCATCAGTGGGTGGGCAGGTACCCTGGTATTGCAGACATGACGACCCAGTTGTGAAGATAATCACACAATATGAGAGATGTCAAAAGGTGTATATGACAATATTTAAAATAACTAAATGCACAAGGCATAATACATTAAGAGTTTAATATCTATATAATATCGGTGTATAGATACACCATAGACAACTCTTAAAAAACTACAAAGTAGTTGTTGTAGGCATCATTTGCTCTTTCTCATATTATTCTCTGCCTTCACGACAGGTTGCCATGATAATGCACTACCTCAAATAAGTAACGCTTCACTAATAGAGAAGACTATTGTTACTTATTCTCGGTGAGTACCACCACCCAGACATGTTTCAAGGCTATTGGCCTATCATCAGTGGGTGGGCAGGTACCCTGGTATTGCAAACATGACGACCCAGTTGTGAAGATAATCACACAATGAGAGATGCCAAAAGGTGTATTTGTATTATGCTTAATGTATTATGCTTTGTACATTTAGTTATTTTAAATATTGTCATATATTGTATATATATGACATTCTTCCATTGACTCAAAATTCTATCCATAGTTTTGCCGATGATAGTACATTGCATTCCACTTTACATTTTGAAAAACCTGCCCTGCTCAATCAGCTTCAACTTCTCGAATATCTGCTACCAATTCCTTAAATGCCGATCTCCAGGTAATTCTCCAGTGGGGCAGTGACAACTTAGTTGATTTCAATCCTTCTAAAACTCTGTCTTGTCTTGTATCTCGCAAAAAGGATTCTTCTGCTCCTATGCTTATCTTTTGTGACACTCTGATTTCTAGGCAAAATGATATATCTCTTTTGGGGGATTACCCTGACTTCTAATCTCTCTTGGTGCAAGCGCATTACAAATATTGCTTCATCTGCATCTAAAAAACTTGGTTTTCTCTTTCACTCTCGGCGTTACTTTTCTTCGAAACAGCTGTTCACTCTGTACAAATCGCAAATCTGCCTTACCATAGAATATTGTTTCCACATCTAGGGTGGTGCCCCCTGATGTGTGAATGGAATCTAGAAGCCTCAGAGAGGCTTCTAGATTATATTATGAAGAGGGTAGTTAGGTTAATTAATGACTCCTCTCTAACAGAGTCTCTCCACTCTCTGTCTCATAGACGTACTGTTTCTGCTGCATGCATTTTCTACAGATACTTCCATGGGCACTGTTCTTCTGAATTGACTTCTGTAATTCCCGCTCTCTCTCTTTCAAAACAGTCCGAACACTTGCCGCCACCAGCCAGCAACTATTTACTGTCCAACTTCAAACTTACAGAACTAACTTTTCATCTTGTTTATTCATTCAATTGCCATTTTCTGGAACAACTTTCCTTCATACATATTTCCTGAAAATTACAGTCTACAGAAGTTCAAAGTCTAATGTCAACAAATTTCTTCTTTCATCTTCTCATCCTGTAACCCAAGCTTGGTATTAAGTACTATAGGTTCTAATACCTTTCGTGTTTGGGGTTTTCATAAAAAAAGGGTTGATCTGTAAGATATTATTTTCTTCTTTTCCTTGGTCAGTTTACTGTTTCAAATATTCTGATGTCAACATTTGCTGAGATCATGCCAATGAATTATTCTTGTAGGTACGAAATCCTTTATTCTACACTCCACCTTAAAATCTCTTCCTTTATCTAATCTTTGGTTTTCCAATAAATGTGCTAAAGCTGTTCAAGAGAAAAATGTTGCATATCGTTAACTGGTTTGTATCCAAATCTCCAGGTTCATTTTTTGCCTACACCAAAGCTTATAACAATTGTAAAGCAGTTATTAATCAGTCCAAACTAGATTTCGAACAGGCTAAGAGTAGAAAACTTGCTCCTTGTCAAAATGGTAGTCAAGCATTTTGGTCCCCTTCCAAAGCTATTGGCTGCAACTTTTGCCTCTGTTAAAACCAGATGGTTCTATTGCTACTTTAGATTAAGATAAAGCTGACCTTGCTAGCATCCTATTTTTCTTCCATCTTGTGTGTTGATGATCTTGGTAAACTGTTTCCCACTATTCCCAGTACACTCAATTCAATACCTCCTGTGGTCTTCCATCAAAAGGATGTCAGAAGGATTATGAACAATCTTGATGCTAAGAAAGCTTCAGGTCCTGATTGTAATTCACCACTTGTTCTTAAAATCTGTGTTCCTGAACTTTTATTGTGTTGCCTTTATTTACTTTCTTGTTCCAAAAGTGTTGTCCCTTCTACTTGGAAATTTGCTTATATCCAGCTAGTTCCTAAAAAGGGTGACAAATTCCTCCCATCTAATTATCATCACACTGCACTTACTTCTACTCTATCTAAAGTAATGGAGAAATCAACTAACCACCATCTCCGAAACTATCTAGAAACCTACCATCTGCTCAATGATCAGCAGTATGGATTCCATCAGTGTCGATCCACTGGTGATATTCTGGCTTATGTTACCCATTTATGGACAAATTCAATGGAAAAGTTCAGTGAAATACAAGGAGTTGCTCTTGACATCTCAAAGGCTTTCAATTATGTTTGGAATAAATGTCTTCTAAACAAGCTTCCATCTTACGGTTTGCCAACTGTCTTTTGTAATTGGGTATCCAGTTTTCTCTCTGACCACTCACTGCAGGTGATGGTAAATGGCCCTCTGTCTTTGAACTTGTCCACTAATGCTGGTGTCCCCCTAGTTTCAGTTCTTTCTCCCACTCATTTCCACTCATTGATGACCTTCTTCCATTGACTGGAAATCATATCCATAGTTTTGCTGATGATAGCATGTTGCATTTCACTTTCCAGTTTGAGAAACCTTGCCCTGCACAAACAGCTACAACCTTTCAAATGTTCACCACTAATTCCTTAAATACTGAACTCCAGGTGATTCTCCAATGGGGCAAAGATAACTTGGTTGATTTCAATCCTTCTAAAACTCAGCTCTGTCATATCTTACAAAAAGAATTATTCTGCTTCTGCTTCTGTGCTTATCTTCGATAACACTCTGATTTTTTAGGCAAGGTCCTGACTTCTAATCTCTCTCTCTCTCTCTCTCTTTCGCTCTTGGCATAATAACATTAAAAAAATTGCTTGCTCTGCATCTAAAAGACTGGGTTTCCTCTTTTTCTCTCGGCATTACTTTTCTTTCTAACAACTCTTCATTCTGTACAAATTGCAAATCTTCCCTACCTACTGCCCCACATCTGGGGCAGTGCCCCCAAAATCTCTCTCTCAGGCTTCTAGATTCCATTGAAAAGAGGACATTTTTGATAATTAATGCATCATCTCTAACAGAATCTCCACTCTGTCTCATAGAAATTCTGTTTCTGCTGCATGCCTCTTCAGTAGATAACTTCCGTGGGCACTGTTCTTCTGAATTGGCTTCTATAATTCCCACTCTCTCTACCAAAGCAGTCCAAACACGTTCCACAACACATGAACATCTTTTTGCTGTCCAACTTCAAACTCACAGATCTAATTTTTGTTCTTCCTTATTTATTCATTTGACTTCCGTTTTCTGGAACAACCTTCCTTCATACTTTACTGAAAATTACAGTCTACAGAAGTTGAAGTGTAATGTAAATGAGTATCGTTTTTCATCTTCTCAACCTTCAGCCCAAGCAGGATACTAAGTACTGTAGGTTTTAATACTTCTTGTGTTTGAAATTTTCATAAAAAGTAAAAAGAAAGACTATGAGGTAGGGTTGTCACATATCTGGCCTTCTGAACAGATGTGTAATTGTCTAAGTTAATATAAATGGCAATTTTGTCTGATTCTGCTAGGTATGGCTCATTCCAAGTGTGTTTATTGTAAGGTCTGCTCTCATCAGTGGCATAACTACTGCTGCCAAATCTATCACTCTGAAGAAATGCTGATGAAGGCATCAAAGGCAGATATTGTTGAGATATCAGAGACATGGTGTCACACAGATATAAGTAATGCAGAATTGGAATTTGGGGAGTACAATGTGTACAGAAATGATAGACAGGTTAGGAAGGGAGGAGGGGGTTATGCTATTAGTTAAGAAAAACAAAATCTAAAGAAGTGCATCAGGTCCATGAGGTTGTTGCAGACATTCTCTCAGATATGCCAGAGAAGCTGTACTTGCTACCTGGGAATCTAAAACTCTGATGGAACTGATATTCGAGTGACACCCAAGTCAAGTGGACCCAATTTTAGTGAAATCCGGACGGTCTGTGACAACCAAATCCTCTGCTTGCACCTTCACGATAGTGGGACTGTTAGTAATCCTGGGTATAACCCCATGTGCAAGCACACTGTGGGGACGACCCAGGTGTGAACCAACATAAGCAGGGTTTGAGGTGTAGTGCCCTACACCACATGGAGGAATGCTGCCCCTCCATGTTACCAGGCAATACTAGGTGGTAAATGACTCTCATCAACCGGTGCAATACCACCACTTTGCTTATTGGAGGCTTGAAGGGGTGGAACCCATGTTTAGTCTCTAGAGCTAAGTTCTGGTCAGTCCTTCCATCATGCAGTATGACTGACTTTTGAGGTTATGATGGATACCATGGTGAGATCCAATCTTCCTTACATTTCGAGGGTACAGCTCTAAAATGGTGTTTGCAGGCCAGCCGCTAGTTAGTACACCGGACCGTACCCATTGGTAACTCTAGGAGGCTTCCAGATCAACTAGTGTGTAATCTTTCTACCTCTACTCTGCCAGTTAGTGACCGGAGGGAGTCTGAGTAGTGTGTATGTGGGGGAGCATTGTTGAGGCCACATTATGTCAAGGATCTGGGTATATTCTTACCATGTGTATGCCATATCCAAAAATTTCATTACTTGATACAGCATGTCCCACCCACTTTTTCTTACTATTGAATACACCATGAATTGTCAAACTTATAGAGCAAGCTTAACTGCGAAAAGATCTAAACCTCCCAAGCACTTCCTAGTTCATTTCACAAATATATTCTAATTCTAATCTCAATGATGTCCATTTCCACTTGCAGTCTGCCAAACCCCATGTACTTTTTCTGACAGAATCTTAGTTATCGGTTAATTCAGCTACTGCTCATCTCAGTTGCCCAAATTATTCACAGTATGATTCTTTTCGCGTCAAAGGTGGTACTTGTGCATATGTCCGTTCTGATATTCCATGTCAGAGACTTGGTAATTTGGAATCTCCTCTTTTCGATCATCTCTGGCTTAAAATCTCTCTACCACATTCTGTCAGATTCATCTGTTGTCTCTACCATTCTTCCAACTCCACTAAAAACTTGGAGCTCTTTGCAACTTGACTTTCTCCAGTCCTATTTTCCTAACAGTGAGGTAATTTTCCTTGGTGATTTTAATGTTCACAACTCCAGCTGCTTCCGTTTTCTAGTCACACTGACCCAGCTGATCGAGATGCTGAGGCTTTTGCAATTACTAATGACCTTGCACAGATTGTTCATTTACCTAACAGAATACCGGACAATCCTTAACCATACATCCAACACATTTGATCTTTTTCTCACAAACAACCCTTCTAAGTACACTGTCAGTGTGAGTGAACCTTTAGGCACCTCAGATCACGACTTGGTGATTGTCTGTTCTCAATGGAGCCATTATCTTATGGCTATTCCCAACCTCGTGTTGTTTGGCATTACAAGAATGCAAAATGGGATGACCTGCGAGATTTCTTTTCTTCTTTTCCTTGGTTGGATTACTGTTTCAAAGCATCTGATGTCAACGCTTGTTCAGATCATGTCAGTGAAATTATTCTTTCAGGAATGGAATCCTTTATCCCACACTCCACTTTAATTTCTCGTCCTTTATCTAAACCTTGGTTTTCAAATAAATGTGCTAAGGCTGTTCAAGAGAAGAATGTTGCATATCCTAATTGGCTTGTTTCGAATTCTTCAGTTTCATTTTCTGCCTACACCAAAGCTCGCAACAATTGTAAAACAGTTATTAATCAGTCCAAACTAGAGTTTGAACAGGCTAAGAGTGGAAAACTTGCTTCTTGCCCTAATGGTAGCCGAGCATTCTGGTCGCTTGCCAAAGCTGTTGGCCGCAACTTTTGCCCATCTCTGCTTCCACCTCTGTCAAAACTAGATGGTTCTGTTGTCACTTCTGCCAAGGATAAGGCTGATCTGCTAGCATCCCATTTTTCTTCCAACTCATGTATTAATGATTTTGGTAAAACACCTCCCACCATTCCTAACATGCTCCATTCAATGCCTCCTGTGGTCTTCCATCAAAAGCATGTCAGAAAGATTTTGACGAGTCTTGATGCTAAGAAAGCTGCAGGTCCTGATGGTATTTTTCCACTTGTTCTCAAAACCTGTGCTGCTGAACTTACTCCTGTTCTTTGCCACCTTTTTTCACTTCCTTATTCCAAAGGTGTTTTTCTTCTGCTTGAAAATTTGCTTATATCCAGCCAGTTCCTAAAAAAGGTGACAAATCCCTCTCCTCCAATTATCTTCCAATTGCAATTACTTCTACTCTTTCTAAAGTAATGGAGAAATCAAATAACTGCCAACTCTTAAACTACCTAGAAACCTTCTGTCTGCTCAACAATTGCCAGTATGGATTCCGTCAATATCGATCCACTGGTGGTATTCTGGCTTACCTTTCCCATTTATGGACAAATTCAATGGGAAAGTTTGGTGAAACATAAGCAATTGCTCTTAACATTTCAATGGCTTTCGATCGTGTTTGGCATAAAGTTCTTCTAAACAAGCTTCCATCTTATGGTTTGCCAACTGTTTTTTGTAATTGGTCATCCAGTTTTCTCTCTGATCGCGCGCTGAGAGTGATGGTAGATGGCTCTCTGTCTTCGAACTTCTCCACTAATGCTGGTGTCCCCCAATCTTTTCCTCTTGTATATTAATGACCTTCTTCCATTGACTGGAAATCCTATCCATAGTTTTGCTGATGATAGCACATTGCATTCCACTTTCCAATTTGAGAAACATTGCCCTGCTCAATAAGCTTCAACTTCTCAAAAATCCTACCAATTCCTTAAATGCCGATCTCCAGTGGGGCAAAAACAACTTAGTTGATTTCAATCCTTCTAAAACTCAGTTATGTCTTATATCTTGCAAAAATGATTCTTCTGCTCCTATGGTTATCTTTGGTGACACTTCGATTTCTAGGCAAGATGATATATGTGTTTTGGGGATTACCCTGACATCTAATCTCTCCTGGCACAAGCACATTACAAATATTGCTTCCTCTGCATTAAAAAAAACTTGGTTTTCTCTTTCACTCCTGACATTACTTTTCTTCCAAACAGCTGTTCACTCTATACAAATTGCAAATCCACTCTACCATGGAATATTGTTCCCACATCTCTAACAGAGTCTCTCCACTTGCTGTGTCATAGACATACTGTTTCTGCTGCATGGCTTTTCTACAGATACTTTCACGGGAACTGTTCTTCTGGATTGGCTTCTATAATTCCCGCTCTCTCTCTCTCTTTCAAAACAGTCTGAACATGTGCCGCCACCAGCCAATATCCATTTAATTTTCAACTTCAAACTCGCAGAACCAACTTTTCATCTTCCTCACTTATTCATTCAAATGCCGTTTTCTGGGAAATCCTTCCTTCATACGTATTTCCTGAAAATTACAGTCTACAGAAGTTCAAGTCTAATGTCAACAAATATCTTTTTTTGTCTTCTCAACCTCCAACCTAAGCACGGTACTAGGTACTGTAGGTTCTAATACCTCTCGTGTTTGGGATTTTCATAAAAAAAAAAAAAAAAGTTGACATAGGTCGGCAGTGCAATTTTGAGTCTGTTGGTATGACATAAACACTGGGAAAGGGAAAATGAGAGTAGGAGTGTGAAATAGGCCTAATGACTCTGATGAGTTCAACAAATGGTTGTGCATAGAAATAGATTGGGCGAGTAAATCAGAATGTCTTGTAATGGAATATTTTAACTTTTCAGATATTGAAGACTGGAACTTGTGGATTGGGCACTCTTACGCTAGCGAGACTTTCGTGGATTTATTGGCGGATTGTTTTCTACAGAAACATGTTCCAGGAGCAACCAGAGGGAGTAATACTCTTGATCTGATTATCAGTAGTGATTATTCATGCATTAAGAATTTGCAGATAAAGGAACCACTAGGTGACAGTGTTCACAGTGTACTGATGTGGGATTTACTTAAAGATATAACTACCAGGGGAAAGGGAAGGGTTTTTGCTTTCGTAAAGGTGACTACAGAGATATCAGACAGGTTTTAAATTCTATACTGTGAGATCAACTGATATGTTACCAACGGTGAATTCTAAATGGGAAGCCTTCCTATCTGTCTATCATCCTCAGGGACTTAATCTTGGAGGCTACTGGGCTTTTCATACCAAGTAAGAAATACTGTTCAAGGTTCAGGCCTAAATGCATGTCAGATGAATTATTGAGGCTTGTGGCAGAAAAGAAAAATGCATGCAATGCATATAAATTATCAGAAGACACAGAAACTCATGGCAGATATAAGCGAGTCTGTAATCAAGTCACAAAGGAGGTTAGGCAGGCAAAGGCAGATTATTATTATTATTGTTGCTGTTATATTATTTCTCCCCGAAGGGGGGATTCCACTCCATGATGGGTACTGCTACCAAGTAACAGGGAGATTGTAATGTCTGGTGTTACTGTTGGTCGAGGAACTCCCTGACTATCCTACAGGTTTTCAGGATTGCGGCTTTCTGGAGTTCCTTGTAGGTGTTCTCTGGGAGACCTATTGCTGCTAGTCTGCTATGTAAGATCTTTGGTTGACATGATGATCGGAATAGTCGTTACTTCTTGCATATGCCACATCTCCTTGACCTCAGGTTCGTATATTTCCTAATTTTTTCCTCATGGGTTTTCTGGACATTGCTAGTGTTAGGCACCGCTATGGCAATCAGGTAGGTAGCCTTTTCCATCTTGTCCACAAGGGTTATGTCCGGTCTGTTGTGGGGATGGTCTTATCCATTATTATGGCGCGGTCCCAGTACAGCTTGTGGGTTAGGGTCTCTAGTACAGTCTGGGGTTCGTACTTGTAGTATGGTACACTTTCTTTGGTCAACTTGTATTTCCTCGCTAGCTTCTGATGTATTATCCTGGCTACGTAGTCGCGTATACGAGCGTACTCAGTCTGAAGGATCACATTGCACCTCCCTGTAATGTATTGGATAATTTCTGAGTCCAGGTGTCATTGTCGACATGTGTCATCTGACATTCCGGTCTCCTTTGCAATGTATTTTCTATAGTTTCTGGTGTTGATCAGTGGTGTATTCGGGGGTGGAAGTCACCGGAATGACCTTCCGGTACTTTTTTCCTAAATGTCATAATAGAAAATCATTAAATTTATACACCTAATATTATGAAACAATGGCATAATCAAAGGGGAGGGAGAAATATCTGTTTTACTCATTGTTATTAAAAATATATATTAATAGTAATCTTTAAAATAATAAATTTCTTTAAAAATTTATTTAAAAACAAAAATATAAATTTTGCAATGAAACTTGATTGTTTCTTACTAAAGTACAATGTGTTAAATAAAGAGATCCAACGAATGAGATATACTGTGTTGCGTGCGAACCCTGCATTTTGATTCGCCATTCAATTCTATGAACAAACAGTTCTAGCATTCAGCGAATGCTAGAACTGTTTGTTCTATGAACTGTGAGTCAGAAGTCTGATTCAGTTACTGTACAGTCAATGTGGTGTTATCATATAGTTTTCTGGAGAACGAGCGTTCCGGTACAGTTTTTTTTTTATGAGCATTCTGGTACTATTTTTTTTTAGCAATACACCTCTGATGGTCTTGAATGGCCAGCATGAATCCTTCAGTCTCACGGAAGAGTGTCCCACTTGTGAGCCATGCATTGGAAGCAATGTTATTGATGCGATCTCGATTAGAGGTCATGGAGTGTCTGCTTTGCCCATCTTTCAAGCTTCGTTTCTTGTGTCATCTGGGCGGGAGAGGGCTTCTCGCTTAGGTTGAGTGGGGTATACCACTTATCTATCTTCCTTATGGCCTGGTGGAGTGGTGCTGTGTTCTCAAAGTAATCCTTCAGGTTAACTATTGCTGCTTTCTGTTGCTCTATCAGATCCATCAGGCCCCCTTCCTCCCTCTTTCCGAGCTATTGTTAGTCTTTCCACTGCTGACTTCGGGTGATGTTGGCGGCTCTTGTCATCATTGTCTATGTCTTTCGCATGATATCCTCTAGCTTGGTGTTAGTCCGATCTATGATCCCAAAGGAGTATGTTAGTACTGGTGCTGCTAAGAGCATAGGGCAACAAACAGACCCTGCAGGGCTGACTGCCAGAGTTAACATCCCCCAATACTTAAGTACAGACTGAAAGTAATACTTGCCACAGCAGCACAAGCCCTCACAGTGGCAAAGATCTAGACCGAAAGGTGATCCAACTGCAAGTGGCAGCCTGAATGGCTATGACTAAGATAACTGAAAATCAACAGTTTTAGGATATAATGGGAAGGTGAGGGATGCCTGTTCACTCACATGGCCACTATCCAAGAACAATGAAATGTGCCAGTGTGCTCCTGGGGACTGCTGGGTGAGGCAGTTTCCACACAAAATATGTTGATTAAAGGTTGACCCAGTTGAAAGAACTATTAAATGGGTCTCAATACAGTGCCACTCCAAACAATATGGTTAAGCCGCAGATTAAAGGAAAGATTAAGATAATCTGCCTACGGCAACACGGAACAAGTTGCCCGCCAGGCACAACAGAAAGATACTGTATGGGCATGACCAGGACAGAAAATACCGAATACACAGGTATACCGGAGTACAACGTATGTACGTAACAAATGTACTGGGCTTCTCCACTAGGACAGGATTGGGCCCTGCGAGTGCAGAAGCCCAGTAACAACACACGGTTAACCAAACAATGGCCTGATGGGCCAGATACCCTACTGATAAATATGGAAAGTACTGTGAGGGCCGGGCTCCTCCACTAGGACAGGATTGGGCCCTGCGAGTGCGGGGGCTCGGGCCTTCAAGTATCAACCAAACGCCCACCTAGGACTGGATTATGAGGTAAGCACCCCTGAAGTACACTTAGGGAATTGTAATATTAGTGCAGGCATGCTTTATAGATGCATGGGGAAACCTGTGCGTCGGAGTTATGCAGGCGCCTCTTATAGTACTGATTGCTTAAATTTGAAAGTAAGAGGGCCAGGCTCTGACACTAGGACAGGATTGGGCCCTGCGAGTGCAAGAGTCCTGGCCACCAACAACATACTAAAGCCCGCTCCAGGACAGGATTAAGCCCTGCGGGAGCCTGGGCACAGATAGACAAAACTCAAACACCAACTCTCCAAAGTGTTAATTATTAGCATATCTTACTTTCTCTTATCCAAATTATATGCTACTTATGTTAATTATCATCCCTATATCAATTTGTCTACCCATTAGCTCAATGATGTCTTTATTATAGGTTACTTACTTTACTTATTCTACCTCACCCTACGATATTTATTACTGTAATCTGTTACTCTGTTATACATTTTCCTCCCCTAAACTAAATTAATTATAAGTAAACTCCCACCAATTAATGAAGTAGAAACTGGCTGCCTCCTCGTGGCTAGGGACGGGAGCGGGGGGTTGGGGCAACCTGCCCTCGGCCCCCTGCTGCTAAATGCCAGTCGCCAGCCACAAACAACATAACCACACACAACACACACCATAATGAACACCGAGTAATACCCTAAAAATTTAACCTTTAAATTATCTTCCCCCCCTTCCCCCCTTTTTTTGTTACCCCCCTTCCCCCTCTTCTAAATTCCTTCCTCCTTCACACCCTTTCCTTAGAGGAATTCTAAATTATACTGCTGGCAAAAACTAGCTTAACAAACGGCAGACATAGGGGCCACCCTGGAAACCGCCAGTAACGTACAAAAATACTTTGCAGTACTGGAGCTGCATAGATGTTTATGGCTTTAACTGTGTTCCCTCTGTTCAGTTTTGCTTTCAGCAGGCTTCTTAGTCCCTGATGATATTTTTTGGTCAGGCACTTCTTGATTTCATTGTGCTCTGTCTGCTGAGCCTCCATCATCCCTAGGTATTTGTAGGTCTCTCCTTCTGTCATAGCTTCGATCTCTTTACCAATCAGCAGTTGGTAGTTTCAGCTGACTAATTTTCCCTGGTGCAGTGTGTGGGTCTTGCCTTTGTCTAGACAAAATTCCATTCTGATGTCCTTGCTGAATTCTTCGGTGATCCAAAGTAGTTGCTGGAGTTGCTTCTCTGTTGCTGCATAGAGCTTGATGTCCTCCATGTACATCAGGTGGGTGAGTGAAGATATACAGGTTCTTTCTTCCTTCTTTGAGGTTATATCCATCCTTTCTGCTGTTAAGCATGGTGGATAGAGGGTTGAGTGCTAGACAGTATCACAGTGGGCTCAGAGCATCTCCCTGAAAGATTCCTTTTCTCATGGGGATTGGTCTAGTTGTGATGTTCTCGACCTTAATAGTGGTACTCCATTTCGCCATTGTTGCTCATCTGAAGTTTGTTACTATCGGATTGACCTTGTAGATCTTCATGGTCTCAATTAGCCAGCTATGAGGTATGGAGTCAAAGGCCATGCGGTAATCGGTGTAGGCTGTGTTTATAAGTTGTGGTGCTTCTTATAGACTTGCTCCATAACTGCGGCATCTATGGTTAATTGCGCCTTGCATCCTTTCTGTTGTTTGGCCATTATGTTCTGACTCTCTAAGTGGTCTGATATTTTCTTGGTTATGCAGCTGGTCAGGATCTTGTACATTGTTGGGAGGCAGGTGATTGGCCTGTATTTCGCTGGGTTTCTTGTATCTTTGTCTTTAGGCTTCAGATATGTGAGAAACTTCGGGATTGTCTCTAGGTGCCTTATCATTCAAGTGAACTGCTCTGCTAGGTGCTTTTGTGTGCAAGTGAGCTTCTTGTACCAGTAGTTGTGGACGTTATCAATTCCCTGGGTTCACCGGTTGTGCGTGTTCCTGATCGACACACCGGTTGTGCGTGTTTTACTTTTCGAATATCCCACTCTCTTGTACATCTTGTACTGTTAAAGGTTCAGTCCTACATGGATGTCAGATGAATTATTGAGGCTCGTGGCAAAGAAGAAAAATGCATGTAATGCATATAAATTATCAGGAGACACAGAAGCCTACCTATGGCAGATATAAGCTAGTCTGTAATCAAGTCACAAAGGAGGTTAGGCAGGCAAAGGCAGATTATTATTATTATTATTATTATTAGTCATATAGTGCAAGGAAGCCTGAGGCTTATGCTGCACTGGCCAAAAAAAATTTCAGAGTTACTCTGAGAGAGAGAGAGAGAGAGAGAGAGAGAGAGAGAGAGAGAGAGAGAGTAGAAAGGAATCACCAAGAAAGAGAAGAATGATGATATCCAGCTCAGGACCCTGGGTGTGCCAAGCCCATACTCACCAGATATGAGTCCCTGGGGCTTTTATTGCATTACCTTGAATTAGCAACACCTCCGCATCAGAGAAAACCAATGTTTCTTATTCTCGGCGGGTACCACCAAAAACAATCACACACCACTCACAATAAATAATACTAGGTACCCTCCACTGGGGAAGCATTGCTTATTAGAGGTAGTGAAATGGGCCCAGCACCAAACCCTGGGGAACTCTATTAATAACATTAGTCCATGTAGAGCAATGCCCATTTATTACCACTAAATGATTATGAGAAATCTTTGGCAAAGGATGCAAAGAAAAACAGCAAAGAGTTCTTTACTTATGTAAACTCTAGAGGGAAAGGGATGAATCAGATTAGTCTACTTAACATAGATGGTTTGACTATTGATGATCCTGCTCAAGTAGCTGATAAACTGAATAAGTATTTTGCATCTACATTCACACACGAGGAGTTATTCAAGGAAGGGAATGTCAGAAGTTTATCAAAATCTAACAGGGAGCTAAGTGATTTTGTAATAACTGAGAGCAAGTGGAGGAGAAATTGTTGAAGTTGTAACATAAAAAAGGGCACCTAGGGTGGATGGAATTTATCCAGTTATATTGAAGGAGGAAGCGAGGGAAGTTAGCAAACCCTTAGCCATAATTATGAGAGCATCCTTAGATTCAGGGGAGGTCCCCATGGATTGAAGATGTGCAAATATATCCCTGATTCACAAAGGGAGTTCAAAGGGTGTCACAAATAATTATAGACCCATTAGGTTAACTTCTGTTCCAGGGAAAATAATGAAGTCACTGGTTAAGGAGGTGATTTTTTTTTTTTTTTTTTTTTTTTGCTTCTGTGGCCATAGTGCACCTCCCAAGGTTTTTGCAGTACTTTGATCCAAGCCCGAGGCGAGATTCGAACCCGCGACCTTTGGGTTGCCAGGCAGGCACTTTACCCACCTGCCTAGCCCGGTTGGCTAAGGAGGTGGTACAGGATAATCTAGACAACACTGCAATAATAGTTCAGACACAGCAGGGGTTTGTTAAGGGGAAAACTTGTCTGACCAATTTAATTGGATACTATGATGTGGTTACAAAGGAACTGGATGCAAAAAATAATTTTGATATCATATACTTGGATTTCAGGAAAGCTTTTGCTACATGGAAGACTGTTGTACAGATTGGAGCAGTATGGCATTAAGGGCAAGTTGCTGCAATGGATAAAGGGGTGGGAGATGGGAGAGAGCGGTAATAAATGGAAATTGCTCTACATGGACTAATATTATTAGTGGAGTTCCCTAGGGTTCGGTGCTGGACCCATTGTTATTTTGTGTATTTATCTATGATATCGATGAAGGTATATCAGGCTTATTGTCCAAGTTTGCAGATGATACAAAGGTTGGCAGGATTGTTAATGACACTAAAGATATATGCTACTGCAACAGGATCTAGAAAAGTTAGGCAGGTGGGCTGAGGAGGGGATGGGCTAATGTTGTATAGTTTTAATGGTCAGGCCACACCTTGAGTATTGCGTACAGGTCTGGAGGCCTCATTTTAGGAATGATGTAAAGTTGCTAGAACAAGTACAGAGAAGGGCAACGAGATTGGTGAGAGGAACAAAGTTGTGCATTTACCAATAAATTCTTAAGTTCTTCAAGTTGCAACATCTAGTGACTAGATACCTGCAAGGTGATCTGATTGAGGTGTATAAGGCCTTGAATTGTTTGAGCAGGCTCAGTGCTGACGGGATACTTCCGCTTGCCCAGACTAAGAACCTGAGAGGGCATAGATTCAAATTGTGGAAAGACAGTTGTAGAATAGATGTGTGGAAGTTTGTCTTTAGCCAGCGGGTAGTTGATTGCTGGAACAGACTTCCATCTGTTGTTGTGGAAGTTGATAGCTTAAATATATTTAAGGCTGAACTAGATAAACATTTGGAGTGTCCGGATGGGCGAAATGGGAAGTTTTTTTTTTTTGTTTTTTGGCTGATGCTGTATAAGCTTGCTTTCATGCATCATATGCCTCAGCTAATGCTAATAGCTAGAAACTAATGTTGTATAGTTTTTAACAAACACTGTGAGGGGCTCATTTGTATATCTTGCAAAGGGTCAAGAATTTATAGTTTTGTTACTGATTTCTAGTTGACACTTGTGCTATGCTGCTGTCTGTATATATCAAAGGTTAGTGAGCTTTATATTAAGATGTCTTCCTTTTTGTATTTTAAAATGTGAAAACCCAACTAGAAGGAGCCAGTGGATTCTGTGCCTGGTTTGTGTGTTTTTCTGGCTGATGGAAATCCATGTAGCCTTGCCTGAGACTGAACCTGACTGATTGACTCAGCCAAGATGTGGGAAAAAAAAAGCCCATAAAGTTGTCATTTCACGTGGCATGGAAGAACAGTCATCCTAACCATTGTGTTACTCTTAAGGATATTTTTGTAAGGAGGGTTTGCTCAATTCCTTGCAGTTTTTGTGGTTGCACAAAAATTTGTATGAGTAGCACACTACCCAAGGACTATAGCCGGCCCTAAAACATGATTTTATGCGCATAAAATTTTCTTGAATTAAAAAGTAATATCACTTCACCAGTATCTAAAATATTTTCTAGCAGCAATATGAGTATACGATTTATTAAAAAAAAAAAAAAAAAAAAAAATAGTTTTTTATGATAGATGTGTCGAGCTTCGCTCAAGGACCCTCCCCCCCCTCTCTCAAACTTTCTTCATAACACCCAACTGCTCTCAGTAAGTATTAACTAATAGGGCAAGTCAGCTTCTGCACAGGTGTTTATAAATGTAGTTTTATTAAATCTTAACAAATTGCAGTTATTAATCTATAATATTCTCTTTCTTTTCTTGTCAGTAACAGCTTGTTGTTGTTGTTGGGAAGATGGTAATACTCTTGTCTTAGTGAATACTGATATAATGTTGTTTATATCTGTACTGAGTTCATTTATGGGAGAAAAATCTTATTCCCATGGGCCCTTTCAAGTTCAGAAACAATTGTCTGTGGAGGTGGAACTTAAATCTCAACTGTAGGTGGGGTGGGATGATATCATCTTGCTGTATTTTTACAACTCCATCATCATCAACAGAAAATATGAAACATTTTCTGTTGATTGTCTGACCCCATGGATCAAAGTGAATGAGAAGAATATTAGAGGAAATGTATGCAGCAATGGCCATTTGTTTTATTTTTCTTGGTTCCCATCAAACCTTCTTGGATCTGGAAAATGAGGGATGGTGCCAGTCAGCAGACTGCCATTTTAATTTAGGTTCAAAACACCATTATTTTCTGTAAAAAGGAAATGTGTCTTTTCCATCTGTATGGCAATAGAGATGCAGTCTGATAGTTTTCTTTTTTGCCTTTAAAGAGAAGGTGTGGGGCAGCCAACAGAATGCAGTCACCACGAAACAGTAGTAGCAGTCATCATGATAGTTTGTGGGCACTCTGTATTTGTTGTATACCAAAAGGCATACTCTTACAACTACCATGAAATGATCTCTCTAGCATCGACCTGCAACTACCACAACAGAAGTGAGGTGTCCACAGCTTGACTTAGTTTCCCGTAGCCATTACAGAATGGGCTTTATATATACTACAAAAAGCTTGGTGGAGCAAGCATAGCATAATAATGATGTTATGCTATACTTGCTTTGAACTGTTATAAAATTCACAGACCTAGCAGAACAAGTCTGGAGAGATGATATATGCCTTAATTTGGTAGTCATTTGAGCTTCTGCAGACTGCTCAGGACCAAGATATCGACAAGGAATATTAAAACTTTCTGAAGGTGATAAAGCCCAAGAAACCTAAAGGTAAAAAGAAATCCAAAGAAGAAAAAAATCAGTTAAGAAACACTTGTCATGATGAACCGAAGACGACAAATGAAGAGCAAGAAAAACACTGACAGGGAGAAAATTGAGTATACTGAGTTATGCAAAGCCATTAGAAAGAGACTCAGAGAGGACATAAGATTTAACACAAGAAAAGTAGAACAAGCATTAAGGGAAACAAAGGATTTAAATCAGCAGCCATGAGCAGTAATACAGAAAGACAAATAATACTGAAACTGAAGAATAGCAATGGTGTACTTATAAATAGCAGAGAAGACATAATTTAAATAGCAGAAGACTACTAAAAGAGTTATACAAGGAGCGAGGGAATAATGCTAGCAGTGGGGAAGATGGATCGCAAATTAGTAACACATACAACATACCTGATACCCTTCCTGATGAGGTAGAACATGCGTTGAAGAAAATGAAGAATTAGAAAGGCCCAGGGGAAGATGAAGTTACTGTAGAGTTGTTAAAATTGGGAGGAAGAGACATGACACAAAAACTAGCAAGACTCTTCACAAAATGCATTAGAAAAGTTGTGACGCCTAAGAAGTGGAATAATGCAATCATAGTTTTGCTGCATGAGAAAAGAGATAAATCAGAAATTGGAAATTATAGACCAATTAGAGTGTTATCCCACATCTACAAGTTGTTCACAAGGGTCATTACTAACAGATTAGAAAGAATACTTGATGAGAATCTGGCAGAGGTGTTGAGAAGAACAGTAGGAAGTACCACAGTATTCTCCATGACCATTTGCATATGACACGTGTTTGTGCATGCTGGGTTCCAAGATTACTCACACTTAAGCAATAGCAAGTTCTCATGGAGGTTTTTCATAAAACAAACATCTCTCATGGAGGTTTGTTAGAGCTGTAATGGATGGTTACTGAAGATGATGAAGTTTTACACAAGGAGACAACAATGGATGAGACATGCCTTCATCATTTCGATCCAGAGATTGAGCAACAAGCTCTGTTTGGAAGTCTACATCATCGCCAACACCAAAAAAAGCAAAAGTTGTGGCTTCTCCAGGAAAGGTTATGGTCATTCTCTTTTTTGACATTCAAGAAATGGTTTACCAACATTTTGTGCCACATCATACAACTGTTATTGGACCTTACTACAGAATTGTACTCCACACTTTGCAGATCACATTCATAGCAAATGACCACAACTGCATGCAGGTGGGTGGATGCTGCATCATGAAAATGCGAGACCTCACATTTCTCATACTGTAATTGAGTACTTAGTCAGCATTAATGCCAAATATGTTCTTCATCTGCCCTGACCTTGCACTCTGCAATTTTTTTTTTATTTCCAAAGTTAAAAGGAGGAGCTGCAAGGAAAATATTTCCAGTCATCAGAAGAAGTTGTAAAGACATCAGAGGCAATTCTCAAATGCATGTCAAAAAATGGCTTCAACCATGTTTTTGAAGAATGCCAGAAATGTTGGAGTAAGTGCATTTCATCAAATGGGGACTGCTTTGAAAAGGACCATCAAAATATGGATGATTAATAGAGGTACGTTATCAATAATTATGATCATTATTGAACAGCCCTCGTAATATAAAATCATATGTAAATCTCCAGTTGCCATCAAAATTATTAACATTAGAGAAAAAGCAATGACACTGTTGGATCCAGCACACAAAATACAAATAAAAAATAGTTATATAACATAAAAAATTTTGTTACATAGTGTTACTATTACCTGTTGTCACAAATCATTGATTCAGTTCTTCTTTCTTCAGTTTTCTATTTTTCTTATTCAAAACTTCAAAAATTTTGTTTGATGTAATTTTTTTATTTTTGTTCCAGAACAAGCAACTGATGCTTCTTTGGCATCAGAAAATTGGGCTCTCAATATGGAAATTTGTGATGTTATAAATGAAACTGATGATGGGCAAGTGTTTTTATTTATTTATTTATTTTCTAATTTAGATTACACTGCTAAGGCAGGGCTAGAAATCATATTCTCTTGATTAAGTATTAGATAATGAATATAACCGATGGTGATATTGTCATGATTTCAGAATAAAACTTACTGTAACGATTTATGTAATGTTGTTTGTTTGTTTGTTATTTGGTTTTTAGGCGCATTAGCAACTAAGGCCATATTGCTCTGGGGATATGGGGCGGTCATTCCCTGACCTTTCCACATCCTCCGTATTTGGTGGTCATGGGCTCGATTATGTAATGTACTGCAACAGTTTATGTAAATGGAATTAGCTAAATTGGCATGAATACTATGGCAAAACACAGGAGTAATCATAAAACAATGATAAATGAAAAATTTGATTGACATATTGTATTTTGTTTGTTTACATAGTTATTAATTCAATATCTGAAGATCACTTATTGTCGTTGTCCTGTTATGCAAGCTTTAAAACAAGCAGGTCAGACCTTAGTCACAGTATGTATAATATCCTTAAGAAATTTGGCCATTGCTTTCCTCTTATAGACTAATTGAAACCTGATACTGGGGTGACTGCTTTAAGGCTATCCCAATATCAAATCTGCTGTCAAGGGTAAAGGGAAGGGAATTTTCCTTTTGTAAAGATGACTAGTGATCTTACACAGTTTTCAAATTCTTTTCAGTGGGACCAACTAATGATGTTACCAACGGCAAATTCTAAATGGGAAATGTTGAGGAAAGTAATCACAGAAGCTACTAAGATTTTAAACCAATTAAGAGGTACTGTTCAAGGTTTATACCTAAATGGATTTCAGATGAACTGATGAGCCTAGTGGCTTAGATGGAACATGCATGAGAAGATTATGAATTATGAGGGGATGCACAAATCTGTAGTAAGTGTAAATTATTGTGCAGTCTAGTCACAAAAGGGTTAGACAAGTTTATGAGCATTCTTTGGCTAAGAGTACTAAGAAAAGTAGCAAAGATTCCGATTCTCTGCTTATTATTATTATTAGTATTAGTAGTAGTAGTGGCAAATGACATAAGAAAGCAAGCTTTGCTTGCCATCATCAGCCAAAAAAAAGGTAAAAAAAAACACTTTCCATTTCATCTGTCCATCCCGTCTACCAGTCTGTCCTTGATTCAAGCTACCCAGCTCTACAACACCAGATGAGAGTTTTCCAACAATCAACTATATTCTTGGCATATTATTACCCTTAGCCTTTTTTGCACCATTAAAACTGAAATCCATCCAACAATCAATTGACCTCTGACTGAATGCAAATTTCCATACATCCATCCTTCCTCAATTTGAATTTATGCCCCTTCCCTCATGTGTATAGTTGGAGCAAGAGGAACAATTCCACCACCACTAAGCTTACTCAGTCCATTCAAAGCATTAAACACCTCAATCAGATCTCGCAAGTGCTTGGTCTCGAAATGCTGCAGCTTGCAAACCTGAACCCTCTCCTAATAAGAGCACCATTTGTTCACCTCATCAATCTTGTTGCTCTTCTCTGCATCTGTTCCAACAGATCCATGTCCTTTCTGAAATAAAACTTCCAGGCTTGTATACAGTACACATAACTATACATAATTAAAAAGGGATACTTGCTTGTATACATAACTAAAAAGGGATACTTGCCATTCACGTATCCCTTTTAACTACAGCAATAACTTGTACCTAGTGCTGCCACTGTTCATTCCAGTTTGTACAACAGTCTCTCATTTTAAGTATCAAAAGGTTTTCTGAAGTTTAAGTGCAGTGCACACTGCTTATTGTGATCACAGATAATATCACTTTTATGAATTTTCGATTAGATGTATATTGATACTTAAAAAAAAAAAAAAAATGCTTATTGTAATCAGCACTTTGGATTATATTGTCTTCCCCCCCCCCTATTGTGGTTTATGCATGTTCACTGGAAATAATTACATGACATCCCGATTTGCTCTTGAACTCTGACGTGTTGTGTGTCCAGTTATTGCTGTTGCTTTTTACAATTAGTATGGCTGTCAGTGTTGTTACTGTATGAAAGAAAGTATTGTACAAGGAAATAAAATATTTGTATTATCAGTCTTACTCTTTTACAGTAGAGCATTAACCATTTTTTAATTCTTGATTTTAATATTTTCATTATTTGTTTTTAATGGTATACTAGGGGGCTTTGCTCGCCAACCCCTGCACACGCTTTTCTACGTAAAATGGAGGGGTATGACGGAATAAGTCAAATCTTTTCGTCAAACAGGAAATGACCCATATAATTATTTACCAGTGCATTAGTAGTGATGCAATTGTCCCGCCCACTTGTAGCACATGATCCGTGTCCCTCTTCTCCCATTGGCTATCCCACCATGCAGCATTCTCAAGGTCGAATGAATATCACTATGTAATTATTTACCTGCGTTTACATAGGTCACTTAGGAAAAGGCCTTTTGCTTCGGGTTCCATAATGCACAAAGAATATTGTTGCATCCAAAAGAGCAGGACTAAAATATTTAACTAAAATATTTACAAACTATACAAATATTTAAAATATTTACAAAATACTAAAGTATTTACAAATATACAAACTATATCGGGATGATGGGTCCCTTCATCAGCTGACATTAATGTACAAAAAACATTACAATGGAACATCAAATGATGCTGGGCGTGGTCATGTATTAGACAGTGAAGCACGTGTACAAGGTTGGTGAACATTATGCAGGCAGTTGTCTTGCAATGCGGTGAACGTTGGCATGCTTCCCATGTACGCGCTCTACATTGTGAACAGCAAGTGCCTGATTCTGCCCAGTAACCCATTTTGTGTACTTTCCTTTCCATTTAATGATCACCAACCTTGTGCACGTGCTTCACTGTCCAATACATGACCACATTCCATTACAATGGAACATCATTTTATGTTCCATTGTAACGTTTTTTGTATATTGATGTTAGCAAATGAAAGGACCCATCGTTCTGATATAGTAGGGGTATGATTGTAAATAGTTTAGTATGTGTAAATATTTGTATAGTTTTGTTATTATTTGTATAATAATAACATTATACTAATATACAGGTAACCCTTATAAAGTTTGGTTCCTACAGAATCTCGTGTAATGCGAAACCGTGTTATACAGGACTAAGAACCAGAACAAAAAGGGGGGGGGGTTACGTTCCAAAAGCTAACAAAAATACACCTTTTTTTTTTTTTTTTTTTTTTTAACTATTGGAAACTTTATTTTTATAATAGTAGTAACTTAAATAGTAATAACTGAACAAACGTCTTACCTTACAAACTATGATACTTATATGTGTGGTAATGTACATTCATTCAATTTTCTTCATCTCTGCTAAGCACAATCTCTTCTGCAGCATCTAGATTTCATGTACCTTCTGGTCTCTTTAAAAGTCACAAACTGCACGCTTCGAAGTCACAATTTTTTATCTCAAACAAGCACAAGTTCAATAGCCCAGAACCTAACCCAGGGATCTCCCAACAAAATACAGTGGACCCCTGCTTTAAAGATATAAAGCACAAATTTAACTTTATTACCTTACCCATTAACAAAGTTAAATGATATGTGAAAATTGGAAGAATATTTTCCATTTAGCAAAATAAAAATAAATTTGCACTTACATACATAGCTTAATTAATACATACTGTAATATGTACATACTAACTAATTGATATTTCTGTTCACTGACTTTTTTTTTTTTTTTTTTTTGTTTGTTTGTTTGTAAAATTTAAAACAGTAAAAAAGGATAAGCAATTAATAACAAAGAATACCGTACACACAATTTGCAACAAACACCATACGCACAAGTGAGATACGGAGTGATGAGTTTCTGAAAATTTATTTATGTTTTTTATATGATTGAATATTTCATGGAAGGGAAAACCCATTTCACCGTAATAACGTGAAGACCCACAGAATTCCATCTATCGGTACTATAGCAAATGCAAAAAGATTGAGTTTACTACCCGTTTATAATTAATTACTCTAACAGAAAAGACTAATAAACCAGAAACTGCAAATTGTTTTTATTGTTTTATGGTAGTGACCTCCAGAAATATGCTTTAGAAAAATATCACAAAGGCAATAACGACTAGCGAGTCAACAGCAGGGATTCATAAAAAGGAATGGAAACGTTGAAAATTACATCTAACATAATAGCAGAGTTTTCCCAACACAAATGTTCAAAAATACCGTTATGCGAGATTTCCTTCAATTTTTGAACCGTGTTAGAGTAAAACCGTGTTATATAAGTACCGTGTTGTGCGAGGATTGCCACAATTTATCAATCATGTTAGAGCGAAACCATGTTGTAGAAGTACTGTGTTATATGGGGGTTGAGGGTTTCCTGTACTTACATTATAATGCATCAATCAAAGTATAATCAGGAAATGACCTATGTAATTATTTACCTGCACATTTGTAGTGATGATTGCCCCGCCCTCTTCTCCCATTGGCTCGAATAAATATCACTAGGAGGAAAACTTTTTTAATGTATAGATAGATATGGATTTCAAAAACATTGTCAATTTCATTTTTATTGATGACTCTTGAAAAAATAGTGAACAGTCATATTAAAGTATTTTATACTGCATTATTTTTGTGTTTTCTTTCTATCCACTTCTACCTTTTTATATACACAAATTCCACTACAACAAAACAGCAACTGAATAGCTGCATCCTTGTTTCTTTGGTTATTTTTATCAGTTGGTTATTGTTTTTAATTAGTTGTTATCATTTATGAAATGATCATAGTAAGCAGTGTTCACTGTATATGATGTCAGAATTATTTTTTGTATCCAGTTCCTTTGTTATCGTGTCATATTCAGATTGTTCAGAAAAGTTTTCTTAACAAATTCACACTCTGATCGCTGTATAACTGCATTCCAGAGTGATCCTTTATTACTTTTTTAATTATTGATTCCATTATTTTTTCTGGAACAGAAGTTAAGTTTACAAGCTTGTAATTACTCACTTTGCTTTTTAATTCCCCTTTGTGAATGGGGAGGAAACATTTGCACATCTATAGAGTGCTCTCCTGAACCCAAGCATGCTTTTATAATTAGGTAAAGATTTGTTTATCTCTTTTGCTGGCTCTTTCAACACAATCTTTTAACATTGTGTCTCACGCATATAAGCATAAAATGCTTATGTGCACATCACTATAAGCAAAAAACATCCAAGTGCTCTGCCATGATAATAAGTACAGGTAGTCATTCTTAAGCAGTCAATAAATGAGTTCTGTGAAAGTAAAAGCACATGAAATTAACAACTGCTTGATTCTATTGGCATGCTGATTGAACTTGTGACTTAAGCAGAAACACTTGGTTTTTGTTTGTAGTTTGGTATGCAGTTTTATTTTTATTTATATATTTATTTTATTTTTTGCTGTTTTGAGTTCAATTTATGTACATAGAATAAGGCATTGATAAAATTGAGGTTTGATGACTGAAGAACCCTATGAGGTTGGATACACATTATGATTTCTTGCATGTACCGATCAAGTGAAAAACTTAATGTTAAGTGAGAGACAGTAAAACAAAAAAAAAACACTAAGCACAGACAGATCGTAGCTTTTGGCTACTGTATGTAGCCTTTATCAACTGGCTGAGCACTGATGGTTTTATGTGCATGGTTGACCTTGTATGTAAGCGTACGACCATCAAACGAGGTCACAGAGGAGGGGGAGCTGTTGGATGAGTGCAAATGGGTGATAAGGGAGTGGAAAAGAGCAGTCAAAAGGGAGGGAGGGAGAGGGTTGAGGAAGGTGAATGGGGATGGTGACTGCCAACCTCGCGAAATATGACAGGCTCAAAGATGGGATGTATGCAGGTGCCACAGTCTCTGTTGATTGTAGTTTAAGTGGTGCTGATGTGTGCCGATTCCAACCAACGGCAAGTCTTGAAATTACATGAAAAGCCTATGATTTTAGCATCGTTGGGCGTGATTTCATGTCCCTCCTACCAACATTGCACAGCTAATGGCAAATGGTCAAAGTCAGCTCTAGTGATAGTGATGCGGTGGTGGTGGTCCTGAAAACAGTCCTCCAAGCGATGGATAGCTTCACTGATGTAGCTAGTGTCACAGTGGGCGGCATACAACATACCTCACACCTGTATGTTGTATGCTGAAAACAAGGTGAACACTCTCTCTCTCTCTCTCTCTCTCTCTCTCTCTCTCTCTCTCTCTCTCTCTCTCTCTCTCTCTCTCTCTCTCTCTCTCTCTCTCTACCTCTCTACTGAGGAAACAACTTAACCAGGCAAAATAAGCAAAAAACAGTACTGGAATCTCCATGCCACTGGCTGTAACTGGAGCCACTTCTATGGGCTTCTGAAGATCCATGAACCGTACATCTCCCTGCATCCAAATATTTCAGGCATGGGCACCCCCACCCATGCTTCATTTCCACTCTCATCAAACTGCTTGTGGGTTGGACAGACTTCACAATCAAATCCAGCCAAGAACTCATATAGTGCTTAAGAAACCTCAGCATCAGCAACCAAGACTTCCTCGTCTCCTACGGTGTCACCTCGTAATACACCTGCATCCCCATCTTGTGTGCAATAGACGCTGTCTGCTGTCAACTTGAACACAACCACTCCTTATGTGACAGGACAAAACATTCCATAATGGATATCTGTGAGGCAACACAGCTATGTCTCAGCAATTCCATTTTCAGGTTCGAGAACAACGTATATAAGTAAACTTAAGGCCAAGCCATAGGCTCACCTGTTAGTTTGCATGTAGCAAACCTGGTCATGGAGGAATTCAGAACTGATTCTCTTATCAATTCCCCCTTCCCCACCACCCTCTGGTATCGATATATGGACGACATCGTCACAGACTCCCCCGATGTTCTGAGATGACATTTCTAACCTATCTTAACATCAAATCGCCTTTTTTAAAATTCACCATAGAAACTGAGAAAGACCATGCCCTGCCATTTTTAGTCATTTGGTTAAAGAGTTAAAGGGTTCACATATCGCAACATCAGTCCATCGGAAACCCACCTGTGCTGGACAGTACGTCAACTACCATCCCTCTCACTCCGTCGCACAACGTCACAGTATTACAAGTTCACTAATGACCAGGGCTTGGACACATTTCTCCAACAAAACAGGCATTCACAACGAAATACATAGGGTCAAATCTGACCTCAGCAAATGCGGCTACCCTGAACAGACCCTCAGTTACTGGGAACTGCAGACATCGCGGTTACACGATACTGGAAATTCCTCATCCGACGACCATCAACCTGACACGTCCAGTTCAAAGGACATGTCAGGTTAATGGAATGTCGCCCGCATTCCATTTTACCCTACATTAACATTATCACAGGGCATATCCAGAATCCTATGGAACTACAATATCCACACCGGACAAAAACTGCAATTTATATACCCCCCCCTCTCCTCCTCTAAAAATGATAATTCCACTGCTGAAGCAGATAAGGATACACATCGTTATCACTAGAGCCGACTTTTCGCATTCGACGTTAGCTGTGCGCTGTTGGCAGGAGGGACACGAAATGGTGCCCAATGACGTTAACATCATAGGCTTTTCATGTAATTTCAAGATCTGCCGTCAGTTGGAATCGGCACACATATCAGTGCCACTGAAACTACAATCAACAGTGACTGCAGTGCCTGCATACACCTCATCTTTGAGCCTTTCAGACTTCGCAAGGTTGGCACTTGCCATCACCATTCACATTCCTCAACCCTCTCACTCCCTTCTCTCTCTCTCTCTCTCTTGACCGCTTGCTTTCACTCCCTTGTCACCCTTTTTTGCACACACACACCCCCACACCACCCCTCCTCCATGATCTCGTGCACTTGTACTTGAAGGTGGTTGACCTTCACTTGAAACCGTTTCTTTCCAGTGCTCAGCCTGTTGATAAAGGCTACATGCAGTAGCTGAAAGCTACGATATGTGTTTTATGTTTATGCTAAATTTATATGCTTTACCTTGAATGTCTGTGTGTAGCATCAGCTTATTACTCTCTCATTTAACATTTAAGTCTTTTCACTTTGTCAGTGTATGCAAGAAATTATTATATGTAATTTTAAGGTTTTTGATTTACAGCTCAGCCCAAAAGTAAGCATTCACTCTTAGCTGCGAAGTCCAAACTCTTACTTTTTAACCATTATTTATGAAATTTTGGAATGTTGTTGTTTCTCAGCATTCCAAAAATAACAGCACATTGAATGCACTCTCTCAAATGCAGATGGAAGTGACTGTGTTAATGTAATTGGGTAGATTCCACTAGTCGTGGGTGTCTTATTCACTTTAAGCTGTAACAATTTCTATTCCACTTTATTTTCAGTTAACATAAAATTGTTTAGTTCCCAGCTATAACTTTGTATACTTCTGGTATCTCTGTTCCTAAAAACGTGGAAATGTCGATGCAAAATATTTATTCAGTTTGTCAGCAACCTGAACAAGATTGTAAATAGTTATACCATTCATATCTAGTGTACCTATATGGTTCATCGGCCGACCGGGCTAGCCAGGTGGGTAAAGTGCCTGCCTGGCAACCTAAAGGTCGCGGGTTCGAATCCCGCCTCGGGCTTGGATCAAAGTACTGCAAAAACCTTGGGAGGTGCACTATGGCCACAGAAGCCGATGCGCCAACAACTACCACAAAAAAAAAAAAAAAATATGGTTCATCCCTTTCTTTCTACATTATCATAAGCAAAGAATTCTTTGCTACTTTTCTTTGCATTCTTAGACAACGATTTCTCTTAATCTTTTTTAACTGTCTAATCTCCTTTAGTGACTTGATTGCAGACTGTTTTATGCTTAGTGTAGGTGCCTGTGTTTTTTAATAACTTTTAATAATTCTATATATTTTTCTTCTCTTCCACTATTTTTATCAATTCATCTGACATTCATTTACATCTAAAACTTGAACAATACCTCAATTGGAATAAAATGCTTAGTAGCTTCTACAATTACTTCCCCAAATACTTCCCATTTAGAATTTGCAGTGGAAACATTGTCAGTTTGTTCCTCTGAAAGGAATTTAGAAATGTTCTGTGACCGTTATAATCACAATTAAGAAAACAAAATTCCTACTCTTTACCCTTGACAGTAGTCATATCTTTAATTCTGCAGCTTTGGAGCTGTGAGGTTTCTCTTGAAAATAATGGGCATGCTTTAACCGTTGATTGAAGTTAAAAATCTGTAAATTTTTTACCCCTAAAAGAGACAAATTTTTACTTTGTATTGTTTCTGAAGTGATTTTTATCATTTACCCAGAGTTATTATATGAACATAATGGTGCACAGCCTAAGAGGCTGTGCAACAATATGTTCAATTTTAGCTAACTTTTAGTAATGCTGGCACGGATCTGACTGATGCCAGTGCCACAAAGCTGAGAATCTTATATTTGTCCTTAGTTGAAGTTTTTCTGTTCTTTAGACTGTAGGTATTTATAGAACTCTCCCACATGTTCTGTGAACTTAAGTTTTACCTGTAGTGTTTTTGAAAGATTTGGTAGAAAGATTCATTATTCTTTTTGTATAATAAATGCAGAAGGCAATATTTTTTTTCACTTGGAGTTGAGTTAGCAACATCTGTGATATTTATATTTTGCGCATTTCAAGGCTCGCCAAATTTAAAATATATATTGAAAAAATTTAAATATGGAAATGAATAATAGTATGTAATATATATATACAGGTAGCCGTCAATTTACGTCAGGGTTAGGTTCCTGACAGGACAAGCGCAAATGGAACCCTTTATATAATGGAATCAATCGGAAATCACAGGGTTAGGTTTCGTGCACCAACAATATTACCTACGACTTTGCATTGATTGTTTTATTTTATTAGCATTCTTCATAGTAGTAGTAATAGTCGATGGAGGCATATTCATAGAATCTGTGAAATCTGCCCTACACACATTAGGGCAGATTTCACAGATTCCATCCTCTGAATATTGCACTAGGATTCAATGAACTTCTGTTACCAGACATGGCATCTCTTTATTCTATTACATTAAAAACTTTATAATGTGATTGGCAAAAACTGCACATGGATATTACTATTATTATTATTTAATTTATTAATAGCGCAATTAATAAAAAATGTTAGTGTAATAAATTTTCAACAAAATGTAAATAGTGTAAACAGCAACCAACTGACTGCTTCACCACATGGACCTTTACCATCTGCATCCATAAGTGGCTACTTTGAGGCCGGGAATCTTTCATCTCTGATAAGGTTGCATTAATTGCTGATTGGGCTCGGATTGTCCTAAATCACGTGAAGAGTGTATGATACATAGCGCAGTATGATGCCTATAAATTTTGTCTGTCGACTTTCAATTTAAAAAAGATATATATGTATAAGAAAATATATGTCCATGTGCCATTTTTAGCTTCACACATTTAACAGTTAAGCTGGAAAATGGAAGTATTGTAAGCATAACATATAAAGACTGCAACTATTAATTTCATCTTTATATTTTATGCTTATAATGTTTTTTTTTTTTTTTTTTTTTTTTTTTTTCAGAATTAAATATTTTGTGTTTTTGAAAATAAAAGGTATAAAACAATAGTTTTTAAATACAGATAGTTCTCGACTTTACAAGTTAATTCATTCCTACCGCGCTCGTAAAACAGGAATTTATTTCCCATAGACATACAGTTAAGGTTACGTTCTCAACAATGAAATTAGTTAGTTAATTGGTTTGTTTAAACAATGACTGATTTATCAAAAGAAATGAAAATGTAGCCTGTAAAATCAAGAGAATAATTTCTCTATAATAATAGAGAAATTATTTACGACTTATTTAAATGTTAAAGAATGTTTATTCTTCATCATCATCGACTAAATGCACACTCATTGATCACTTATTATTGGCTCGGCACTCGTTGGTTTGTTGCACAAGGAGTTGTCTTCTTCAGAAATGTTTCAAGGGGCGTTTGTTTCCAAGATAATCTTCTCTTTTAATTATAAATTTCACGATTGCATGCACACAAATTGCAACTAACACGATTTGCATGGAGTTACAAGTTTACGAAGCTTTAAAAAAAGGGAATGAAGAGGAGATTCTGAAAATTTATTTACGTTTTTTATATGATTGAAGATTTCAGTAAAGGGGAAACATATTTCACCATAATAACGTAAAAAAACCACACAATTCCAGCTATCGGTATTTTCGCAAATGCAAGAAGATTGAGTTTACTACCTGTCTATAATTGCTTGCAGTAACAGAAAAGCCCAATAAACCGGAAAGTGCAAATTGTTTTTATTGTTTTATGGTGGTGACCTTCAGAAATGTGCTTTAGAAAAATATCACAAAGGCGTTTAAAATTGATTCTATAACGGAACATATGATAATGATGAAAGTGTAGTGCATTTTAATGATTTGAATTGGTAACTAATATAATTTATAAACCACGCTCACAACCTTTTATATGGCCTTAAGGTCATGCTCGTGACCTTAAAAATTATATTTTAGAGAGATAAATAGCCTAGTTATACAGTGAAAATTTCAATTTCCAAAATCTTGAAACGAATTACCAAAAAATAATGTGTTATTGGGTTCACATTACGGTATTTTAACGATACAGTGGTGTCTCTGGAACTGATTAATATCGTAAAGGGAGGTACACTGTTTGTATAGCTATGCACATGGTTTGGAATGCAGTATTTATGAATGTTAACATTCATTTTTTGCAATTAATGTTCATATTTTCGATTTTGTTGATACTTGATACTTGGGGGGGGGGACTCATAAACCCGGGCACTCGTAAAGCAAGAACTGCCTGTATTTAATTTTTTAATTAAAATCTAAGAAATTACATACTGCATTGTAATCCATAAAGAAAAGATGAAATATTGGTATACTCCCAGCATAATTCAAAAAATCTGAAAACATTCTGCAAATTAAAAAAGAAAGTTGTCACCTGTCAGGTTCTGTGTCGCCATCTTTTACAATTGAGGATGCAACAATTGCAGAATTAATTATAATAGTTGAAATTCTGCTCCCACCAAATACATAGGATATGTTCATCGTCAATTTACTAGTAATTTTTTTGTAATTTTTCCTTATACCATATATTATGGTATGCAAAGTACAATTAGAGGCTCTTAAGTAATCATATTATCTCGCTGGTTAAATTTTTTAAACTGAAGCAACACTTGCAACAGAACTTGGTTGACTTAGCTTTTTTATTTCATTAGTCTAGTTACTGTAATTTAAATCGTTGATTCCCAACAGAACCAATCACTACAAAAAGTTGTTACAAGTTTTAAAACAAACAAGTTATTTTGAAACTTGTAATAACTTTTTTTTTTCTTTTGCTTAGCAGTGCACATGTACATTCTCCTGATATTTTTTAGTGGCTTTTGTAATTTTTGGATATTGCAACCAATGATTGAATCAGGTTCCTTGATACCATTATCAGGTGCACATTAGACCCCCTTGATAACAGTGGAACACCAACAGAGTTCATCCCTTCGTGGCTGTAGTGTATGCATGCAGTTAGGGGTTCTTCTGATGGGATATGCACGTCTCAAGGACAAAATTATAGAAACCCGGTTTGAGGAACATGAGAGTGAAATCCATCTATTTGCAGTGGCCGCCCCACTCACTAGACCTCAATGCAATTAAGCACCTGTGGAATGCAATGGAATGAGCTCTTCAGAATAGAGATCTGCAACCATCCATTTTGTAACTGTGGAAGCAATTGAGTCAGTATAGACCAGCATCTCTGTGGCACGCTTTCTACACGTTTGTGCCACAATGAATGCACAGTGTTCTGAGGGCTAAAGGGGACCTTTTAGTTAGATGCACCTAATAAATTGCCCATCAAGAATATTTATAAAAATACGTTAAGATTTTAATAAGGTTTAATCGGTGCATATTTCTTGAAACAGTGAAGTGTTTACTTTTTACCAGGATAAAAAGTAAACATTTCCGGCAAATAACCTTTGTAGGTTATTTTCAGGAACTTGTTGTGACCTAAATGACTTTGTGTGATTGTGATTTTGCAAAGACAGCTGTCACTGAGGAGGTGGTAAGAAAATACTATTTGAAACATGACTCCATTATGTACATATTTCCAAATAGGAAATAAATGTAATTAAAATGACATAGGTTTGCATGCTCTGTTATCTTCAAATATCAATGCATCATCTTGTCACTGAGAATGGACAAGATGATGCATTGTCCTTGTTCCATGTAGTTGAGTAGGGACTCTACATGAAACAAAGTAGGATTAACTGGACCATAGAGACCCTAATTTAATCTGTCCTTTAATAATTGGAGTCTACTATGTTAGGTTTCAGTTTGTGTTTTAGTTTTTTTCTAGTTCATAACATCATGAAAATTGTCATTTAACTGTTTAAAATTTGAATTAAGAATAATAAATGTAATACTTTTTCCTGCAGACCTAAAGATGCTGTTAAAGCAATAAGAAAGCGTTTACAACAGAATGTAGGAAAGAACTATACAGTTGTCATGTATACATTAACTGTGAGTATTTAATTTAAAAACGTGTTTGGTTTAACTTCAATTTACAGATTAAAACAGGTTGTTTTTATGAATATTTGTAACATTGATATTTAAAATTTTTCATATAATTTTGATATTTAAAAAAAATTATTTTTTTGAGTAGATGCAGATTATTTAAACATACTGATGCTACTGTGTAATACAAAAGTAATATATAATATACTAGGAATATATTAAAAGCTCAGAAAGTGTGAATAGATAGGATTTTTTTTGGCAGTGTCTAAATACAGTAGGCCCTCGATTTAACGGACTAATTGGGGAAAGGGGTGTCCGCTATTGCTGAAAGTCTGTTAAATCAAATGTATTTTAAAAACTTATATTAATAACAAATTACAATGTTCAGGATGTATTAAAATGTTATTATAATGTATAAGTATGAATAAAATAATATAATGTACATTGAATAATTTATACATGCCACTAAAACATCTGTTAAAAATATAAAAATAAATTTACGACAGGAACCAAACTTTATTTTAATTAAACACGTCAAAAACTATACAATGTAACTAATGGAGTGTTTTCGCCTTTTTTATTTCTTTTTTCCCTTAAAGCTCACACAAAGTTGTTTTCAATGCGAACATTAGTTTTTTCATTTAAATCCATTTTAGAGGGAAAAAAATACTTTAAAATTCTTAAACTCTATTGAATAAAAAACATACAAAAAAATGTTAAAAAAAGATACATAATATTTAATATTAATATTAACTTAATTGAAAGAATCACAATTTTCAGAGTCAGAAGCAACTGTCATATGGAGGGAGAGGTGTTAATTCCTTGCTGGTAGAGAGTTCTGGTTAAACAGGTCCAGTTGATTAAGTGGTCTTAAAGAAATCATCAAGCTTCAGTTGTCTTACACCTTGATGCTGCTTCCTTATTGCTGTAGATCGAAATTTTCTAAAATATTCATAATAAGGAAGCACATAAGGTCTGATGATGATTCAATATAATGTATGATGTCATCCATATGTTGTTTTATAACAGACAATTTAGGATGAGGTGCAACTGATTCTTTGTCATCATCATTGTCCTCTTGTTCTCCATTAAGAACATTTTCCGCAATCTCTACCTCAGGAAAAAATTGATAACCTGGATCACCTTCATCATTTTCGAGTCACTGTTTCACATCATTCTCAGTTGCATTTTTGTTGCCGGCCCTCAGACGAGTGTCCCGAAAATTAGACACCTCAACTCCCTCAAAGTCCATTTCAGGTGCTCTATTGTACAACTTCTTCTTTCAAGAATTGGCCAAGGTTAATCTTCATATCTTTCCACGCAGCTGCTAAGTTGAAGATAGCAGATCTGAAGTTGTATGCATATAAATTTTGCAGTGTCCTGGTGCCTCTTGTATCTTCTTCTGTTTCTTCCAAAACAATCATTACCACTTCCAAAAACTTATTATATAATCTTTTACCTGCAACAATTACACCCTGATCCATCGGCTGTATCAGTGAAGTAGTGTTAGGAGGCAGAAAAACACATTTAATTCTCCCATCCCTGCTAATTAACCTCTCAGCATTAGGGTGAGCAGATGCATTATCTGGCAGTAAAACAGCCTTTATTTCATGAGAAGGAATTTTCAGCACATCTGTCTGATAGCTTCGCACATCAGGAATAAAATGGTTAAAGAACCATTGTAAACCAGACATTTTTTGAGTGGGAATATATCACCGGTAACTGGTTCATTAAATCCTTTAAAGCAGGAGGGTTTTTTTGCCTTAACAAACTACCATAGGCCTAAGAAGGTGCAAGCCATCAGGTGCCTCCGTAGCCAGGTGGGCAGGAGCAGCAGTGTGTAGCACACGCTTCTTGATTAGACCGGGGTTTGAGCCCGTGACCACCAAATACGGAGGATGCGGAAAGGTCAGAGAATGACCACCGCATATTCCCGGAGCAATATGGCCTTAGTTACTAATGCTCCTAAAAACCAAATAACAACAACAACAGCAAGTCATCAGCATTTGCACAAAATAAAACTGAAATTTGCTCCTTATTTAGCTTATGACCAGGGGTGCTTGTTTCATGCTTGTAAGCCTGGGTATTTTTCAGGAACAGCACAATAAAAAAGGCCAGTCTCATCAGCATTATAAAGCTGTGATAAAATGAGGCCCTCATTTTTAATGAGGTCATTTAGATATTTTCTGAAAGTCTCAACTTGTTCTTCATTTGCACCTAAAGATTCACCGCAGGTTCTTTTATTAACAATGCTGTGGTGCTTTCAAAAACACCACAGCCATCCATCACTCCCCTGAAATTTTAGGCCCATATGCTTAGCAAGCCTTTTAGCAGCTGACTGAACACCTCTACTTAACTCAACACCTCTAACAGCAACACCACTTGAGTGCTGCTAACAAAACACTTGTACAGTGTTTCCTCTAGGTTTTTATCTTCTACCACTTTCATATGTTTTCTACTACTAACTGTAGAAGTAGCCTTGGGACAACCATCTACACTATTTTAATGCAAACTCCTTAAATTTTTTTTATTTTTGTGAATGTCTGAAACTGTTTGCTTTTTGACTCTATAAATCTTGCACATACGTGCAACAGTTACACCACCGTCAAGCTTCTAATCAGTTCTAATTTTTGTGCAACACTCAAGTTAACACGTTCGCGCTTTACTTCTTTATCCTGCGAGGCCATAATGATAGACAAATATTACGTACTTATTATAAAATATGTAAAAACCACAATTACGTAAAACGCAAAAACAACCGAATCGTAAACAATAGAATAGGACGAAGTGCACCCGAAGACTGAAAGCGTTGATGCACACCGCTAATTACTCCCTCATTAATCCCCTCCCTCACCTAGATGACGTAATACCAACACCGGATGCATGATAAGATAATGTTGATTCATTGACCCAACCTTTTAGCATGCTCTATTCATGAATAAAAAAAAAATAGAGGGCCTACTGTACTTGCATCGTTTAGACATTATGATACTGATTCTAGTATTCAGATGTGGAAAGTTCAAATAACCTGCATCTTTCCTATCTTCCTAAGCTTACTCAGCAAAAATTCAGAACCATAGCATCAGTTGGAATCATTTTATTTCGCTTATCGGAATTTTATTTACTCATATTTTGTTGCTATTAGGAGTTCTGGTTACTATAGCAAAATATTGCCACCACTGATGTATGAAAGCTGGTTGTTTTACATTTATTTTTGTTGAAAATATTTTAAATATCCTTTGATAATGGCTTCCAAAACTTCCAAACAAGTATCACATAGGGATTAAAAAGAAGGTGGATTGTATTAAATGTGGCAGAATGATTGGAGATTATCAAGTGATTTAAGAAAGGTGAGAAATGTATTGCATTGTTGAATAATTTAATTCAGAATGACTGTTTATGATATCAATATGAAGTTCTGGTACATTAAAATAGTTCATGCTCTGGCTAATAGAATTTTATCAAAACTAGTACTGTACAGCAGTGTTGTTAAAATGGGTTACTTTGGAATGGGTAAGAAAGTGGAGGGTCACCAAATCAGTATAACTTTTATTTTGTTTATTCACTTTCGATATAAAATAACCTTTTTCTTTATGACCAGAAACAAAAATAATTCAAATTAGTGATATACCATTTTATATTCTCTCACTACCACATGAACCAGAGTAGTTTATAACTAGTTACTTTACAAGTATGTTATCATTAATTGTATTCAGTTGCACACGGCTCGAACCAAAGTCATCTCAAATGTTTGTATTACACTCCAGTGCTGACTACTTGGCTACATCAGGGCACAAGAATTTCCTTTTATTATAGATATGTCAAATATAAGTGCTAATTTTTTGCCAGAACATTTTGTGGAAAGCCATTTAAAAAAAGTATTGTTTTGCACTTTTATGAAAAATTCAGATAACTGGAAGGTCCCATTCTTTACTTATTCTTGATAATCAAGCTTCTACTTGATACTTCTACTCATACTTGATAATCAAGCTTCTAAATTTTACTCTAGGTAACATAAACCTGTCTAATCCCACCTCTTAAAGCTTATAATTTGGCGCCTCCATAGCCAGGTGGGCAGGAGCAGTAGTGCGTAGCACACGCTTCTTGATTAGACCGGGGTTCGAGCCCGTGACCACCAAATATGGAGGATGCGGAAAGGCTAGGGAATGATCTCCGGAGCAATATGACCTTAGTTGCAATGCTCCTAAAAACCAAACAAGCTATAATTTAGGTTGTGTGAATTTCTTAGGAGAGATTTAAAAAACATTTTGTTGAATAGTTTTTTAGCCAATAATTATACCTAAGAAATTGTAAAAAATTAATTTGAATGTTCAAATATGATGACAATACATTAAAATTAAGATTTATGAACCTCCTGTTTTTTTTTTTTTTATGTAAACCCCAAACACGAGAGGTATTAGAACCTATAGTACTTAGTACCATGCTTCAGATGGAGGTTGAGAAGACGAAAGAAGATATTTGTTGACATTGGACTTGAACTTCTGCAGACTGTAATTTTCAGGAAATATATATGAAGGAAGGTTGTTCCAGAAAACGGCAATTGAAAGAATAAACGAGGAAGATGAAAAGTTAGTTCTGTGAGTCTGAAGTTGGACAGTAAATAGATGTTGGCTGGTGGCAGCACGTGTTTTGAAAGAGAGAGTGGGAATTATAGAAGCAAATTCAGAAGAACAGTGCCCATGGAAATATCTGTAGAAGAGTCATGCAGCAGAAACAGTACATCTATGAGACAGTGAGTGGAGAGACTCTGTTAGAGATGAATCATTAATTAACCTAACTGCCCTCTTCTGAATGGAATCAAGCAGCCTGCGAGAGGTTTTGGGGGCACCACCCCAGATGCGGGAACAATATTCCATGGTAGGGCGGATTTGCGATTTGTACAGAGTGAGCAGCTGTTGGGAAGAAAAGTAACGTTGAGAGCAAAAGAGAAAACCAAGTTTTTTAGATGCAGAGGAAGCAATATTTGTAATGTGCTTGTGCCAAGAGAGATTAGAAGTCAGGGTAATCCCCAAAAGGAGGCGCCTCCATATCCAGGTGGGAAGGAGCAACAGTGCATAGCACACGCTTCTTGATTAGAATGGGGGTTCGAGCCCGTCACCACCAAATACGGAGGATGCGGAAAGGTCAGGGAATGACCACCGCATATTCCCGGAGCAATATGGCCAATTGCATTCCACCTTCCATTTTGAGAAACCTGGCCTTGCTCAATCAGCTTCAACTTCTCGAAAATCTGCTACTAATTCCTTAAATGCCGATCTTCAGATAATTCTCCGGTGAGGCAAAGACAATTTAGTTGATTTCAACCCTTCTAAAACTCAGTCTTGTCTTATATCTCGCAAAAAGAATTCTTCTGCTCCTATGCTTATCTTTGGTGACACTCCGATTTCTAGGCAAGATGATATATCCCTTTTGGGGATTGTTGTTGTTTGTTGTTTGGTTTTTAGGAGCATTAGCAACAAACAACAACAATCCCCAAAAGGGATATATCATCTTGCCTAGAAATCGGAGTGTCACCAAAGATAAGCATAGGAGCAGAAGAATTCTTTTTGCGAGATATAAGACAAGACTGAGTTTTAGAAGGGTTGAAATCAACTAAATTGTCTTTGCCTCACCGGAGAATTATCTGAAGATCGGCATTTAAGGAATTAGTAGCAGATTTTCGAGAAGTTGAAGCTGATTGAGCAAGGCCAGGTTTCTCAAAATGGAAGGTGGAATGCAATGTGCTATCATCGGCAAAACTATGGATATGATTTCCAGTCAATGGAAGAAAGTCATTAATGAGAGGAGAAGAGTAGGGGAAAGAACTGAACCTTGGGGGACACCGGCATTAGTCGAGAAGTTAGAAGACAGAGAGCCATCTACCAACACCCTCAGTGAGCGATCAGAGAGAAAACTGGATAACCAATTACAAAAAACAGTTGGCAAACCATAAGATGGAAGCTTGTTTAGAAGACCTTTACTCCAAACACGATCGAAAGCCTGTGAGATGTCAAGAGCAACTGCTTATGTTTCACCGAACTTTACCATTGAATTAGTCCATAAATGGGTAACATAAGCCAGTGGATCGATACTGACGATCGTTGATCAGATGGAAGGTTTCTAGGTAGTTTAAGAGTTGGCGGTTAATTGATTTCTCCATTACTTTAGAAAGAGAAGAAGTAACTGCAATGGGACGATAATTGGATGGGAGGGATTTGGCACCCTTTTTAGGAACTGGCTGGATGTGAGCAAATTTCCAAGCAGAAGGAAAAACACCTTTGGAATAAGAAAGTGAAAAAAGGCGGCAAAGAATAGGAGTAAGTTCAGGAGCACAGGTTTTGAGAACAAGTGGAGAAATACCATCGGGACCTGGAGCTTTCTCAGCATCAAGATTTGTCAAAATCCTTCTGACATCCTTTTGACGGAAGACCACAGGAGGCATTGAATGGAGCGTGTTGAGAATGGTGGGAGGTGTTTTACCAAGATCATTAATACACGAGTTGGAGGAAAAATTGGACGCTAGCAGGTCAGCTTTATCCTTGGCTGAAGTGACAACAGAACCATCTGGTTTGGACAGAGTTAGGAGCAGAGATGGGCAAAAGTTGCAGCCAGTAGCTTTGGCAAGAGACCAGAATGCTCGGCTACCATTTGGGTAAGAAGCAAGTTTTCTACTCTTAGCCTGTTCAAACTCTAGTTTGGACTGATTAATAACTGCTTTGCAATTGTTGCGAGCTTTGGTGTAGGCAGAAAATGAAACTGAAGAATTAGAAACAAGCCAATTATGATATGCAACATTCTTCTCTTGAACAGCCTTAGCACATTTATTGGTAAACCAAGGTTTAGATAAAGAACGAGATTTTAAAGTGGAGTGTGGGATAAAGGATTCCATTCCTACAAGAATAATGTCACTGACACGATCTGAGCAAACATTGACATTAGAAGTTTTGAAACAGTAATCCGACCAAGGAAAAGAAGAAAAGAAATCTCGCATGTCATCCCATTTTCCATTCTTGTAATGCCAAACAATACGAGGTTGGGAATAGCAATGAGATTAAGGCTCCATTTTAGAAGAGACAATCACCAAGTTGTGATCATGAAGTTCCTAAAGGACCTCTCACTTCGACTGTGTACTTAGAAGGGTTGTTTGTGAGAAAAAGATCAAGCATGTTGGCTGTATGGTTAGGTTTATCTGGTATTCTTGTAGGTAAATGAACAATCTGTGCAAGGTCATTGGTAATTGCAAAAGCCTCAGCATCTCGACCAGCTGGAGTTGTGAACATTATAATCACCAAGGAAAATTACCTCACTGTTAGGACAAATAGGACTTTAGAAAGTCAAGTTGCAAAGAGAGGAAGTCAAAGAGCTCCAAATGATTAGTGGAGTTGGGAGAACGGTAGAGACAACAGATGAATTTGACAAAATGAGGTAGAGAGATTTTAAGCCAGAGAAGATCGAAATGAGGAGATTCCAAATTACCAAGTCTCTGACAGGGAACATCGGAACGGACATATGCACAAGTGCCACCTTTGAGGCGAAAGGAATTGTACAGCAAATAATTTGGGCAACTGAGATGAGCAGTAGTTGAATCAACTGATAACTGAGATTCTGTCAGAAAAAGTACATGGGGTTTGGCAGGCTGCATGTGGAAATGGACATCGTTGAGATTAGAATCGAGACCACATATATTTGTAAAATGAACTAGGAAGTGCTTGGGAGGTTTAGATCTTTTCGCAGATAAGCTTACTCTATTAGTTTGACAATTCATGGTGTATTCAATGATAAGAAAAAGTGGGTGGGACAAGCTGTATGAAGTAATGAAATTTTTGGATATGGCGTACACGTGGTAAGAATATACTCAGATCCTTGACATAATGGGGCCTTGACAATGCCCCCCGCATACACACTACTCGGACTCCCTCCAATCACTATCTGGCAGAGTGGATGTAGCAAGATTATACACCAGCTGATCCGGAAGCCTCCTAGAGAGTTACCAATAGGTTCGGTCTGGTGTACTAACTAGCGGCATGCCTGTGAACACCATTTTAGAGCTATACCCTTGAAATGTAAGGAAGATTGGATCTCGCCACGATGTTCATCATAACCTCAAAAGTCATCAGTCGTACTGCATGATGGAAGAGATGGGGAAGGGTTGACCCGAAGTTAGCTGTGGCGACTAAACATGGGTTCCACCACTTCAAGCCTCCAATAAGCAAAGTGGTGGTATTGCACTGGTTGATGAGAGTCATCTACCACCTAGAAACCAAATATGGCACGATGAAGCCCTACCCGAACCAAATATGGTACGGTGAAGTCCTACTGGAATCTTGGCAGGAAGTCATAGTCATTCATTTCACAGTCTTTTGTGATTGCCTCAAAAAGGCAATTGCACACACTGAAAATTACAGATAAATAAGTCTTCTTAATAGTGGCTACAAAGTATTTGCAAAAATAACAAAAAAAAAAAACTAGAGGTACTATAATGATAAAATACAAGAACAGAATGGTTTTAGGAAAGGAAGACCTTGTGCAGATTTTTTTTTTCTCTCTGAACTAATTGAAAAACACAGGGAGTTTTATATATAAACACATGTAGTATTCATTGATTATAAGAAAGCCTTTGACCATGTGGAAAGAAATAAACTTTCAGAAATGCTAGTTGATGATAAAGTTCCCAGCCAAATAATAGCTGTAATGTGTAATATATATAGATAGAATTCAGTCACATTTAAATTGGAAACCAGTAAATTGTGGCATATGACAAGGTTGCCCTCGATCTCTGCTACTTTTGAACATGTACTAAGTGGTTATAAAATAAGTTTCCCTATTCAGGAGATCCATGTCAAGACGGTTAGAGATAGTGCTGTGAAAATCAGTGGGTATGTCATTTGGGGTATGGGGAAACAATTTGTAGAAGGAAAAAAAATTAGTTCAAATTTCCGCCGCCAGGGGGAAAATTGGCACTGTAAACATGAGATGGAATATTTAACTTAGGATTAGATTTTAATATCATAACTAAGACATCTACAGAGATTATTCTATGTGCTTTCCTTCACTTGAGATGACATTCTGAAAACTGATGACTGCATGCCACACAGTTTTACTTAGCATCTCATTGGGGACATTGGCTACATGCTGTTTAATGCTTGCTTTCAAATCGACAAGCGTCTGTATGCTGCCATGGTACTCTGTCTTTCAGGTATCCCCATAGCCAGAAATCACAGGGAAGAACTGCAGAAAGTCTAGAAATGATGCAATCATTTTCGAAGGTTGAATGGAGCAGTTCCTTCACTTGTCGACCAGTGGGGAGGGGCACCATCTTGCTAAACATGGGTTCCACCACTTTAAGCCTCCAATAAACACTACGGTCTCTAAGCATTGCCTTTCTTGCAGAGCGGGAATAATGTGATCTCTTAGAAGAGCACAGTACCGTGCATTAGTTATCGTACACCTTACAGGGTCATGAGGTGTAGACTCTTCAAAGAAAAATGGTCCGATTATAAACTCTGCTGTGAATCCACACCATACTGTAACGTATGGACTTTAATGCAGTTTTGTGCATTTACAGCCCCATGAAGAGTGAAATGTGCTCATCAGACCACAAGATCATTTGAGCCCATATGAGCGAGCCAGAAAACGTAGAGTAAAGCCTATTTGTTGTTGCTGATCGCAAGACTAGTTTTTGCACTATGTGAATCTTGTATGGGAACCAGTTTAAAATTATTCGAAGCACTTTATGTACAGTAGACCGAGGAAGGTTCAAGTCTCTTGGCGCAGCTCTGGCACTACTGACTAGTAGTAGTGTTTCGCATTCTGACCTGGAGGCCATTGCAACCATCACCACTACCTCCGTTTTGATACATTATCGTCCCTTGCCTGGAATTACACCTAAATCCCTGGTCTCTTCAAATTTCTTTATTAGTTTTAAGCCCCCACTGATGTCAAAGGTCCTTTGTGCAAATCTGTAAGTTTCCAATATTCATGTAGTTCTGCATTAGCGTTACTATTATTCTGGAAGAACAGTTTTACTATAAGAGTGTGTTCCTTTTTTCTAAGAGCCATAATGGTTATTGATGGTGGCATTGACCTTTCTGCTTTTGTCTAACAGGATGTCATTTGCGTAAGCAGCGTGTCTTGAAGTAAAAAATGACAACTTTTACATATGTTCAGCGCCGCTTTCCCTCTGGTGGCAGAAATTTTAACTAATTTTTTTCTTCTACAAATTGCTTCCCCATACCCTAAATGACATACCCACCGATTTTCACAGTGATAACTAACCGTTTTGACGATAGAGTCTCCTGAATAGGGAAACTTATTTTGTGACCACCCAGTACATCAATGCCATTGTCAGACACTCGATGGAAGTATTATCCATGGAAGTATTATATTACAAAATGGTAATCACCTTGATACTTTACTACATTCTGACGACCAAGTGCTCCCAGCCAATAATGAAGATGAGTTATAATACTCAATACACTATCTAAATCTTACTGCAAAAAATATCAACTGGAAAAACAAAAATTATGGGTTTTCAAGGAAAGGAACAATTGTTCAAGAATTGTATTATTAATACAGTTCTTGAACAAGTAAATTACTTTAAATATCTATGGCTAGAGCCTGACTTATGAAAACGTAAACAATATTAGTAACATTTGTAGAATTAAGAAAAATTTACCTCACTATGATATGTAGAACACTTCCGTATGATACTCTCTGGAAATTAAAATGTATAAAAGATTAATGCGAAATGATTACAGTTGAAATCAATTGAAAACAATTCAAAAATTAATTAAATTTCAAAAAGCAATTTAAAAAAATTAATCAAAAAATTAATTAAAGTTAGATGTAAATTTTGAAAAACGATTTTCCTTCCTGAAGCAGACCTTTTTGACCTTATGTTGTGATCACAGGAATGGAAATTACTGAGTGTGTGAGCTTGAATCTTAAATAGAGAGATTATTTTTCCTCAGGAATGTGCATGAAAGACTGTGATTATTTGTCTTTGTGCATGCGAGACAAAAGACAATGAATCAGAGATTAGATATGGACGGTGAATGTTAATAGAATTCTTATGTAATTTAATTTCAATGGCTTCTGAATATAATTCTTCTTATATAATTATAATGGACACTAAAGTATTTTGGCCAGCTTAACACATTCTTTCAAGATACTGAATTTTTTTTTTTTTTTTTTTTTTGTTAGTTGTTGGCGCATCGGCTTCTGTGGCCATAATGCACCTCCCAAGCTTTTTGCATTTTACTCTGATCCAAGCCCAAGGCGGGATTCGAACCTACGACCTTTGGGTTGCCAGGCAGGCACTTTACCCACCTGATACTGAATTTAAGATTGTGGCCAGACCAATACGGAAATTACATGCTATACTGAACAATTGCTCAGTCCTTTCCTCTTTCGCAACACAAATAAATGACTTGGTATACGTTTCTTGCATTGATGTGACTCGTCTTACCTAGGATGTGTGATTCCTGCTGATTGTTCGCATAAAACAGCACGTGTCCTCAGTTCTTGCTGTTTTACGCAAACAATCAGCAGGAATCGCGTAGATCCTAGGTAAGATGAGTCGCAATCAGTGCAAAAAATGTTGTATACCAAGTCATTTATATGTGTTGCGAAAGACGAAAGGACTGAGTGATTGTTCAGTATAGTGTGTAATTTCTGTATTGGTCTGGCCACAATCTTAAATTCGGTATCTTTAAAGAATGTATTAAGCTGCTTATGCCACCGTTCAACGTATGGGACAAATAAAGTATTTTTTGATGTTACTATTGTCGGTTTGTGTAGTTTTTTGTATCCTATCTTTAGCTTGTACCCCATTTCGGTTTATTGTAGCAAGGTGGTAACCCCTGTTTAAGAATATGCTGGTTAATATCTGTATTTCTGAGTCTAAAGCATATTCCGTCATTGAATATTTGTATATATATATATATATGTATTTCTGAGTCCAAAGCATATTCCGTCATTGAATATTTGTAAGCATTGAGAAATTGATTAAAGATAATAGCCCTTTTATAGGCGAAGGGCGATAGCTGTTATAATGTAGAAGCATACCAGTGTTTGTGGTTTACAATAGATGTTAAATTGGATTTTATTTGTTCCCGAGTAAGCATAAAATTTAGAAAATTTAATGACTTAGTATCCGTATTTTCCCTTTTCAATGTAAAATGTCTTGAATAGTACTATCAGTAATAACCAGAATATCGTCTAAATACCTCCTGTAGCATCTGATACAGGGTAGAAAAGGTGTCAAATGTGTACACTAGTTGTTGAGAGATAGACCTCCGATATTAAGCCACTTAGACTCAATCCCATTGGCAAACCAAAAATTTGTTTATATACTTTGTCTCAAATGGTGATATAGTTGGTTTCAACTAAAAGTTTAATTAGGTGAAAAATTTCTTTAATAGGAAGCTTCATATAATTAATCGGTATAGAGTTATTACTTAACATATCCCAAAGAATATCTAATGTGTGTTCAATATTTACATTCATATATAAGGAAGTAACATCTAGTAAGAATAAATTAACATTATCACTGAGTCTACAGTCCTTAAGGTTATTAAATAATGTATCGTAGTTTTTTATCCCAAATTGTATTGCCTATCTAAAAGGTTTTATAATACTATAAACACTTGTGGCTAAGGATGAAAATGCTGAGTTTCTGTAAGAAACAATGGGCTGAATAGGAAATCTGTTGTTATTCAATTTTACCTGACTGGAAAGTGCAGGAATGTTGTTTGTTCTGGCCTTCAATTCCTTTAACTGAGAAATGATAATGTGGTCATTTTTTCGATATGTGGTTAATGTTATTCATGTTATTCATGTGTGTTTATGTTATTCACCATTTGGTTAACTTGTTGAATAAATAAATCTTTTTGTGGAACATTACCAGGACCAAATTCAATATCTATTACTAACTGTTTTTTAAGTAACTTGCGAGGTGGTAAATTATAATTTAATCCTTTGGATAAAAGTGCAATTTGGTACTGCGATAGCGTATACGAAGAAAGGTTAGGTGAGAGGGTGATCGAGCACTAGCTGAAGCATTCTGATTGTGCGATAGCACGTTGTATGCCTGTGGGGGGGTCGGCAATGAACTCATATGCACTTGGTCAAAAACTCAAGAGCATGTGTTTTAACTTGTGTGAACCTGTCTTGCTACCTACGATAATGTATTCAATTTGTTAATGTGTGTTTTTTATTTCTGTGGCTTGTGCTTCATGTTGAAAATCTATGAAGGTCTTCAATACAGATCAATCATTTGGATGTAGATAATTTTTTAATTTGTCGTGAAGTTTCCTAACCTGGGAAAGGTATTTTTTATTTATTGGATTATCGAGATTTTAAGGCAAGTTTAACTACATCATGCGATGTGGCAAGTACTAGTTGCTTTATACCTGAAATTTTATGATTTAAATTGATCCTGGCAAATTTTTGAACAATGTTGTTTTGAAGACAATATTTTAGGAAAGAAATATGGCAAATTTGAGCCAAGTATCTTAGTGTTAATCTAATGTAATTTTGCACCAAGATGTTCAAAAAATCTCCCATAATTGTGTGTATCGATAGGTTATGCCTGGAGAAAAAGGAAGTGAATGAAATAGTCAATAAGAGTTTAAAATATGAATTTGATAGTGTATAACAGAGCTATGATGTTCAATATGGTATTGAAGGCCAGAACCTACAACATTCCTGCACTTTTCAGTCATTTAAAACTGAATAAGAACGGATTTTCTATTCTGCCCATTGTTTCTTACAGAAACACAGAATTTTCATTCTTAGCTGCACATGTTTATGATATTATAAACTATGATACATTATTTAATAACCTGAGACAAAATATATAAACAAATTTTTGGTTTGCCAATGGGATTGAGTCTAAGTGGCTTAATATCGGAGCTCTATTTCTCGATGATTGAGTGTATACATTTGGTGCTTTTTTCTACCTCATATCACATACTACAGTAGGTACTTAGACGACGTTCTGGTTATTATTGATAGTAGCACTATTCAAGACATTTTACATTTGTTTAATAATATTCATCCTAGATTCAATTTTACATTGGAAAGGGTACTAAGTCATTAAATTTTCTTTCACGCTTACTCGGGATGAATAAAATAAACCAACAAACACTGGTATGCTTCTACATTATAAAAAATGTACAGAGACATTGTCAGAATAAAAATCTATGAGCCACTAGCCAGCCAAATACTCATATATAGAAGTGATGCCTGGACCATCAACAAAAAAAGATGAAAGCTGAATCACTTCAGCTGAAATGAAATTTATGAGAAAAACTGAAGGATTTACATTGCTAGACCATATAAAAATCAAGGACAGACTAGAAAGGACACCCATAGCCGAATAAATCAAACAGTACAGACAGAAATGGCTACATGTGAAAAGAATGGATGAGACCAGGACACCTCATCAGATTCTCTAATACATCCCAAGACGAAGAAAAATGCCATGAAATCCAACCAGGAGATGACTGGAGACCATAACAGGCCTCTAGGGCTATTTCCTGATAGGACGATGATGTATTTTCTATATACACTGGTGTTCAAAGAAAGTGCATCACCTAGAAATTTCACATTTCTAACCTTTTTTCGCAATGGTATGCTACATTAATGACTAGCATCACAAATAGGGGTGGTCCGATGCCTATAGGCTACCTACCAAGTTTGCAGTTAACAAGTTAAGTTTGATTTCCACCTGATAGGCATAGGGGCTTAGTGGGGAACAGGTATCCTGCGTGTTATCAGACACTCAGCCTAAAACACTGATGGATCCAATATCTTTCTATTATTGAAGATTAAGGAGAAGTCCGGTTGGCCTGCCTCCCTAAAATCCACTCATGCACACCTTCTTGATGGTTAGCCCTGTTACGTCACTTAGGTGGCAACGAACGTGTAGAGTGGTTCTCTTCAAGACGCCTGGTCAGCATGAAGAGGAAAAGACCAAACCCTCCAGCATATGACAGCACGACAAAACAAATGGCCCCTCAATCCCCAGCAGCTTTCACTCCCCCTCTTACGACAGCGAGAGGATCAGAGTGGAAGCAGAGGGTGCTAAGAATCTCTGGGTACGACCAGGCTGCCATGCACGGAAACTGAACTTGGCCTGTTATAATGTAAGATCACTCATCGGTGAAGACAGAATATTAGAGCTGGAAAAGGAATTAGAAAATGTGAATTGGAATATCATCGGTTTGGCTGAAACAACAAGAAGAAGAAATGAATCACTTATAAGTTTATCAAGTGGAAATCTGCTGTACACCAATGGAAACAGTGAAAGGAGTGAAGGTGGAGTTGGGTTTCTGGTCCATAAAGATTTTAAAAACAACATTTTGGAATTCAAAAGTACATCACCAAGGGTGTCAAGACTAATACTCAAGATTTCTAAGAGGTACAAGCTAAAGATTATAATGATTTATGCACCAACATCGAGCCATGATGATGAAGAGGTTGAAGAAATGTACGCCGAAATTGAGTCTTCTAGATGAGCAGAAAACCCACTACACTCTTATTATGGGGGACTTCAATGCTATGGTTGGAAAAAGACAAAACAGTGCAGAAAGGGGAACTATAGGAAATTTTGGAATTGGTGAAAGAAATGAAAGAGATGAAAGACTTGTGGAATTTGCAGAATCTCAAGCACTGTCAGTAATGAACACTTTTTTCAAGAAAAGGGTGAACAGAAAGTGGACATGGAAGAGTCCAAATGGATTAACTACTAATGAAATCAACTTCAGCCTCACTAACAGAAGATATATTGTGAATGTTGTTACTGTTCTGAATAAGGTAAATGTTGGAAGTGATCACAGAATGGTAAGATGTACACTTGATATAGATGTAGGAAAGGAAAGGAAAAAACTGACTCGAGTAAATAATACAAAGGTCTTTGAGATAACAGAAGAGGAGAAAAAGCAGTGTGTACTGGAACTTAAGAACAAGTTTGAGCTTCTGCAGACTGCTCAGGACCAAGATATCGATGAGGAATATTACAACTTTCTGAAAGTGATAAAGCCGAAGAAACCTATAGGGAAAAAGAAATCCAAAGAAGAAACAATTAGTCAAGAAACACTTGTCACGATGAACCGAATACGACAAATGAAAAGCAAGAAAAACACTGACAGGGAGAAAATTGAGTATACTGAGTTATGCAAAGCCATTAGAAAGAAACTCAGAGAGGACATAAGAAGATTTAACACAAGAAAAGTAGAAAAGCGTTAAGGGAGAACAAAGGATTTAAATCAGCAGCCATGAGCAGTAATACAGAAAGACAAATGATACTGAAACTGAAGAAAAGCGATGGTGCACTTATAAACAGCAGAGAAGGCAACGAACTTCAAATAGCAGAGAAGGCATAATTCAAATAGCAGAAGACTACTATAGAGAATTATATAAGGAGCAGGGAATGATGCCAGCAGTGGGGAAGATGGATTGCAAAGTAGCAACACATACGACATACCCGATATTCTTCCTGATGAGGTAGAACATGCATTGAAGAAAATAAAGAATCAGAAAGCCCCGGGGGAAGATGAAGTTACTGTAGAGTTGTTAAAATTGGGAGGAAGAGACATAACACAAAAACTGGCAAGGCTCTTCACAGAGTGCATTAGAAAAGGTGTGACACCTAAGCAGTGGAATAATGCAATCATAGTTTTGCTGCATAAGAAAGGAGATAAATCAGAAATTGGAAATTATAGACCAATTAGCTTGTTATCCCACATCAACAAGTTGTTCACAAGGGTCATTACTAACAGATTAGAAAGAATACTTGATGAGAATCAACCGAAAGAGCAAGCTGGCTTTAGGACAGGATTCTCAACTATGGATCACCTTCACGTAATATCACAGCTAATGGAGAAAGCAAATAAATATAGAACACCATTATGCCTGGCATTTGTGGATTATGAAAAGGCATTTGACTCCATACAGCATAAGGCAATGTTTTCGGGCACTGGAAAGACAAGGCATAGATACCCCATATATTATGATTTTGAAGAAAATATATGAGAGTGCTACCTCCTTTATCAGACTAGACAAAGACAGTAGGAAATTTAAAATCGGGAAAGGAGTTCGACAAGGAGACACAATATCTCCGAAGCTGTTTACTGCTGCCCTTGAATAAGCTTTCAGAAGATTAGACTGGTCGCAGAAAGGAGTCAATGTGAACGGAGAGTGCCTAAACCATTTACGATTTGCAGATGACATTGTGGTCATAATCCACGATCCCAAAGAATTAGAGGAAAATCTTAATCAGTTATGCACAGTTAGTAAGGATTTTGGACTAAAGATGAATATGGCTAAAACAACAGTAATGAATAAGTATGCCACAGAAAGGGAAATAATGATTGAAGGAGCAGTAATTGAAAAGGTGGAGTCATATACTTATCTGGGACAAGTTATTAGCTGTAATAATGACAAATGGCTGGAAGTCAAGAGAAGAATAAATAAATAAATTAAGAAGAATAAGTCAAGAGAAGAATAAATTCAGGAAATATAGTCACATACTGAAGAGCAATATCCCAGTTTGTCTGAAACGTAAAATAATGAACCAATGTATACTCCCCACCATGACTTATGGAAGTGAAACTTGGGCACTCACCAAAAGAATGGAAAAGAAGCTGAGAACTACACAGCGAAGAATGGAACGAATTATATTGGGAATCAGACTGTTAGATAAGAAGAGAAATACATGGATTAGGCAGCAAACTCAAGTAAAGGACATTCTTATCAAAAATTAAAGAACTAAAATGGTCTTGGGCTGGACACATATCTCGAAGACATGATGACAAATGTACTAAGAAAATAACAGAATGGTATACCCAAGAGGAGCTAAAAGAAAACCTGGAAGACAAAGGCGAAGATGGATAGATGAAATTCATGAGTTTTTGGGTAGTAAATGGATGGCCAGTGCTCAAAACAGAAGGAACTGGAAAGTTGCTGGAGAGGCCTTCATCCTGCAGTGGATTGAAAATGGATGATGATATGGTTTGTACATAGTGCTTTTGAAATATAATGTAGTTATGATTATTTTAGAGAATGTTGGCTGTAGAGTGATTTTTTTTTTTTTTTTTTCCCCTTTACAAGTTGAAATTTTAAATACTATTTTTTTTAATCTTCACCAATTACATTTCCAGTCAGGCAATATCTATATTTATTATAAAATTATAATGGTATATGGAAATATTTCAAAACTAAACCCTCTTTTTTTTTTTTTTTTTTTTTGTTTTTTTCTTTTAGGTGTTGGAAACTTGTGTTAAAAACTGTGGGAAAAGATTTCATCTATTAATCAGCCAAAAGGATTTTGTACAAGATTTAGTAAAATTGATTGGCCCAAAAAATGAACCACCAACTGTTGTGCAAGAAAAAGTTTTAAGTCTGATACAGGTAAAGTCATTTCTACCCACCAACCAAACCTTTTATAGCAGTATTACATGTAATGTATTATTGAAAGACATCATATGTGTGCTTAAAAAAAAACTAATCAAATTAAAAGCACTACGAGTTTGGGTACGAGAGTACACATGAACAGGCGAGGTTTTTATGGCTCCAGCTAATAGAAAAGTTTTCTTAAATTTTTGCTTTTTTATTGACTTAAATTGGCATATTAATTTATTTTCTAGAGTTTCTTTATATTCCTAGTAACAATACTTTAGTTTAATTTGAACTTAGATAGAGATTTTGTAGGTTATTACTTAGTATCGGTAAGGGTATCTAATTCACTTGTTGGACAAGTTTTGCAGTTCCCGCAAATGCTAAGTTTTTAATTATATTTAGCCGGTTTATTGACTTAATTGTTAGATTAAATTATTTTCTCTAAGTAGATTATAGACCTAGCCAAGCTCTGTGGTTTATTTTGAATTTAGATAGCGCGATTTTGAAAGTAATTAATACCTCGTGTCTGTAGATTTACTGTTCGTGACTTGCCGCCATTGTTATACAATACAATGTGTACCCCGAACCTCGAACTAGATAGCAAGTATAGTAGTATCAAATAATCAGTAAAATTTACTAATCTTATTAAATTTCATTTTCAATTAAATTGTACTTTTTTAAACTAAATACATATAACAACCTAGTTTTTACAAAAGTAACATTATAAATTAATACATATAACTTGACAGAAGATAAGAAAGTCATATAACGTAACTCAGAGATAATATTCGATACTGAACTACATATATATAGTGTTATAACTGCATTGGGATATAAGTTTAGGGTTATATTTTGTAATGGAATTTTATTTGAAATTGAATAGAAATCATGACTCAGACCAGAGCAGCAAAGCAAAGCAAAAGGCTCAAACTAATGGGAGTGCTGTGACTCAGGAGAACTGGTGGGAGGGGGATGTTTACATCTGAATCGCAGCCTTTTGAAATGCACTGCTTGTTTGATAGTTGTAGAGCAATCAGGAACGGGACATGATATTGCCAAGGGGAATGTCTTTGTGTGTGCACGATGTAAGGATGTGAGGTAATCAGGTGCCAACTCAATCAATGCTGGGTTGGCACCTGATTTGGCCTATATGAGTTGCTTGTATGAGAGTTGGCCTATATGAGAGCTTGAAGGACAGGGTGGATGCCCTCGAAGAATTTAAATTGAGGGGCCCGTCAAGCTCTAAGCTGCCCACATCAATGCCAGAGCTTGAACTTGAACATCACTTAACACAGCGTCAGTCCCCAAGGCAGAATGAGCTGGTCTCAAAGGAATTAGTTGTTGTCGGTGGCTCTATTGTCAGGGAAATGGGGAACATATTGTGCAAAAAGTACAGGTGGAACAGGACCAAGGTATGTCTGCAGGGGCAAAGGTTGATGACGTAGAGCAAATACCATCTTTTAAGGGCACAAAGGGTGATATTGTTGTACTTGTTGGCACTAATGATATTAAGAGTAGAAGACCGGTGGAATTACTTAACAAGTACAGGTCAATGTTGAAAAAAAAAGCTGTGAGTTAGGGTTGAAATTGAAAGAGTCTACAATTCTGCCCAGACACGATAGGAGGAGTGTATGATAAGAGCCTTATCGATCAATTCAGCCCTGGAGAGATTGTGCAAGGCTCAAGGGGTAGAATTTTTCTCAGCCTGGTCTGTGCTTGTTAACAGGAGAGACTGCTTCTACAGGGATGGAATACACTTAAATAGAAAGGTGCAATAATATTTGCTGATGGATACTATCGAGGCAGAGTTAGGTGGGTCGGAAAACTGCTAGCTTGGGGGAATACATGGACTAATAGATTAACAGTAGCCGCTGACAGAGGTGAAAGTGATTCTTGCACAGTTTCTATTGAAATGCAATTGAGCAGCAGCCTGGAAAGCAAGGCAATGGGTATTTCCAGGACTGCTGGGAGTCATAGTGGAACAAGTAAATACATGGGCTGTGTTAGAGTAACTAAGAGTAGAAACACATGCATGCATACTTATGTGTACACCAATTCTAGGAGTATAGTTAATAAATTTGATGAGCTTGAAGTGCTAGTCAAGACATCAACAGCAGATATTGTTGGAATATCAGAGACGTGGTGTCACGGCGCCTCTGTAGCCAGGTGGGAAGGAACAGCAGTGCTTAGCACACGCTTCTTGATTAGACCGGGGTTTGAGCCCGTCACCACCAAATACGGAGGATGCGGAAAGGTCAGGGAATGACCACCGCATATTCCCGGAGCAATATGGCCTTAGTTGCTAATGCTCCTAAAAACCAAAAAATAACAATAAAGAGTGTCACACAGACATAAGCAGTGCAGAATTGGAATTTTGGGGAGTACAATGTGTACAGAAAGGATAGAGAGGACAGGAAGGGAAAGGGGTTATGCTGTTAGTTGAGAAACACATAAATTCTAAGGAAGTGCATCCAATTGATGTTGGTAGACAGTGCAATGTTGAGTCTGTTTGGTGTGACATAAGCACTGGGAAAGGAAAAATGAGAGTAGGTGTGTGTTATAGGCCTAATTAATCTGATGAGTATAATGAACAATTGTGTAGAGAAATAGTGGGCTAGTAAATCAGTGTCTTATAATGGGGGGGGGGGGGTTAATTTCCCAGAGATTGACTGGAATTTGTTTTCTACAGCAGCATGTTCGGGAGGCAATTAGAGGGAGTGACACTCTTGATCTGATTATCAGTAGTGATTCTTCATGCATTAAGAATTTGGAAGTAAAGGAACCAGTAGGGGGTAGTGATCACAGTTTGCTGAAGTGGGATTTACTCAGCGGTAACTACCACGAGAGGTAAAGGGAAGGGTTATTGCTTTCATTAAGGTGACTATGGTGGCCTGAGACAGTATTTAAATTCTATATGATGGGACCAACTATGATGTTACCAACAGCAAATTCAAAATGGGAAGCATTCAAAGAAATAATTTTGGACGCTACTAGGCTTTTCATACCAACTAAGAAGTATTGTTCAAGATTTAGGCCTAAATGGATGTCATATGAGGTAATCTGTAGCCTAGTGGTCAGGAGCGGGAGTGCAGTAGCACACGCTCTTTGAGTATACCGGGGTTCAAGCCCCTTACTCTGAATACGATCGATCTGCCCACCCGCACTGGACCAGCGTGGCAGATTATGGTCCATTTCCCTCAGCATGAATTGTTGAGGAGGCTTCCATCCTGCAGTGGGTTGATAATGGCTGCAATTTACTTTTTTTTTTATGAAATAATTAGACATGTGGTAGAGAAGAAAAATGCATAGGATACATATAAATTAACAGGTGACACAGAAGCCTATGATAGATATAAGCTGGTCTGTAACCAATTCACAATGGAGGTTAGGCAGGCAAAGTGTTCTTTACTTATGTAAACTCTAGAAGGAAGGGGATGAATCAGATTGGTACACTTTATTGATGGTTCAACTGTTGATGATCCTGCTCAGGTAGCTAACAAACTAAATGAATATTTTGCATCTACATTCACACATGAGGGGAATGCTAGAGAGGAATGCCAGTTATTCAGGGAGGGGAATGCCAGAGGTGTATTAAACTCTAGCAGTAAGCTAGATAATTTTATAATAATTGAGAGTAAAATGGAGGAGAAATTGTCGAAGATAAACATAAGAAAGGCACCTGGGGTGGATGGAATCTATCCAGTTATATTAAAGGAGGCAGCAAAGTAAGTAAGCAAACCCTTTGCCATAATTATGACAGCTTCCTTGGACTCAAAGGAGGTACCCATGGACTGCAAATGTGCAAATTTGACCCCAATCCACAAAGGAGGATCAAAGGGAGACACAGATAATTACAGACCTGTTAGTTTAATTTCTGTTCCAGGGAAACTAATGGAGGCACTGGTTAAAGACGCATTGTAGGATCATCTAGACAAGACTTCAGTTAAAACTCGGACACGGCATGAGTTTGTTAAGGGGAAGTCTTGTCTGACCAATTTGAATGGATACTATGATGTAGGCACAAAGGAACTGGATGAAAAGAATAATTTTGATATATTTTGGATCTTAAAAAGGCTTTTGATACTGTTGCACATGGAAGACTGCTGCACAAATTGGAGCAGTGTGGCATTGGAAGCAAATTGCTGTTATGGATAGAGGGATGGTTGAGTGGGAGAAGACAGAGAGTGGTAATCAATGGACAGTGCTCTTCGTGGACTAATGTTATTAGTGGAGTCCCCCGGGGTTCGGTGTTGCGTCTATTGTTGTTTTCTGTATTCATTAATGATATTGATGATGGTATATCAGGCTTAATGTCTAAATTTGCAGACAATATGAAGGTCGGCAGGGTTGTTGATGACACTAATGACCGTGCGCTGCTGCAACAGGATCTAAAAAAGTTGAGTAGACTACCTGAGAGGTAGCAACTGAAGTTTAACTTTGACAAATGTAAAGTACTGCATATGAGTAGCAGTAACTCCAGAGTAACGTATCAACTGTGCAGTACTACACTGACGGAGGTAGAGTGAAAAGGATCTTGGGGATAATTGTGCAGGCAAATATGAAGTTTTCTGTGCAGTTTAGACGGTCTGCAAAGAGTAGCTCATGGTGTCTTGTCAATGATATACAGGAATTTTTCTAGCAGGGATAAGGAGGTGATTATCCCCCTTGTATAAGGCAATGGTTAGGCTACACCTTGAGTACTGTATACAGGTCTGGGGGGGCCTAATTTTAAGAATGATGTAGAGCTGTTGGAATGAGTACAGAGAAGGGCAACAAGATTAGTGAATGGAACAAAGGTTTGCTCTTACAATGAAAGGCTTAAGTTTTGCAAATTGCAGTGTCTGGAGACTAGGCACCTGCGAGGTGATCTGATTGAGATGTGTAAAGCCTTGAATGGTGTGAGCTTGCTCAACTGATGGGATTCTTCCTCTTGCTCAGAATAATCGCCTGAGAGGGCATAAATTCAAATTGAGGAAAGACAGTTGTAGGATAAATGTACGGAAGTTTGCCTTTAACCAGCAGGTGGTTGATTTCTGGAACAAACTTCCATCTGTCGTTGTAGAAGTTGATAGCTTAAACAGATTCAAGGCAGAACTGGACAAACATTTGAAGTGAGTGAATGGTGAAATGAGAAGGGGGGGGGGGTGTTTTTTTTTTTTTTTTTTGACTGATGCTATTATATATAATAAGCTTGCTTTCTTGCATCATGTGCCCTTGCTAATACTAATCCATATTTTTTGTTTAAACTTCAGCTTAGTGTATTAACAATGAATTTGTAGGTTACAAGTGCATTAATTAAAAACAGACATTTGTTTTCAACTTGTTTACCCTAGTACACAACAAAGTTGGATGGTGACAAAGTTTCTGGATCTCTTGCGGAATCTTACCATCAGACCAAATGGAGGAGATGGAGGTATAAAGGATTTAAAAGAATAAATTAATAAGAACTGTGCATAACTTAAACTATGGATTACAACAGTAGAGAGCATTGTGACTGAGACATTCTCCTTCCAAAATCCATATAGGTGGCAGTTTATAATGTAAAGTTAATGTAGTTGATGATGCTAATAAACACAAAATAACACTAAATCTAAATACAGATGTCTGAGAAAATGGTTTCTCAAAGAAGGAAGAACTGGGTAATAACTGTAAGTTCTCCCCAACCCATACATATCTCTATCGTTCTTTAATAGAGATGTAGGGAAATCATGAGAAATCAAGGAAAAAAATGCTAAAAAGTCTACACAAGGTAAAACAAAAACCAAAACACTCGAATGTTTCATTCCAAAGGATACAAACGTTCTTGTAAAGGATGGTTGTCAGGAAGAGAATACCTTTCACCCGACAAAATTCCCTCTCTCAAGAAGAAACCAGAGTAGCAATTTTTTAAAGTCTATATGTATGAAATTGAACCCTAAAATATGAATAGAGAATAAACCCCCAAAAAACTACACTTAGGAATACTTAAAGGCCTACTTCACGTGGTGAGTGCATAGCTGCCAGCTCTCAAGGTTTTTGATGGACAATTATTTTTTTGCTCGATTTGACCTTCTCTAACTCACTGTTGTAAAATTGTTTTTCTCTATCTTCTTCTTCTTTTTGCAAAAAAGAAAAAAGTGGACATTAAAATTGGTGTTTTTTTTTTAAATACGCTAAAGTTATGCTTATTTTCATTAAAGAATTGGCTGTCAGGTGTGCTAGCCTACACTGCAAAATAGTACCACACAAGTTCTTACTTGTATGGTACTATTGCACATTACTTGTGTGGTGCAAAGTTAATTACCAATGTCCTTTGTTAAGATACTAAAGAAATATGGCATAAAATTTCAAAGACATATGTTCAAGATTTTCCATCTATTATAAAAATCCAGAAAATGTAACAATATAGATGTGATTTTTCAATTTCAAATGGCAGGAAACACAATGTAATCATATGTAAACAGACAGATGGAGTGGGCCAGCAAATCAGAATGTCTTATGAGGATTTTAACTTTCCAGGTATTGACTGAAACTTATGGGTTGGTCACTCCTACAGGAGCAGAAATTTTCTTGATTTATTGAATGACTATTTTCTGCAGCAGCATGTTACAACAAGAGAAAGCAATACTCTTGATCTGATTGCACTGGTTGGCAAAAAAAAAACATTTTTTCCCTCCCTGTTAAAATTCAGGGTGATTCTTGTCGATTTGACATTGCTGAATTGATACAGCAATATGGCAACCATATTGCTGTAACACACACCAATTTTAAGGGAGACAAAGACTAAGTTTCCTAGTAAAAAGATTTCATATATTTTAAGAAAATGTTACACATAATATTAAATATTAAACAGGGTCTATTAGCCTTATTTTGTTTACAAGAATGTTTATCTGATAACAAAATACTTATTTTGTCATTTTTGCCTTTTATAATCATCCATTGGTGTCTTCCATACGAGATTCCAACAGTAGCATGCCAACATACACTGTGCCACTTTATTAGGTACACCTACCTAGTAGTGTGTTGAGCCTCCTTTAGCCTTCAAACAGCCTGAATTTGTCTAGGCATGGATTGAACAAGATACTGAAAACAATGTTCAGGAATGGAATACCATGCAGACATGAGTGTGTCATGCAGTTCCTTGAGATTCCACGGAGGTGTAGCGCCTGCAGCGAACAGCCCTTTCCAGCTCATCCCAAAGATGTTCAATAGGATTGAGATCCGGGGAACTGAGCTGGCCACTGCAGCAAAGAAAAGTCATTGCCGTGTTCCTGGAACCATTCCATAGTGATTCGGGCTTTGTGCGCCATTATCCTGCTGGAAGTAACCATCTGACTGAGAATAAACTGTCAACATGAACAGATGCACTTGGTCAGCAACAATGTGGTATTCAGACGTTAATCTATGGGTATCAGTTATGTTATGTTATGTTATGTTGTTGTTTGGAGCATTAGCAACTAAGGCCATATTGCTCGGGAGATATGCGGTGGTCATTGCCTGACCTTTCCGCATCCTCCATATTTGGTGGGCACGGGCTCGAACCCCGGTCTAATCAAGAAGCGTATGCTATGCACTGCTGCTCCTGCCCACCTGGCTACGGAGGCGCCATGGGTATCAGTGGACCCAACACTGATACCCATATATGTGCCAAGAAAACATTCCCCACACCATAACACTGCCCCCACCACCTTGCATAGTAGTCGTTAGACATGACAGGTCCATGGATTCATGTTGTTTTTGCCAAATTCTGAGCCTTTCATCAACATGATGTACCAGGAACTTTGACTTGTCAGACCAAGCAACTGTTTTCCAATCCTCGATAGTCCAGTGCTGGTGTTGCTGTGCCCACAGGAGGTGTGCTCTCTTGTTCTTCATTGATAACAAAGGTACGCGATGTGGCCGTTGGCTGTTGTAGCCCATTTGTGACAAAGTGTGACTAGTGGTCCGTTGTGATATTTTGTTCTGTGCACCAAAGTTGTATTCTGACGTGATGTGCGACATTGTGGCCCATCTGTTTGCTTGCACAATTCTAGCCATCCTCCTCTGACCTCTCTTATCAACAAGCGATTTTCTTCCACAGGAGTGCCATTGAGAGGATGCTTTCTCTTCGTTGCACCATTCTTGATACATCCTTGAAACTGTTGTGCTTGAAAAGTTCAGGAGAACTGCCGTTTCAGAGATGCTTTGTTCAGCAAGTATTGCACCTACTACCATGCCACGTTCAAAGTCCGTTAGATCACTCCTTTTCCCCATTCTTGCTACAGTTTGTACGCTTAACTGATACTAGAAAGGTTGTTCTGCTGCATTTATATCCACAACTGTAGTCATGTGACTTGCAACGTTGTGGGACAAACCATTTGTGTGCACAGCAGGGGTGTACCTAATAAAGTGGCAGCACAGTGTATTTGGATTCCATTTTCCCTGGTGTCTTTTTTCCATTTGAGAAATAACTTGACGAAACCTTTCACCATGTTCATTGGAGACCACTCCGAAGTTTTCAGGAAAAAAGTCAAAATGGAAATGTAGAAATGAAGCTTTAATGACGTGTTGCATCCCAACTCTCTGTACGCTAAAATTAGCTCATCCACAATTTCACTGTAATTTTGTCATTTCTTATTGCCTAAAAGGGATACCTACTTTATGCTTGGATTTCCCAGAAAAACCAGAAATATTGGTCATGCAAAAGTAACGATCGTTTATGTGGTCTCGAGGTTCCTACATATCACTGGAACAGCAAAAGGCATTGATTTATGACCACCTCTAAGCCAGCCTGTTAATGTCCTTGAACATGAGCTATAGGAAATCTTTGGAGCCCATACTTTATCTTGATTTCTGACCTTACGTCCAAAATAGAGCTCATAGGCTTTTTTCACAAGTTGTGATGGTGGCTTCCACTAAGATTTTAATACCCCTTCTCTGCAAATGTAGCAAAAGCTATCAGGCTTATTTTGCCAAGAACGTGACATATTTCATGTACGGTTGAGATACATGTGCGTAAGAACACAATTAAGAAAGTGTAGATTTTATTTCTAATTTAAACACAGTTCACGATTTATACTAATGCATACAACGCTTGTTTACATACACTAATTCACTAAAACACGTTCACTTTGTTCACCACTTGTTCTTTGAAATGCGAAACACTTTTTGAAATATGAAAATGCTTGCTTGGTGGGGAACCCACTAATACATATACCAGTAGAGAAGTTTCTAGAAGGCTCACAATGTGTCTAGAGAACTCTGTTGAAAATTCTAGAACCTTCCAGAAACATCCTGACCATTCTTCTGCAGTGCATTATAGCCTTAGGTGCTAATGCGCCATAAAATCCTAAAACAAACAAACAAGACCATTCTTCTACAAGTAACAATATTCTAGAACCTGGGTTCCCAACCTGTTTGGCGCGACCCCCAAGGAGGTCGCAAAGTGTTTTCTGGGGGTCACCACGGTTATTTTTAGTCGCAATTATTTTTATAGGAAATTTCACCATGAATTTTCAACACTTATTTATTTCAATATGGCATATTGCTACATTGGAATATTCTACTAGTGGTTGTAACACTGAATTTTGATAAATGAAAGGAAGTGACTTAAGGTCCACCGCAGCAGATACTTAAAAAATATTAAAACCTGCTGTGTTCATACATATTAAACATTTTATATTATTTTAATTATTTGCTATGGTGGGCCTTTAATATTTTATCAAATTTCTGCCACGGCAGACCTTGATTCACTCCCTAAAAATAAAATATATAAATGCAGTGTTATCATTATAATAAAATTCTATGTTACAAATAGTAAACTGAAAAAAATATTCACTATGATACAAAATTCAATATCAAAATTCATTTTTAATCGGTGTCTCGATGTGAGAATAACAGACCGTCGAATAAAGGTGAGTTGCACTCTTAACGCAGTTGAAGATCACCCCGTATGTTTTGCTGATGCCACCATGTTTTCAATGATGTAATTCAATAATGTCCGCGATGGGCCGTGTAATGCAAACTGCTATGAACTTAGTTTGCCAATAGTCAACCACCTTTATTTGGCACCATGATAGAAACCAGCCACTTGCTGTCAGGCATGGGTCAGCTGCTGCCTGCACTTTCTAAAATGTAGAGTGTCAGTAGGTCATAATCAGTCTATGTTAAATCCATACCCATGGAGAAAAAACGTAAATATTCAGAAGACTATCTAAAATTTATCTTTACCACCTTGATCAGCAATGGCATAGAGAAGCCACAATGCGTTTTGTGCAATGTCATTCTCAGTGCTGAATCTATGAAACCTTCAAAACTGAAATGTCACTTAAGGACAAAGCATTCAGAATGTACTAAAAAGGATTTGGAGTTCTTTCGATGCCATTAAACTGGTCTCAGACGTCAGAGACTTGATCCTACAGGAAGTTTTCAGCAACAGAACACAGCAGCAGTGCAAGCATCATATGAAGTCGCATTGAAAATTGCCAAACAAAAAAGCCTTACACGATTGGAGAAACGGTCATTAAAGCCTGCATGTTGAAGATGGTGAAGTTAATTCTTGGAGAAGCCAGTGAGATAAAGATGTCTCTGAGTTGAAAGATGAAATCAAGTTGTTCCTGGAAGTGCAAGGGAAACAACATGACCTTGTGGCTTACTTTAATGATGAAGCTTGGAAGAAAAGAGTTGCTTACTTAGCAGACATTTTAGACCAGCTAAATAAGCTGAACCTGAAACTTCAGGAAAGGAAACACACATTATCCAATTTCAAGAAGACAATCTTCAGGCATCCAAGCTGCAAAACTGGCTTTGGAAAGTAAATCTTGGAAACATTGCCATGTTTGAAAAACTGCAGTGTGGTAGAGGGATCTGAAGGTGAACTGGATGAGAATCTGAAGGAGGAGATTACTGGGCACCTTGAATCCCTTGAAAATTCATCCTATACTTCATCAAGAATGCCAGCATTCTTGATGAAGTATAGGATGAATTCTTGGATCTGCGGAACAATTCCTCGGCACGTAGTTTGTTTTATGAAAAATCGCTGACTCGGTTCTGGTGTGCTATGTAGCAGTTGTATCCAAATGTCAACGTACTTGCCTTCGAGTTTTACTTCCATTTGCCTCTACATATCTCTGTGAGAGTGGATTTTTAACACTTCTTCATATTAAAACAAAGGCAAGAAACAGACGCAAATTTTGAAACTGGTTGCCCAGATGAAACCATCGCATGAAATGTTAGGTTATAATTATATTTTGAAAACTCTATTTTTAATGTGTTTTCTTTAATAAAAATACCTTTTTATGCAAATGTGGCAGGGGTCACAGGTTACTTGGCTATTTTAAAAGGGGGTTGCAACTCGAAAAAGGTTGGGAAACATTGTTCTAGAACATTCTTGAATGTTGTAGAAAGCTCCGGATAAAATATGGAAAAGGTGATTAAAGCAACTACAGGTCTTGGTTTTCGGTCATTAATCTATGATATTTGAAAATTGAGGGTAATGAGAACTTTTCAAGCACATATCTGAGTTTTTGAACATATTTCCTATGAGAATCTGTCAATTATTTCAGGGAGGAAATTGATGCTGACCAATGTTATCAATAGTGACTCTCCATGCATTAAGAATTGCCAGATAAAGGTACCACCAAGTGGTATTGATCATAATATATTGAGGTGGGATTTACTTAAGAATATAACTATTGTCAAGGGTAAAGGAAGGAATTTTGCTTTCATAAAGGTGACTACAATTGTCTTTAGACAATTCCTAAATTCTTATACTGGCACCAAATTATAGTGTTACCAACTGTAGATTTTAAGTGGAAAGCATTCAGGGAAGCAATCACTGATTACTAAAGCTTTTATTACCAACTAAGGGATATTGTTCAGGAGTGAGACCTAAATGGGCATCAGATGAACTGATGACATTGGTGGCAGAAAATAAAAATGCATGGAATGATTATAAATTACCGCCATTGTTGTCGAACCTATGGACTATCATAAGTTAGGAACTGCCTTTATTAACTTAAAATTTGGAGTAAATTTATATGGCCAGTAATTATGTAGTTGCTGTGTTGTGGCCACACTAATTTCAAAAATATGATAATTTATAAGTTTTAGATATAGTTTCTAAAGAAAAGGTTTTGAATTTCTTTTAGAGTTGGGCTGATGCCTTTAGGAGTAATTCTGACATGCAGGGTGTTGTTCAAATTTATAATGACCTGAAGCAAAAGGGTATTGAATTTCCTATGACTGACCTGGATGCTATGGCACCAATTTATACGCCTCATAGGGTAAGAATTGTTTTACAGTTTCTAAATAAAATATTAATAAAAAGTATAAAATTTTGAACTTGTTATTTGCTATTTGTTATTTTAATTATTATTTTCTTTTCATATAAAGAGATAATTCAAACTCTGGGAAATGCTGTTAATTATATCCTGAATTAAATATGACTGTAAAATTATTATAAAGTAAAAATATGTAACCAAAGAAAAAGGTCTTGGAATAATATTCAGTAATAATTCCATTTTTAATTTTACGTATTATTTCATAACCAAAGACGCATCAGAGATGGGCCTGATAAAAAGAAATTTCCGAAATTTTTCTAATACAGAGTTTGATTCAGCTCCAGAGGATGACTACCAGTACTACCAGTATTAGAATATTCTGCCTGAGTACAGTTCTCTTATAATAAATGACTGATGTAAATAATAATTGAAAGTTTTTTTTTTTGTATGAGAACCCCAAACACGAGAGGTATTATAACCTATAGTACTTAGTACCGTGCTTGGGTTGGAGGTTGAGAAGACAAAAGAAGATATTTGTTGATATTGGACTTGAACTTCTGTAGATTGTAATTTTCAGGAAATACGTATGAAGGAAGGTTGTTCCAGAAAACGGCAGTTGAATGAATAAATGAGGAAGATGAAAAGTTGGTTCTGTGGGTTTGAAGTTGGACAGTAAATGGATGTTGGCTGGTGACGGCACGTGTTCGGACTGTTTTGAAAGAGAGAGCGGGAATTATAGAAGCCAATTCAGAAGAACAGAGCCCATGGAAGTATCTGTAGAAGAGGCATGCAGCAGAAACAATGCATCTATGAGAAAGCGAGTGGAGAGACTGTGTTAGAGATGAATCATTAATTAACCTAACTGCCCTCTTCTGAATGGAATCAAGAAGCCTGAGAGAGGTTTTGGGGGCACCTCCCCAGATGTGGGAACAATATTCCATGGCAGGGCGGATTTGCGATTTATACAGAGTGAGCAGCTGTTTAGGAGAAAAGTAACGCCGAGAGCGAAAGAGAAAACCAAGTTTTTTAGATGCAGAGGAAGCAATATTTGTAATGTGCTTGTGCCAAGAGAGATTAGAAGTCAGGGTAATCCCTAAAAGAGATATATCATTTTGCCTAGAAATCGGAGTGTCACTAAAGATAAGCATAGGAGCAGAAGAATCCTTTTTGCGAGATATAAGACAAGATTGAGTTTTAGAAGGGTTGAAATCAACTAAGTTGTCTTTGCCCCACTGGAGAATTACCTGAAGATCGGCATTTAAGGAATTGGCAGCAGATTTTCGAGAACTTGAAGCTGATTGAGCTGGACAAGGTTTCTCAAAATGGAAAGTGGAATGCAATGTGCTATCATCGGCAGAACTATGGATAGGATTTCCAGTCAATGGAAGAAGGTCATTGATATACAAGAGGAAAAGAGTGGGGGAAAGAACTGAACCTTGGGGGACACCGGCATTAGTGGAGAAGTTAGAAGACAGAGAGCCATCTACCATCACCCTCAGTGAGCAATCAGAGAGAAAACTGGATAACGAATTACTAAAAACAGTTGGCAAACCATAAGATGGAAGCTTGTTTAGAAGACCTTTATGCCAAACACGATCAAAAGCCTTTGAGATGTCAAGAGCAACTACTTGTGTTTCACCGAACCTTTCCATTGAATTAGTCCATAAATGGGTAACATAAGCCAGAATATCACCGGTGGATCGACACTGACGGAATCCATACTGGCGATCGTTGATCAGACGGAAGGTTTCTAGGTAGTTTAAGAGTTGGCGGTTAATTGATTTCTCCATTACTTTAGAAAGAGTAGAAGTAATTGCAATGGGACGATAATTGGATGGGAGGGATTTGTCACCCTTTTTAGGAACTGGCTGGATATGAGCAAATTTCCAAGCAGAAGGAAAAACACCTTTGGAATAAGAAAGTGAAAAAAGGCGGCAAAGAATAGGAGTAAGTTCAGGAGCACAGGTTTTGAGAACAAGTGGAGAAATACCATCAGGACCTGGAGCTTTCTTAGCATCAAGATTCATCAAAATCCTTCTGATATCTTTTTGACGGAAGACCACAGGAGGCATTGAATGGAACGTGTTAGGAATGGTGGGAGGTGTTTTACCAAGATCATTAATACATGAGCTCGAAGAAAAATGGGATGCTAGCAGGTCAGCTTTATCCTTGGCTGAAGTGACAACAGAACCATCTGGTTTGGACAGAGGTGGGAGCAAAGATCGGCAAAAGTTGTGGCCAATAGCTTTGGCAAGAGACCAGAATGCTCGGCTACCATTAGGGCAAGAAGCAAGTTTTCTACTCTTAGCCTGTTCAAACTCTAGTTTGGACTGATTAATAACTGCTTTACAATTGTTGCGAGCTTTGGTGTAGGCAGAAAATGAAACTGAAGAATTAGAAACAAGCCAATTACGATATGCAACGTTCTTCTCTTGGACAGCCTTAGCACATTTATTGGAAAACCAAGGTTTAGATAAAGGACGAGATTTTAAAGTGGAGTGTGTGATAAAGGATTCCATTCCTGCAAGAATAATTTCACTGACACGATCTGAGCAAACGTTGACATCAGAAGTTTTGAAACAGTAATCAGACCAAGGAAAAGAAGAAAAGAAGTTTCGCAGGTCATCCCATTTTGCATTCTTGTAATGCCAAACAATACGAGGTTGGGAATAGGCATGAGATAAAGGTTCCATTGGAGAAGAGACAATCACCAAGTTGTGATCATGAAGTTCCTAAAGGACCTCTCACTTCAACGTTGTACTTAGAAGGGTTGTTTGTGAGAAAAAGATCAAGCTGTATGATTAGGATTGTCCGGTATTCTTGTAGGTAAATGAACAATCTGTGCTAGGTCATTAGTAATTGCAAAACCTCAGCATCTCAACCTGCTGGGTCGGTGTGACTATAAAACGGAAGCCAGCTGGAGTTGTGAACGTTAAAATCACCAAGGAAAATTACCTCACTGTTAGGAAAGTTGGACTGGAGAAAGTCAAGTTGCAAAGAGAGGAAGTCAAAGAGCTCCAAGTGATTAGTGGAGTTGGGAGAACGGTAGAGACAACAGATGAATTTTACACAATGAGGTAGAGAGATTTTAAGCCAGAGAAGATCAAAGAGAGGAGATTCCAAATTGCCAAGTCTCTGACAGGGAATATCAGAACGGACATATGCACAAGTACCACCTTTAAGGCGAAAGGAATCATACAGCAAATAATTTGGACATCTGAGATGAGCAGTAGTTGAATCAACTGATAACTGAGATTCAGTCAGAAAAAGTACATGGGGTTTGGAAGACTGTAAGTGGAAATGGACATCGTTGAGATTAGAATTGAGACCACGTATATTTGTGAAATGAATTAGGAAGTCTTTGGGAGGTTTAGATCTTTTCGCAGATAAGCTTGCTCTATTATTTTGACAATTCATGGTGTATTCAATAGTAAGAAAAAGTGGGTGGGACATGCTGTATGAAGTAATGAAATTTTTGGATATGGCGTACATGTGGTAAGAATATACCCAGATCCTTGACATAACGTGGCCTCGACAATGCTCCCCGCATACACACTATTCGGACTCCCTCCAGTCACTATCTGGCAGAGTAGAGGTAGCAAGATTATACACTAGCTGATCCGGAAGCTTCCTAGAGAGTTACCAATAGGTTCAGTCCGGTGTACTAACTAGCGGCCGGCCTGCGAACACCGTTTTAGAGCTGTACCCTCGAAATGTAAGGAATATTGGATCTCGCCACGACATTCACCAGTGCAGGGAAAAAAAAAAAAAATTGGCAAATCTGTTACTTCATCAAAACTGTGACACAATTATAAATATAAATAAATAAATATGATCTTTATTGTAAGGTTCCTAGGTACACGCAGGTACCCTACGTTTACAAATCCTTCACGGCACTAAGCCAGGGGTTAACAAGCGGCAGAGATATCATCTCGCCGGAAATGTAATAAATACATAATAGGATAAATAAATAGCAGATTGAATTTAGTTAAAAATAAAATATAATAACAATAATACATCAGATTAAAATAATAAAATAAATTAAAATAACACATGACAGTTTTCTTGAATTCCCTGAAATTCTTGCCGAGCCGGAGCAATATCACATCAGTTGATGGTTGTGGAACACACATGCAGATCCAGGATGCGCTGTCTGTACTTTTTTGTCATCGACGATTTTGCACAGGTCGGAGTCCAAGGACTGAGCTAGATGGAGCTTCTGATAACGGAGGAACCGATCTTTAAAATGTAACCTCGACGGAAGAGCAAAAAGCTTGGGAGTGGAGCGGAGTGCTGGTTGAGGGATTCTCCAGCACACAGTGTCCCAAATGTTGGGTGCTGAGATTCTTTCAGTGATCACTTTGATGGTGAAGATTAGTCTTCTTTCATTCATTAAGGCTGCGAATTTGGTTAAATTCAGTGCTTTGGCCATCGGTGTTGTGTGAAGTTGTGGTGGGAGATGACACTTCCAGGTAGCCCACTTCAGGAGCCAGTATTCCACGTCATTCAATGGTTTGATTGTTGTGTCTGCGGCCGAGCCCCACAACTCTACCCCATACAGTATACCTCTGAAGATCATTGTCCTGATATATGTTCTTAACAGATTGGTGTTATGAATATGTAGCAAGTGCTGCTTGGCAATCCACCGTTTCCTGTTGAATTTTGCACAGAGTTCTTCAATGTGATGATGGAATCTTAATTTTCGATAAATTTTTCGATTATGCTGTGCAGACTAATGTAATTTTTTAATTCATTGACGCTAAAGAATAGGTGATATTTATTGGACTTAAGTTCATTGAATAAATTAGTTACGGGAGCTATTGATTCTCCAAAATTGCTCAGTAGCATAAATTTTAAATTTCCTGTATTAACATTACAGGATTACAGAACCTTTTGGACAGAATGATTCAGAACAAATCGCAGAAAACAACACTTTGATTATGGAGTAGCAGTTTTATTTAAGAGATAATTATAAATTTAAAAAAGTTTTATTTTATATAAAAGTACATTGCATTTTTTTAATGTTATATATGTAGGGTAAATCGAAAGTAGCATTACATATTTGGTATCTTTTAATATTTTATTGTGTTTACACAAGAAACATTGCACTGAGAGAAAATTATTATAAACCAAAAGGTGCAGTGGAATTAACATTTACAACTTTTTATGACTTCCATCAGTAATGCAACATGCATCTCAAGAGTAATCAATCTCTTGCTAGAAATATTGTAACATTGCTAGTGTAACTGCGTCAGTCACTACAATTATCCATCTCCTCAAGTTATTCACATCAGTTTGCTAGGATTGAATATCGGATCTTTAGCATAATTCAACAAAAAGAAATCTGGTGGTGTGAGGTATAGTGAACAAGCTGGCTTTAGAATTGGATTTGCATCACCTACCCATTGACCTAGAAAGTGGAGATCCAACCAGTCTTGAATATTCTTTGAAAGTCAGCAGGGGAGTGTTGTCATCTTCAGTAAAGTACTGTAATATGGTAATGGCTAAATGATGCAAAGAAATGGACCCTTTCTCTGTATTTTCCAAAAAGGGCTGGGGACCCTCTCTCTGTGTTTTCCAAAAAGGGCTGGGGAGAAGGGGGGGGATTCTATATCACTAATACTCTTACCTTCACCAAAAAGTGGCTAAATCTTGTTGAAATAGCACATTCTTGCCAGGATCATGCTGAGCAATTTGCAGGTTGCAGTAATTCTCCAACATATCTTGATATATGGAACCTGTGATTTCACTTTCTGTAAAGAAGAAAGAACTGTCTTGGATGTGTTCCAAAACTACGTTGTGTTTTTCACTCATATTGCATGTATTCACCTTGCTTGTTGTAGAGAAAGTCCATTCATCACTAAGCACAAAATGTTCAGACAGCTCTTCGTCTTCCAGCATCAGATGTTGCTATTAGCTGTTATGGATCATGCCATTTGCATCATGCACACGGTTTTGGATGTGACAGCTTGTGCAACATTCTCCACACTGTTTTTTGTGATACACCAAGTTCTGTGCTGGCTTCTCACGTATGATAGGCCTGACAATCTTACTGTGGTGCACAGAGCATCCAGCAGCATAAAATTTTATGCCAATAGTAGATGAAATGTCTGCCCAGAGGAATTTAGCCTAACCTTGAACAAAATATTCACTTAACTTGCAGACTTTATCGTACAAAAAATGCATTGTACTCTTTCTACATTAGCACATATCATTTCTCTTTACACTGTAGTAGAAATAGTAGTTCCAAAGGTGGCTACTTTGGAAAAAATAACATATGAGCATGAAAACTGTGACTTTAACTTATCTGTTTTGCACTGTCAGCATGACTAGTTGTTGTTGGTGTGTTGTTTAATGGCACAAGGGCTGCTAAGGCCATATGTGCCTACATGACTAGTGACCATAGTTACAAACTTTTATTTAAAGTTATGAAACTACTTTTGACACCCTATATTATAATTAACTCTTATATTAATTGAAATATATAGTAGAAATATAATATGGAGAACATTGTGAATTCCAGTTTGGCGAAACTGGAATACATTCTAGAGGTGTAATAATTTATTCTTTGTATAAATATAGATTCTATCTGAGCAGACAGCAGATAGTATTGGCAATTAATCAATTAAATTTATAAATCTTATTAATTTTTATTGTTAATTAAATTATATTTAAATGGAAATCATGCCCCAGACTAGAGCAGCAAAGCAATGTGCACAGAGTAGCAAACGTGCTGTGGTCCAGGGGAAAACCAATGGGGGCAATTCTCCAATGCATCACAGTCTAAAAAAATGTGCAAAATGTGACGTTTACAGACCAATCTCGAATAGGACATGATCTAGCCATGGAGGATATCTTTGTGTGCACTAGGTGCAGAGAATGTAAAGAAGTTAGACACCAACTCAGCGTTCTGATGGGCACGTATGAGAGTTTGAAGAATCGGGTAGATGCCCTCGAAGGAATTGAAATGGGGGGGCCCATCAAGCTCTCAGTTGCCCAACTCAACCTCAGAGCTCACCTTGTGCACCTGGGGTCCTCCGTAGCCAGGTGGGAAGGAGCAGCAGTGTGTAGCACACGCTTCTTGATTTAGAACGGGGTTCGAGCCCGTCACCACCAAATACGGAGGATGTGGAAAGGTCAGGGAATGACCACCACATATTCCCGGAGCAATATGGCCTTAGTTGCTAATGCTCCTAAAAACCAAATAACAACATCTTGTGCACCAGGCAACACAGCAGCAATCTTCAGGGCAGAATGCATTGATCCCACAGGAGCTAATTATTGTCATTTGTCAGGGAAACGGGAAATATATTGTGCAAAAAGGATAGGTGGAATAGGACCAGGGTATGTCTGCCAGGGGAAAAAGTTGATGATGTAGAGCAGATGTCCGGCGCCTCCGTAGCCAGGTGGGAAGGAGCAGCAGTGTGTAGCACACGCTTCTTGATTAGACCAGGGTTCTAACCCATCACCACCAAATATGGAGGATGCGGAAAGGTCAAGGGAATGACCACCGCATATTCCCGGAGCAATATGGCCTTAGTTGCTAATGCTCCTAAAAACCAAATAACAAACAAACAAACAGAGCAGATGTTATCTTTTAAGGGCACAAAAGGTTGATATCATTGTACATGTTGGCACTAATAACATTAAGTGTAGAAGGTCTGCAGATTTACTTAGCAAGTACAGGTCAATATTGAAAAAAAGTCGCAAGTTAGAGTTAAATTTGAAAGTGTCTACAATCCTGTCCAGTCACGATAGGAGGGAGTATATGATGAGAGCGTTTTCAGTCAATTCAGCCGTGGAGAGATTGTGCAGGGCTCATGGGGTAAAATTTTTCAAGCATGGTCTGTGCTTATTAACAGGAGAGATTGCTTCTACAGGGATGGGATACACTTAAATAGAAAGGGTGCAAGAATATTTGCTGATGCTATTGAGGCAATGTTAGGTGAGTCGGAAAACTGCTAGCTTGGGGAGATTCACAGACTAATAGATTAACAGTAGTCGCAGGCAAAGTTGGAAATAATTCTTGCACTGCTTCTATTGGAATGAGCAACAGCTTGGAAAGCAAGATGCTGGGGATTTCAGGAACTCTGGGAATCATGACAAGTAAATACATTGACTGTGTTAGAGTAACTAAGAGTAAGAACAGGTGCATATATACTTGCATGTACACAAATGCTAGGAGTATAGTAAATAAATTTGATGAATTTTATGGATATTGTTGGGATATCAGAGACTCAATGTCACACAGATATAAGGAATGCGGGAAGTGGAATTTGTGGAGTACAATGTGTACAGATAGGAAGGAAGGAAGGGAAGAGGGGTTATGTTGTTAGTTAAGAAACACATAAAATCTAAAGAAGTGTATACAGTTGACATAGATGGACAGTGCAATGTTGAAAGTTTGGTGTGACATAAGCACTGGGAAGGCAAAAATGAGGGTAGCAGTTTGTTATAGGCCTAATGACTCTGATGAGTACAATGAACAATTATACAGAGAAATAGAGAGAAATAGAATCAGTGTGACACGTGGTATTGGGCTTGGTAGAGTCATTGTGCATAAATGCAACGTGCTTTCATTTATGCACAGTTCTTTGGCGGTGTGTTTCGTGTAGTTTGTGATTGTTGTGATGGCTGATGTGAGAGACCAACATGCTTGCATCAAGTTTTGTTTCCTTCTTAACGATACAGCAGTAGAAACCCATAAGAAGTTGAAACAAGCTTTTGGTGACAATGCTTTATGCCAAACACAAACCTACTACTGGTTTAACCGTTTTAAAAATGGTCAAATGTTGGTTTATGATGACGATCGCTCTGGGCGTCCATCATCGAGCACCACCCCGGAAAATGTCGCAAAAGTTTGAGCGGCGATCCATAAAGACTGCGGGCAGACCATCCACGACATTTCTGGCATTTAAGGACTATCATACAGCACGTGTCAGCGGATTTTGTCAAATGAGTTGAACATGACAAGGATTACGACCAAGTTCATGCCACAGTTACTGAGTGAAGACCAAAAGCAGCATCACATGGAAGTTAGCAGAGATCTTCAAGTACGGGCCAGGAGTGATCAAAACTTCCTTTCTACAGTCACTGGTGACGAGAGTTGGGTAGTAGTAGTAGTGGCATGTGGTGCAAGAAAGCAAATGTATGAGCTTATGCAGCATCAGCCAAAAAAAAAAAAAAAATCACACCATTCCCTCCAAATGCCTGTCCAGTTCCTCCTTAAATTTATTCAACCTATCAACTTCCACAACGACAGATGGAAGTTTGTTCCAGCAATTAACCACCCGCTGGCTAAAGGCAAATTTCCGCACATCTATTCTACATCTGTCTTTTCTTAATTTGAATTTATGCCCCCTTAGGTTCGTAATCTGAACAAGTGGAAGGATCCCATCAGAATTCAGCGTGCTCAACCCATTCAAGGCCTTATATACCTCAATCAGATCACCGCTCAGGTGCCTAGTCTCCAGCCACTGCAATTTGCAGAACTTAAGCCTTTCTTGGTAAGAGGATCCCTTCATTCCCCTCACCAATCTTGTTGCCCTTCTCTGTACATGCTCAAGTAAATCTACATCCTTCTTAAAATGAGGCCTCCAGACCTGTACGCAGTACTCAAGGCGTGGCCTGACCATTGCCTTATACAGAGGGATAATCACCTCCTTTTCCCTGCTAGCAAAATTCCTATATATCATTGACAAAACCCAATGACCTGCCCTGGCAGCCTGTCTGCATTGCTCAGAGAACTTCATATCTGCCTGCACAATTACTCCCAGGTCTTTTTCATTTTCTACCACCTTAAGTGTAGTACCACACAGTTGGTACGTTTCTCTGGGGTTCCTTCTACCCATGTGCAGTACTTTGCATTTGTCAAGGTTAAACTTCAGTTGCCACTTCTTAGCCCATCTGCCCAAATTATCTAGATCCTGTTGCAGTAGCACACTGCCATTACTGTCATTAACAACCCTTCCAACCTTTGTACCATCTGCAAACTTCGACATTAAGCCTGATATACCTTCATCAATATCATTGATAAATATACAAAACAACAGTGGACCTAACACCGAACCCTGTGGGACTCCACTAATAACATTAGTCCAAGAAGAGCAGCACCCATTGATTACCACCCTCTGTCTTCTCGCACTTAACCATCCTTTTATCCATCATAGCAACTTACCCTTAATACCATTCTGCTCCAATTTGTACAATAGTCTTCCATGCGCAACAGTGTCAAAAGCTTTCCTGAAATCCAAATATATGATATCAAAATTATTTACAATAATTTTAATGTATATGGGTATGACCCACAAACCAAGCAACAATCATCCCAGTGGAAGAGGCTCAACTTCGCCTTGACAGAAGAAAGCCCAACGAGTGAGGGGTAATGCGAAGTCTATGCTGATATGTTTTTTGAACATTGACAGGATTATCCATAAGTAATTCATCCTCCTGGCCAGACAGTTAACACAGTTCTACTGTGACATCCTGAGGCGGTCAAGGGAAGCTGCCAGGAGGAAATGTCCAGAGAAGTTTGCCACAAAGAACTGGGTCCTTCGTCATGACAGTGCACCGGCCCACATATCTCTCACTGTGGGGCAGTTTTTGGCATCTGACAATCATCCTTCACCCCTGCCCCCCATTTGTCAAACTTAGCCCCCTGCAACTTCTTCCGTTTTCCCAAGAATGAAAATCAAGCTGAAGGGTTGAAGATTTGACATCATAGAGGATATCTAAACTGAATTGTGGGTGATGCTGAACACTACGATGAAGAAGGACTTTCGGGACACATTTAAATCATGGGAGAAATGCTGGGATTGGCGTTTAGGCTCTCAAGGGAACTACTTTGAAGGTTGGCGGTAGCAAATAAGACCCAGAATGAGTCTAATTTATTTTATAAATACATTTCGGGAACTTTTGGGTGGCACCTTATATACTTGTAAAACAAATACCCATTTCTTTTTCATTGAATTTATTTATTAATTCTGTTTCGTGTGTTTTTCCCAAATATATTTTACAATTTTTCATTTAAAATTTTTTATGAATGTTTCAGACTGTTGTACCACCACCTGTAAGAACACAACTTTCTGAAGTTAACCAGGAGGTAAATATCTTGTACCATATGCATTTTATGTTTTATCAGATAAATACATTTTATAATTGCATTTCTTAAATATGAAAAGATATTGCTCTGCATCGTGAAATGTTTGGATAATATATTCTGTACCTATTAAAGTAAAAAATTAACTCTACATTTCAAGTGCCAGTTAAATGCATGTTTTTTTTTCTCATGAAATTAATGTGTAAGTAAAAAGAGGATTGAATAACCAAAAACAAATAGCAAAGCATAAACTTAGTTTTATGTTGTGCTCTCTCTCTTTCTGTGCTACTAGTCCTTACTTAATTGTAATCAAATCAGTCCCTTCAAAGAAAATCCATTTAATAAACCTTTTTTTAAGAAATGTTTGCAGACTTCAAAAAAAAAAAAAAAAAAGCTGCCTCTTTATTTGTTAATATTGGCCAAAATCAGTGTCTATTTCCAGAAAAGATTTTTTAATATATGTCTTTCCTAAATGGTTATCTTCTAGATTTCAAATAGAACAATTTTAGAAAAACTGTCAAAAATTTGATATGCAACTTTTTTTTTATTCAATGAACACTATATCCCTTTCAAAAACTTTGCTTATAAAAATAGCAAAGTTTTTCTCAAGAAGATATGATTAATAATAAAGTTATCCATAAAATAATACACATGTCTTTCATTATGGTGTTTACTGTAATGGCATAGCTAGGCTAAGAAATTCTGACAGGAAAATCAGTGATTGCTTTTATATGCAAGCTGAATTCTGATGGGATTCTTCCTCTTGCTCTGATTAAGAACATAAGGGGGGCATAGATTCAAATTGAGGAAAGACAGTTGTAGAATAGATGTGTGGAAATTGCCTTTAGCCAGCGGGTAGTTGATTGGTGGAACAGACTTCCATCTCTTGTTGTGGAAGTTGATAGCCTAAATAAATTTAAGGTTGAGCTGGACAAGCATTTGGAATGAAGGAGGGGTGAAATGGGATGTTTTTTGGCCGATGCCGTATAAGCATTAAGATGCATTAAGAATCTGCAGATAAAGTAACCACTAGAATGATAGTGATCACAGTGTGCTGAAGTGGGATTTACTCAAAGAGGTAACTATCATCAGGGGTAAAGGGAAGGGTTTTTGCTTTCGTAAAGGGACTACTATGGTCTGAGACAGTATTTAAATTCTATACAGTGGGACCAACTGATGCTGTTAGCAACAGCAAATTCAAAATGAGAAGCATTCAAAGAACTTATCTTGGAAGCTACTAGGCTTTACATACCAACTAAGAAATATTGTTCAAGGTTTAGGCCTAAATGGATGTCAGATGAACTAATGAGACATATGGCAGAGAAGAAAAATGCATGGGATACATACAAATTAACACGTGACACAGAAGCCTATGATAGATACAAGTTGATCTGTAACCAAGTTACAAAGGAGGTTAGGCAGGCAAAGGCAGATTACGAGAAATCTTTGGCAAGGGATGCAAAGAAAAACAGCAAAGAGTTCTTTATTTATGTAAACTCTAGAAGGAAGGGGATGAATCAGATTGGTCCACTTGATATCGATGGGTCAACTGTTGATGATCCTGCTCAGGTAGCTAACAAACTAAATGAATATTTTGCATCAACATTCACACATGAGGAGTTTTCAAGTGTATTTTCACACAAGTGTATTCAAGGTGTATTCAACTCCGGAAGTAAGCTAGATAATCTTTTAATAACTGAGAGTCAAGTGGAGGAGAAATTGTTGAAGATAAACACAAGAAAGGCACCTGGGGTGGATGGAATCTATCCAGTTATATTAAAGGAGGCAGTGAAGGAAGTAAGCACTTAGCCATAATTATGAGAGATTCCTTGTACTCAGGGGAGGTACCCATAGACTGGAGATGTGCAAATGTGACCCCAATTCACAAAGGAGGATCAAAGGCTGAAACAAGTAATTATAGACCTGTGAGTTTAACTTCTGTTCCAGGAAAATTAATGGAGGCACTGGTGAAAGAAGCACTGTAGGATCATCTAGACAAGACTTCAGTTATAGCTCGGACACAGCATGGTTTTGTTAAGGGAAAGTCTTGCCTGACCAATTTGATTGGATACTATGATGCAGTCACAAAAGAACTGGATGCAGGGAATAACTTTGATATTACATATTTGGATCTTAGAAAGGCTTTTGATACTGTTGCACATGGAAGACTGCCGCACAGATTGGAGCAGTGTGTGGCATTGGAGGCAAATTGCTGCTATGGATAAAGGGGTGGTTGAGGGGGAGAAGACAGAGAGTGGTAATCAATGGACACTGCTCATCGTGAACTAATGTTATTAGTGGAGTCCCTCAGGGTTCAGTGTTGGGTCCATTATTGTTTTCTGTATTTATAAATGATATTGATGATGGTATATCAAGCTTAATGTCCAAGTTTGCAGACGATACAAAGGTTGGCACGGTTGTTAAGCTACTGATGCTATGCTATGCTGTTGCTGCTGCTGCTGCTGCAACAGGATCTAGAAAGGTTGAGAAGATGGGCTGAGAGGTGGCAAATGAAGTTTAACATTGACAAATGTAAAGTACTACGCATGGGAAACAGCAACCCCAGAGCAAAGTATCAACTCTGTGGTACTACACTGACAGTGGTAGAGAATGAAAAGGAACTGGGGGTAATTGTGCAGGCAGATATAAAGTTCTCTGAGCAGTGCAGATGGGCTGCAAGAGTAGCTCATGGTGTCTTGTTAATGTTATACAGGAATTTTTCTAGCAGGGATAAGGAGCTGATTATTCCCTTGTATAAGGCAATGGTCAGGCCACACCTTGAGTACTGTATACAGGTCTGGAGGCCTCATTTCAAGAAGGATGTGGAGCTGCCGGAACTAGTACAGAGAAGGGCAACAAGATTAGTGAATGGAACAAAGGGTTGCTTTTATGAAGAAAGGCTTAAATTTTGCAAATTACAGTATCTGGAGCCTAGGCACCGGCGAGGTGATCTGATAGAGGTATATAAAGCCTTGAATGGTTTGAGCATGCTGATGGGATTCTTCCTCTTGCTCAGAATAATCACTTGAGAGGGCATAAATTCAGATTGAGGAAAGACAGATGTAGGATAGATGTGTGGAAATTTGCCTTTAGCCGGTGGGTACTTGGTTGGTGGAATAGACTTCCATCCCTTGTTGTAGAAGTTGATAGCCTAAATAAACTTAAGGCCCAGCTGGACAGGTATTTTGAACGGACCAAGGGGTGAAGTTGAAGTGTTTTTTTTTTTTTTTTTTTTTTTTTTGTTATGAAAACCTGAAACATGAGAGGTATTAGAACCTGTAGTACTTAGTACCGTGCTTTGGTTGGAGGTTGCGAATACGAAAGAAGATATTTGTTGACATTACACTTGAACTTCTGTAGACTAAAATTTTCAGAAATATGTATGAAGGAAGGTTCTTCCAGAAAATGGCAGTTGAATGAATAAATGAGAAGATGAAAAGTTGGTTCTGTGAGTTTGAAGTTGGACAGTAAATGGATGTTGGCTGGTGGCGGCACATGTTCGGACTGTTTTGAAAGAGAGAGTGGGAATTATAGAAGCCAATTCAGAAGAACAGTGCCCATGGAAGTATCTGTAGAAGAGGCATGCAGCAGAAACAGTACGTCTATGAGAAAGCGAGACTCTGTTAGAGATGAATCATTAATTAACATAACTGCCCTCTTCTGAATGGAATCTAGAAGCTTGAGAGGTTTTGGTGGCAACACCCTAGTTATGGGAACAATATTCCATGGTAGGGCAGATTTGCGATTTGTACAGAGTGAACAGCTGTTTGGAAGAAAAGTAACGCCGAGAGCGAAAGAGAAAACCAAGTTTTTTAGATGCAGAGGAAGCAATATTTGCAATGTGCTTGTGCCAAGAGAGATTAGAAGTCGGGGTAATCCCCCAAAAGAGATATATCATTTTGCCAAGAAATCAGAGTGTCACCAAAGATAAGCATAGGAGCAGAAGAATCCTTTTTGTGAGATATAAGACAAGACTGAGTTTTAGAAGGATTGAAATCAGCTAAGTTGTCTTTGCCCACTGGAGAATTACCTGGAGATCGGCGTTTAAGGAATTGGTAGCAGATATTCGAGAAGTTGAAGCTGATTGAGCAGGGCAAGGTTTCTCAAAATGAAAAGTAGAATGCAATGTGCTATGATCGGCAAAACTATATATAGGGTTTCCAGTTATTGGAAGAAGATCATTAATATACAAGAGAAAAAAAAGAATGTGGGAAAGAACTGAACCTTTGGGGGACACCGGCATTAGTGGAGAAGTTAGAAGACAGAGAGCCATCTACCATCACCCTCAGTGAGCAATCAGAGAGAAAACTGGATAACCAATTACAAAAAACAGTTGGCAAACCATAAGATGGAAGCTTCTTTAGAAGACCTTTATGCAAAACACGATCGAAAGCCTTTGAGATGGAGCGCCTCCGTAGCCAGGTGGGAAGGAGGAGCAGTGCGTAGCATACGCTTCTTGATTAGACCGGGGTTCGAGCCCGTCACCACCAAATACGGAGGATGCGGAAAGGTCAATGGAATGACCACCGCATATTCCCGGAGCAATATGGCCTTAGTTGCTAATGCTCCTAAAAACCCAACAACCCAACGCCTTTGAGATGTCAAGAGCAACTGCTTGTGTTTCACCAAACTTTTCCATTGAATTTGTCCATAAATGGGTAACAAAAGCCAGAATATCACCAGTGGATCGACACTGACAAAATCCATACGGGCGATCATTGATCAGATGGAAGGTTTCTAGGTAGTTTAAGAGTTGGCGGTTAATTGATTTCTCCATAACTTTAGAAAGAGTAGAAGTTTGTTTGGTTTTTAGGAGCATTAGCAGTTAAGTCCATATTGCTCCGGGATATGCGGTGGTCATTCCCTTGACCTTTCCGCATCCTCCGTATTTGGTGGTGATGGGTTAGAACCCTGGTCTAATCAAGAAGCGTGTGCTACACACTGCTGCTCCTTCCCACCTGGCTACGGAGGCGCGCCAGACATCTGCTCTACATCATCAACTTTTTCCCCTGGCAGACATACCCTGGTCCTATTCCACCTATCCTTTTTGCACAATATATTTTCCGTTTCCCTGACAAATGGCAGTAATTAGCTCCTGTGGGATCAATGCATTCTGCCCTGAAGATTGCTGCTGTGTTGCCTGTTGCACAAGATGTTGTTATTTGGTTTTTAGGAGCATTAGCAACTAAGGCCATATTGCTCCGGGAATATGCGGTGGTCATTCCCTGACCTTTCTGCATCCTCCGTATTTGGTGGCGATGGGCTCGAACCCCGGTCTAATCAAGCAGCGTGTGCTATGCACTGCTGCTCCTTCCCATCTGGCTACGGAGACGCCTAAGAGTAGAAGTAATTGCAATGGGATGATAATTGGATGGGAGGGATTTGTCACCCTTTTTAGGAACTGGCTGGATATGAGCAAATTTCTAAGCAGAAGGAAAAACACCTTTGGAATAAGAAAGTGAAAAAAGGCGGCAAAGAATAGGAGTAAGTTAAGATGCACAGGTTTTAAGAACAAGTGGGGAAATACCATCGGGACCTGGAGCTTTCTTAGCATCAAGATTCGTCATAATCCTTCTGACATCCTTTTGACGGAAGACCACAGGAGGCATTGAATGGAGCATGTTGGGAATGTTGGGAGATGTTTTACCAAGATGATTAATAGATGAGTTGGAAAAAATGGGATGCTAGCAGGTCAGCTTTATCCTTGGCTGAAGTGACAACAGAACCATCTGGTTTGGACAGAGGTGGGAGGAGAGATGAGCAAAAGTTGCGGCCAATAGCTTTGGCAAGAGTCCAGAATGCTCAGCTACCATTAGGGCAAGAATCAAGTTTTCTACTCTTAGCCCGTTGAAACTGTAGTTTGGACTGATTAATAAATGCTTGACAATTGTTGCGAGCTTTGGTGTAGGCAGAAAATGAAACTGAAGAATTAGAAACAAGCTAATTACGATATGCAACATTTTTCTCATGAACATCATTAGCACATTTATTGGAAAACCAAGGTTTAGATAAGGACGAGATTTTAAAGTGGAGTGTGGAATAAAGGATTCCATTCCTACAAGAATAATCTCACTGACACGATCTGAGCAAACGTTGATATTAGAAGTTTTGAAACAGTAATCCGACCAAGGAAAAGAAAAAAGAAATCTTGCATGTCATCCCATTTTCCATTCTTGTAATGCCAAACAATACGAGGTTGGGAATAGCCATGATATTAAGGCTCCATTTTAGAAGAGACAATCACCAAGTTGTGATCTGAGGTGCTTAAAGGACCACTCACTTCGATTGTGTACTTAGAAGGGTTGTTTGTGAGAAAAAGATCAAGCATGTTGGCTGTATGGTTAGGATTATCTGGTATTCTGTTAGGTAAATGAACAATCTGTGCAAGGTCATTAGTAATTGCAAAAGCCTCAGCATCTTGACCAGCTGGGTTGGTGTGACTAGATAACGGAAGCCAGCTGGAGTTGTGAACATTAAAATCACCAAGTAAAATTACCTCACTGTTAGAAAAGTTGGACTGGAGAAAGTTAAGTTGCAAAGAGAGGAAGTCAAAGAGCACCAAATGATTAGTGTAGTTGGGAGAATAGTAGAGACAACAGATGAATCTGACAGAATGAGGTAGAGAGATTTTAAGCCAGAGAAAATTGAAAAGAGGAGATTCCAAATCATCACATCTCTGACAGGGAACATTGGAACGGACATGTGCACAAGTACCACCTTTGAGGCAAAAGGAATCATACAGCGAATAATTTGGGCAACTGAGATGAGCAGTAGTTGAATCAACTGATAACTGAGATTCTGTTAGAAAAAGTACATGGGATTTGGCAGACTGGAAGTGGAAATGGACATCGTTGAGATTTGAATTGAGACCACGTATATTTGTGAAATGAACTAAGAAGTGTTTGGGAGGTTTATATCTTTTCAGAGATAAGCTTACTCTATTAGTTTGACAATTCATGGTGTATTCAATAGTAAGAAAAAGTGGCTGTATGATGAAATTTTTGGATATGGCGTACACATGGTAAGAATATACACAGATTCTTGACATAACGTGGCCTCGACAATGCCCCCTGCATACATACTACTCGGACTCCCTCCAGTCACTATCTGGCAGAGTAGAGGTAGCAAGATTATACACTAGCTGATCTGTAAGCCTCCTAGAGAATTAGCAATAGGTTCGGTCTGTGTACTAACTAGCGGCCGGCCTGCGAACACCGTTTTAGAGCTGTACCCTCGAAATGTAAGGAAGATTGGAACTCACCATGATGTTCATCCTAACCTCAAAAGTCATCAGTTGTACTGCATGATGAAGAGATTTGGAAGGGTTGACCGGGACTTGGCTCTGAAGATTAAACATGGATTCCACCACTTCAAGCTTCCAATAAGCAAAGTGGTGGTATTTCTCCGGTTGATGAGGGTCATCTACTACCTAGTACTGCCTGATAACACAGAGGGGCAGCATTCCTCCATGTGGTGTGGGCGCCACACATCGACCGCTGCTTACGTTGGTTCACACCTGGGTGGTTACCCACCATCGTGAAGGTGCAAGCAGAGGATTTGGCTGTCATAGACCGTCCAGACTTCGCCGAAATTGGGTCCACTTGACTTTAGTATTACCTGAATATCAGTTTCATCAGCATTTTAGACTCCCATGTAGCAAGTACAGCTTGTCTGGCTTAACTGAGAGAATGTGTGTGACAACCTCAAGGATCACTTTTGTTCGATATCAGTGATTTTGCAGTAAATGTTTTTTGCCATATAAAACAAACAGCCAGGTATAGTTGTATTCAGGTATATTTTAGAGAAAGTGACGATACTTTCTTTCTGAAAGTCGATCATTAAGGATTGAGGATCTAATGTCGGATGTAAGTTCTTTACGATATAATAAAATCTGCTGTAAGTCTCTTCAGATTTCCATGGAAGTAAAACGAAGAGATGAGGGATGCTGCTATTTCTTATCATTATGTAATGTATGTAACTGGTAGTAAATATCTGGATTACATTTAAAATGTTCCATACATGCTCAGTCCTTAGATTTCACCAAATCATCTAAGCCAGATTCTGTGCCAAATACCAAAATTCTGTCCTCCACTATCAGATAACAAAACATTTTCACCATTTTCAAGAAACTTATACTCATCAGAAATCACATAACCATTTCTTTTTTTTTTTTTTTTTGGGTGATAGGAGGAGCTTGATTCTTCTTTTGTCTCCAACTTCTAATATTGCATTATAAATTTGTTAAAGCCGGCATTAGAGAACAAGCTGTTGTATCTAACTTAGCTAAAGAATCGATAATTAATGCTTTTGAAGACTGTTGTGAATTAGTAGCCGCCTCTTTTATATTTGCCATAGCTTGGTAAACGTTTGGTTCTGACGGGTGGGAGGGATGACTGTGTTCGCTGAAGGATTTGTAAGCTGATATGTTATATCATTTTCTGGTATAGTATGCAATCTGGCTTTACACTCTCTTATTTCATGCTTCAAGTTAAGTTTTATCACCATGTTTTCTATCAAGTCGATATAGTTAGTTGTTATCATCCACTATTTTAAGACCGCTGCATCTACTCGTCACTGTATAGACCGTTATTAGGGCTAAGATTTATATAATATAAAAATGGGGGTACTGCAAGAACTTCATCAATGGAGAAATTAAACTAAACTGTCAACCAGTTATTTTATCTTTTATGGCAAAAATGTTATGCAGCGAAAATGTTTGCGGCAAAAATGCTTGCGGAAAAGTTGTTTACGTCGAAAATACCGGACACGGCTAATGCTAATAATAAAGTTTTCAAATCTGTTTAGATGTTTTATTTGTTTTGTGTTGTGTGTTATATGTGAAATAGTTGCCCTTTTCCCTTCTAGGCAGGGCAAGTTCTGTTTCATGAGTTCATATTTTTTTATATCTAAGAAGTAATTTGTGATTAAAAATCAAATAAAAGTCTGTAGGTAAAATTACTGCATTTAATTTAAATCAGATTCATGTACAGCAAACTGATGTATATTTAAATATTTCTATACATTTTCTGTGAATTTTGTGAATCCTGATAACTCAGTGACACAAGGCAAAACCAAGTTTTCCATAGAAATAATAATATAATTGGAATTGAATTCCTGAACAAGGGTTATATATGCAAATTTTTCAGATAAAAATGCAGAGAGCATACTTAATCAACAATTAATTATATTTAAAGTACATAATAATGCTTGTTATGTTATAACTATTATAATTTCTTTGATAATCCACTCTCTAAGTGTTGTCACTTTTTTATTCACTTTTAATGTTATGTTCTTTCTTTGGGATTTCTTTAGAATACTGTTGTTGGACACTGACCTCTTCTTTTATCAGACATTTTTAAGTTTGAAATAAATCAAAAATTCTTAATCGCAATAATTCATTGCCCACAGATGTTTAGTACTTGAAATACAGCACTATGTGCTTCAAAACTAGGCACCTGTGAGGAGACATGAATGAAGTGTTTAAAGCTTTAAATGGAGTGAGTAAACTAAATACTGATGGTTTCCTTTACAGTTTACTGGACAACACACACAAGGGGACATAAACTTTAAATTGAAAAAAGGTTGCTTGTAGGATAGAGGTATGCTCAAATTTGTTTTCTGGAGAGTAATTGATTTGGAACAAATTACCATCTGGTATTGAGTTTTTTTTTTTTTTGCTGGTGCTATATAAGCTTGCTTCCTTTCATTAATTGCTACTACTAATACTGCTAATTTTGTCCATTGGATTGGATTGAAATTCAGAATTGGAAGAGTTTTTTTTATTTGTTTTGTTTCAGTAAAATATAATTGAAGTTATAGTATTTAGATAACTCTTAATTTTAGCAAAATATAATTTAAGTTATAATATTTAGAGTTTCTTATGAATTCAATGGCATTGCTGCTAGTACCAGACACTCATATAGTAAAAATAAGATAATTACTTAATACAAAACAAATTTGATTAAATGATTACATTTTTACATTTTCAAAAAAATTTGTTTTTTTTTTTAAAAAAAAATATTATATTAATGTATTTCTAAAGTAATATTTTTTTATGAAAAGTAGATGGATTTTTTCTTCTTCATCTTGTGGTTGGCTGGATTTAAACTATTTGGTTAAGGCAATGGGCTTAATAATTCTCACAAACAGGACAAACTTTGCCTTAACCATGAGTTGCTTTTGGATTGAACTTCTTTCAAATGAATAGCATTGCTGAAAGGCATGTGAAAGTAGTTCAGTACTTTTCTGACAAAATTTTAAATCTATTTGAAAGCAGTTCAGTACTTTTTTGACAAAATAATGGTTAAGAAATTTTCTTTTTATCTTTATATGAGACTTTATTTTACTACATTAAATTGTTGTCTGTCACATATCCTGTCTAGTTGGTGTTGACAAGAATATTGTTTATACCTGGGGGTAATTGTGCAGGCAGATATGAAGTTTTCTGAGCAGTGTGGACGGTATGCAAGAGTAGCTAATGGTGTCTTGTCAATGATATACAGGAATTTTTCTAGCAGGGATAAGGAGGTGATTATCCCCTTGTATAAGGCAATGGTCAGGCCACACTTTGAGTACTGTATACAGGTCTGGAGGTCTCATTTTAAGAAGGATGTAGAGCTGTTGGAACGAGTACAGAGAAGGGCAACAAGATTAGTGAATGGAACAAAGGGTTGCTCTTACGAAGAAAGGCTTAAGTTTTGCAAATTACAACGTCTGGTGACTAGGCACCTGCGAGGTGATCTTATTGAGGTGTATAAAGCCTTGAATGGTTTGAGCATTCTCAGTGCCGATGGGATTCTTCCTCTTGCTCAGAATAATCACCTGAGAGGGCATAAATTTAAATCGAAGAAAGACAGTTGTAGGGTAGATGTGTGGAAGTTTGCCTTTAGCCAGTGGGTGGTTGATTGCTGGAACAAACTTTCATCTGTTGTTGTAGAAGTTGATAGCTTAAATAGATTCAAGGCAGAACTTGACAAACATTTGGAGTGAGTGGATGGGTGAAATAAGGGTGTTTTTTTTTTTTTTTTTTTTTTGGCTGATGCTATATAAGCTTGCTTTCTTGCATCATGTGCCTTTGCTAATGCTACTCACTCCCAACCTCTAAAAAAAAAGGCCACTTTGGTAAAGAGGTTGTTCAATATGACCCACTCCATATAAAGTTAGAACTTAAAACTTAGGTATATAAAGCTAGAGCCTTGAATTATAAAATAGCTGATGCTATTTTGTTGTGTATTTGTGACTGCTAAGATTTAAACAGTCTTGTTAATTCAGTGGTCTTAAGTACCATTACTTTAACTGAAATAGAGGTTAAGTTTAATTACATAGATTGTTGTATATTTGATTCTTAGGATGACACAGAAGCAAGGAGTTCTTTAGGTACTACTGGTCCAATGAACCTTGGTCCTGATCAACTAGGTAAATTGCGCAGTGAACTAGATGTAGTCCAAGGTAATATGAGAGTGTTTGGAGAAATGCTTACAGAATTAATTCCTGGACAAGAACATCCAAGTGACTTGCAGTTGCTACAGGTTAGTAAAGAAATAATTATTAATCTTTTTTAAAATACAGGAGTATCAAAAACAATTTTCATTTTGTTTCAGGTTTATTATAAACAAGTTAATATATGCAGTGTGTTATATTTCAGGCATGCCTTGAATTTATTGATTTTTTTTTATTTTTTCTGTGATTTACAGAAGTGAAAAGTAAATATAGTTATCTCCTTGTTAATTAATTACCAAGGTTATAACTAATAACTATAGAACACTTAATAAAACTTTGTAGTTTTACATTCTCTAAACTTAGCCATTCAGTTTCATTACAACTGTATAATATTTATTTCTCTTCTTCTATATACTCTTTTATTTAAGTCTCTTTTCTGTCTCTATCTCTTCCCCCCCACCCACTAGCAACACCTTCATAAGTTTTTTATAACGATACATGCAAAGCATGCACAGACTGTCTAAAGCTAACATATTTTCATTTTTCTTTTTATTTCTTTTTTTCCATACAATTTGTATGGGAAAAAAAAAGAAATATTCATTTCTGGATTTCTATTACTCTGGTTTTAATGAAATTTGGAATAGTTTGACTCTTCAAATATTTTTGAAAGACCTGAATGTAAAATTTCATGAAAATCCATCCACTTGGAGTCCCTCTGTTACATGCAGATGGATGGGTGGACATGGTGAAGACAATATGCACATATGCATATACAGTGAAACTTCTCCTAACGGACACCTCTCGTTAACGGACATCTCTCTACAACGGACATTTTCAAATTCCCCAACTCACCTCCATTGGTTTTAACGTGTTTTCAGCTTCTGTCTAGCGGACATTCTCTGTAACGGACGCGGACAGGCAATCTGCACTGTTTCGTTTAGATTAGCACTTAATTTGATCTCCCCATAACGGACAGTGGGCGAGCTCACGGCCCTTTTTCTAGGAACGTTTCTTCCACGTATTGCCTCAACCGTGTGTTTATTTTCTATTTCCGATTCTCTGAATTTTATCAAGGTTTACGTTGCGGTTCTAAACCCTTTTTCAAGAATTTTAAGGCACATGTAAAACTTCTGATGAATTTGGTGTCTGCAGGGGGGAGGGGGGATATGGTCGGCCTTTCGTCTTTTCAGTTTCAGTTTTGTTCAGTGTCGTGTGAAGTGCACAATGTCTTCTCGTAAACATTTAACTTTAAAAGATAAAGTCGAACTCATTAATGCGTATGATCGGCAAAAAAATAGTGTTCGCAATCTCGCTGCAAAATTCAAAATCGGGAAGACGCAGGTGAGCGACATCCTAAAGAAAAAAAATGAACTGCTCAAACAATTTTGGCAACACGTAAATGATCAGGTTCAAAAATCATTCCCGAAAACTGTTGGACTTCAAATTTGTCGTGCACGTGCTAAAAAAATTCCCATTAATGGGCCTATTATTAGGGAAAAGGCTTTGGAGGTTGCGAAATCTATGGGAGTAAATGAGTTCAAAGCTTCTGTGGGATGGCTAGACAAGTTTCTTGGAAAACCGTAAGTGGTGAACGTGGATCTGTTGAAACCGGGGTTGTAACAGAGTGGACCGTCAAATTGGAAGATTTATGTCGTGATTTTGAAGCTAAGGATATTTACAACTGTGACGAAACAGGGTTGTTTTTTTAAAGCTCTTCCTGAAAACACAATGAGTCTAAAAAACGAAAAGTGCCAGGGCGGAAAAATTTCTAAGGAACGCTTGACTGTACTATTGTGTACAAATATGCTGGGAGACTTTGAACAACCTCTTGTTATAGGAAACCCACAAAATCCTTGTTGTTTCAAGGGCATAAAGTTGAATCTTTTGGATGTTGACTGGAAGTCTAATAAAAAAGCGTGGATGACACGAGATATCATGAGCGAATGGATAAGTCACTTTAACCAAAACATGATTCGTCAAAACAGAAAAATTATTCTTTTCATGGATAATGCTGCGTCTCACCCGCACATTGAATTGTCCAACATTCAAATCGTTTTTCTGCCACCAAACACATGTGCAGAGTGACAGCCCTTGGATCAAGGGATAATAAAAAATTTTAAACTTCACTACAGAAAACGTGTTTTAAGACATCTCATTGCAAACATGAACGATGTAACATGTGCGAGTGACCTTGCGAAGAAAATCAGCATCCTAGATGCGATTCAATGGATTTCCTCTTCAGTAAACGCAATTAGAAAACAAACTGTCGTGAACTGTTTTGTAAAGTCTGGCTTCTCAAACGCAAAAATTGAAGTTGTGAACAGCAATGTGGAACACCAAGAAGAACAAGAACTTCAACATCTATTGATAATGTGCGATACTTCCACTACAAGTGACCCTGGCTACAAAGATATAGACTCGAACCTTACTACAGAAGATGGTGCTCTAGATATCAACGACATTATCATCGATATTTTTCAAGAACTTCCTCATGAGGATGAAGAAATGGAAGGAGGTCATTCTGTCGAAGAACATATTAACGACGAACCACCGATGAAAATAAAAGAAGCGCTCATACAAATCAATCGTTTAAAAATGTTTTTCGCTGCTGAAGAAGATACTGAAGGACTTTCGATGGTTTCTTCACTCCAAACAAATGTTGAAAACAAAATTATCAGCCGGAAGAAGGTGCAGAAGAAAATAAGTGATTACTGTATGCATTTTTCTTAAGATAAAGTCATAATATGCATAGCACAATTGTATGTATATTATTTACAAAAATATTGTGCAAAATCTGTATATATTTTAATTTAATTTTATATTAAACGTTTAACGATTTTTCTTTCTTTCTTTTTTTTTTTTTTTCCTCCCTCAGACTTCTTGTTAGCGGACACTTCTCTCTAACGGACACATTTTCGTTCCCCATGGCTGTCCGTTAAAGGGAAGTTTCACTGTATATGTGTGTGTGAATATACCTAAAACTAAAATTTTTTGTGAATGTAATACTGGTTTTTATTTGACTTGAATCTTCCAAGTTGGTAAAAATGTGTTCATTTTTGAAGAAGAAATTGCATGACAATCATGATTGAAACTGTTATATAATATGAACTCTCAATTTTAAATGAACAGCTGTTTATTTTATTTTATTTCATGGAATTTGGAATGCAACTAGCCTTAGTTCATACTATAAACATTGACCTAGAGCTATTGACTTTTTTCATAATCAGAAATACTCTAAACGCATATGGTTATTCTTGAACATATAAGAAAAGTGGATAAATTGGTTAAAAAAAATTCTTATCATTTATGGTGTGTGAACCTAGAACCTATTGTTCTTTTAATGTTGCTGCTTAAATCTTCCTGTATGTGTTTAACCTTTTTATTTGTGAGTTTTCCTAAATGTGTGGGCTCCTAATAGCAAGTTTCTGATAGCAGTGAGTTTGCAGAATGACTTTTTTTTTGTAAAATTCTGTCATTTTTAATAGGCAAAATGAAAAATTTGTATACAAATGCTTTTAAATATTGAATGTTCTCATTTTGACTTGTCCAACATTAGAATGAAATTATGTCAAAATCAAATCAGAATTTTAAAAAAATCATAAATTCATTAAAAAATTTTCATATTCTGTGTTCTCTACATATAATTTGCATCATTTGATTCAATTGTCAAATTTTTTATGATTTTTTTTCAGGAATATTTTTTTATTTTAATTCCAGAGAATTTCTGAAATTTCATCTTTTTTGTATATGCACTTTGCATATACAAAAAAGAAGACCATTAAGGTTAACAGGTGACTTTTGCTCTAATTTTTTTAAAAGCTTATTTTGTATTACTATTAATTATAAATTGTGTCTACAATTGGCTGGAAGCACAGATAAGCAGCATGTACAGGAAAAAAATTGAGACAATTTGTACATTGTTTGAAGTGGTCTTCAATATGTAGATTATGTTTGTATTCCCCCCAGAGCCCACACTTAAAAAAAATAGTAGATCATCTATATATATACTCATGAGAGGGTTAATATTGAGGATTTATTTAATCAGTTGTATTTCCATATGGATTTTAGAGAAACATTTGGATTTTACAAATCCATATGTTTCTCTAAAACATTGTTTCTCAACCTTTTTTAATTATCGCACCCTAAAGGGTTTTTTAGACAATTTTTTCCCTAATTGCCCACCCCACAATGAAATTTTAAACAATAAAATACTTTATATGTACTCCTTTTATTCAGTGGGATCACTGAGCCTTGATGCATCTTAACTAAAAGTTCAATGTTCGGTATGATGTTAGTAAGTTTTTAATTCTAATGTCTCCTCTTGAACATATATCAATTCTGTTTCTTTCCTTTGTTAATATTTTATTTACCAAACTAAAACCATTTAAACCATATAAGATGTTGGAAAACAAAGAAGTACTTTGGCCATTTCAGACCACATTGTTGGATAAAGAAGTTTAGTTGTTTTTGATCCTCACAACTCAACCATTCCACCTTTTTCGAATTTATATTTGCATTTCTCATTACATTTTAATTCAATGAGTTCTTGAATTTCTTCACTAGCAGACCCAAAATCACATCCAGTTGAATTTAACATCCATGGCTTCACTTCAAAAGAAAATAAATCTGAAAATCTATTTTCATTTCACCTTTTAAAGAACACAAATGATCTGAATAATTCTTAAGATCATTCTCAGTGAGAGATTCATTGATTTCAGCTAACTCTTGCATATCATGAAATTGTTTTCTCATTAAATTGCTTTCAAATATTTCCATTTTTCAGTGAAGGCGTTTATTACGCGTTTGCTTCTCTTATCACTGTAATTAATTTCCCTTGAAGTTGAAGTGATACTTCATTAAATTTTCAAAAAATCCAAGCCATATAGTATAAGTTGTTTTTGTGTTTGCTGATCTCCTTTTTAAATATGTGTCTTCTCCACTTTATAAAAAATTAATTATATAAAAAAGGTTTGCAAATCTTGTTAGACAGTTTCCTTTAGAAAGCCATCTGACTTCTGTATGTAAAAGAAGCCTCACATATTGTTCTTCCTTATCAACACAAAATTTTCTGAAAAGTTGATCATATTTGCTATGTGACTTTATTTTATTCGTGGTTTTAATAACTATACTGAGAGATTAATAAAGAACTGGACTAATATTTTTTGCAACCAGATGATGTTGGTGCACATCGCAGTGTATGGCAAGAACTTCACTTTGGAACATACTTCCTTTCAGTGGGCTATAAAACCTTTGTCTTCCAACCATGGAGGTAGAACCGTCAGTGGAACAGGACACCAAATTTTCCAATGGTACTTGTTTTTCATCAAACCATGTTTTTACATCAGCAAAAATGGATGCTCCAGTGCAGTCAGTTTCTATAGATTTTACAAACAACATCTTGCAATTTAGAATCATCATCAAAATAACGAATGTATGCCTTTAGAAGGGCCTTATTGTCAGTAACTGTGGATTCATCAATTTGAATAGAAAATTTTCTTGTTTTTAGTTTGTCAATTAGCTGCTCTTCAATGTTGACAATGCTCTGACATCTCATCGATTCGTCTTCGAATTGAATCATTGCTCAATGGCAATGCTTTTAAAACACTGGAAGGATTTTGATGCATCACTGTTGAAATTAGTCTCTAATGCTGGTCGTATAACAGTCTCAGCAGCTGTATGAGCACTACCAGTTTTTGCAATGATTTCTCCAATTTTATAAGATGCAGCCATTCCATCTTTTGTGTGTTCTTCTTAAATAAGGAAGTAACAGTGTTATGTTGCTGAAAATTCTGTTTTAAATTTTTAAAATATTTGGTATGTTTACCAACTTTATCAGGATGTTTCCTTTTTAAGTGATGTAAAAATCTTGATGGTTTCATAGCCTCATTTGAAAAATAACTATTACACATAAGACACATAGGCTATCTTGAGTCGAATTGGCTTTCAATAAAACCATAAGCTAGATATTCATCCAGATGCTGTCGATACTTTTTCTTTTCAGCACTTGACATGATTGATGATGGGTTGAATAACTACAAAGAATTAAATAATAAAAGAAACTATTTTTGTTTAACTCTTATAGCCCATGTCACTCACAAAAGCACTGTGGATCAAAAATAAACAACTTCCACAAGGAAAGAATAAATCAATTCTAATTGTTGCTTAGAAAGTAGAAACAAACATCTGAACATTTCCTCATCCTATCCATGTCTGATATATTGACCAATGAAACAAAAGAATAAATAAATAAACCACACCCATCATGGTCGCAGCTTTCGGAAAGGTACAAACGGTAACGATTTCGGAGACATTACCTCTGATATATCTGACTCACTCCTGATATATACCTAATGTTAAAAATTAGTTGTCTCAGGGGAAACGAAAGCACAATGAGAGAATTTAAATATTAAGGAATAAGATTTTGTTGGGTGGAGTTGAACTTGAGGGCCACAGGCCATTGTAATACCCATAATTTTTTTGCTCCCTTTGGGGTGATATCGCCCCTGTTGAGATTAACTGCTCTAAAATAATTTATAGGTATAAATATGTTTGAGAAACCACCTGATGTTTAATCCAATAAATAAGTTCTTGCACTTTGGGGAACAGAAACTCGTGTTTAATTTCCAGACTGGAGTGGGAAGACTTAGTAGTTATGATACTATATGATTTCTTATTCTCCTGTGTTCTATATTAATTGTAAAATTAGCATTTTAATTGTATTATTATCATCACAAGAAATATAAAAAGCAAGAAAATATGAATATTTAATATGGGGATGTTGAATCATCATCATTTATAATATAACTTGGAATTTATATTGCTTGCTTATTGATGAAACAATTGTTAAAGCATTTGTTAAAACACGTACTAACTTACATGTATAATTAGACAATAAATCATAGGTTACTTACATATGTACATGTTTTATGTGACATATGTAACTAACTTTTGATTTATTGTCTAATTATAACTATAGCTGAAAGTTTTACTACTTCATTGTTGTGAAAACAAATCTCACTCACTCTTAACATTATGCTCTACATTTTTTGTGCTATATCTGCAGGAAATTTAAGATATGTTGTCTCATACATGAGTCACATTCATACTTGGCACTGTTGCTATAGAGTTGGAAGAGAGATTAAAAAACTTAATGCTGTAATAACATTTTCCACTGTGCAATTTTGGAAATACTAACAAAACTGAAAACAGTCATATTGTAAAAGTGAAGGCAAAGAATTAGAAGCCAACAGTAAGGTTTAAAATATAAGGAACAAGCCTTGATTTAGTCATAGATGATATGCAAATAACTCAGATATGTTTGAAGTTATAATTTTTTTTCAAGTATTTCAGTCAATTGGCTGATATAGTTAAGAGTCAAGATAAAAAAAAAAAAAAAAATATATATATATATATATATTAAAGTGAAACTGGGAGTTTGCTTTTTTATCAGAATCGACTTTCTAATGGTTTAAGAAAAATATTTCTTCCCCAAAAAGGTTTACTATAGATTTTCTGAGCAGTGCAGACGGTCTGCAAGAGTAGCTCGTGGTGTCTTGTCAATGATATACAGGAATTTTTCTAGCAGTGATAAGGAGGTGATTATTCCCTTGTATAAGGCAATGGTCAGGCCACACCTTGAGTACTGTATATATCAGCGCCTCCGTAGGTGGGCAGGAGCAGCAGTGCGTACCACACGCTTCTTGATTAGACCGGGGTTCGAGCCCATGACCACCAAATACGGAGGATGCAGAAAGGTCTGGGAATGACCACCACATATCCCCGGAGCAATATGGCCTTAGTTGCTAATGCTCCTAAAAACCAAATAACAACTGAGTACTGTATACAGGTCTGGAGGCCTCATTTTAAGAAGGATGTAGAGCTGTTGGAACAAAGGGATGCTCTTAAGAAGAAAGGCTTAAGTTTTGCAAATTACAGTGTCTGGAGACTAGGCACCTGCGAGGTGATCTGACTGAGGTGTATAAAGCCTTGAATGGCTTGAGCATGCTCAACGCTGATGGGATTCTTCCTCTTGGTCAGAATAATCGCCTGAGAGGGCATAAATTCAAATTGAGGAAAGACAGTTGCAGGATAGATGTGTGGAAGTTTGTCTTTAGCTAGCGTCTTTAGCTCTAGTTTAAGCTATCAACATCATAGAAGTTGATAGCTTAAACAGATTCAAGGCAGAACTGGACAAACATTTGGAGCGAGTGAATGGGTGAAATGAGAAGGGGGTTTGGTTTTTTTTTTTTTTTTTTTGGCTGATGCTTGCTTCTTGCATCATGTGTCCTTGCTAATACTAATGTTGCTGAAATCATTGTATGGTAGAAGCCCACTTAACCAACCTCAGTTTAAATGATGTTCCCTCTTAATTAAGAGCCTGAAGTGTAAAAAGTAGTTTGAAAAAATTTAAGGAAGAATTAGGCAAATTAGGAATTAGAGGGAACGGACAGATGATGTTGGTAGTTTATTGGCTGATTCTATATATATGTTTGCATACTTGTGTCATTTGCCAATACTAATACCAAGTAGTTCTGTATTGTTTCCAGCCATCGTTTGATTGTAGTGCTGTTTTCTATCTGATGCACACTGCAGTATGCTGTGGACACTGGTTCATGATATCATGGCTGGTTTATTGTGCCCACATATTGAACTTTATTCTTCTGGAGAGATCAGTTATGTATTTCAGTCCATTTGCACTGGTAAAATTATTTATTGTAATTACATAATTTTTTTATGTGTTGGAAAGTCTTGAAAAAAGCGAGTCACTAAAAAAAAAATTGATGTTGAATTAGGTGAAAACTTTAAAATATTGGGAAAAAAAAATTGTAAAAATCTAGGATTTTTCACTCAACCTTTGCTTCACAAGAGTTGTTAATTTCTTGCTTCACTTTAAAGAAACCAAAATTAAAGATTGTATATGATGCATTATGGCTGTAGTTTATGCAAGAAAGATGGTGTGGAATTTCAATGAGAAGGTTACCCTACATCAAAAGATTGAATTATACCTTCCACTGAAAAATTTACAGATTTAAAGTAATTTATCGATAGAGAAAAATTAATTGGGGAATAACTCTGCAACATATGGATGAAACAGGTATAAATTATAAGATATTACCTACAAAAACAATGGAAAAAAGTGGAGCCTGTGGCACCAGGATACCAACAGTTGAGAGCGACAGAATATGAATCACTATAGCCACCTACAGCAGTGGAACTTTGTTTATATGAATAGAAATTGCTGAGTTTTGTTGCTGTGGGTAAATTGATTAATTGTGAAGTTTTTAATAATATAAAAGTCTTTATCAGTTTCTTACCATTCACAAAAATCATGATGAATGGACTCTGCATTATTTAAAGAATGTTTTTTTAGTGAATTTGTACCTTCTGTAAAGAAACACTTGATAATACTTTATGTTCCAGTTTTGAGGAACTTAAAGAAAATGACATGTAGGTCGTGATTTTTACACTGAAAATAACATCTTTGATCTGGCTTGTGGATCCAGGTGTTCTAGAGACAACATAGGTGAAGGTTTTTGAATTTTAATTTTGTTAAAAATAGAAGACACAGAATGAAAGCCCAAGTTCAACATTTACTAAATCTTGGAGAAAACTGTGACCTGAAGTTGATGATGCTAATGAAAGTCCTCAATTACAAGAACGTAGTTTATTGACAGATTTCAGTCAAATTGACAATTGTTGGAAAATGAAGTTATGGAGATGTTGAAATCATACAGGGCATGATAGAAACAGGTGGATCTAAATATGAAGAAACTGTATCTAATTCAGAGCCAAAAATTTCTCATGCATCAGTAAAAAATGCCCTGGATGCTGCTTTGTTATTTTGAAGACTAAATTGATTCAACAATGTGATGTTAATAAAATAGTGGAGAGCCTATGCTGAAAAACATCAAATTTTATCAGATCAGATGAAAAATTACTGATATTATGTAAATTAATATTAGTAAATTAATAAGAGGAGTTTACCTCAATATAAATTAATGTACATGTATATGTCCATGTTTTAAGTGAAAATATGATTCAAAATAAATAAAAACTATTTTTATGAGACTACACTTTTAACAGACTTTTACAATTAACCAACTAATGGTTTGTCCTGATTGTGTCAGATAAGAGGGCTTCTGTTTATATTAATTTGTTTGGGCATAAACATATATTTATTTTTTCAATGAACTACTGATGTTGCTGTCTTTCTTAATCACTCAAAAGAGTATTAGAATAAAGTTAGACAGTAAGTTTACCCTGCTGTGTAATGTAACCACTGCATGGTAAACTTAAAAAAAGAAAAAGAACTTGTTGAACTTAAAACCAGGAAAGGACATGGTGTCTTATCAATCATTTATTAGACACCTTTCTCCCTACTCTTTCTTTCTCCCTTCTATTGCAAGTAGGGAGAGAGCAGTTATTATTCCTCTATATTATAAGACAATGATGAGACCACACTTAGAATATTGTATTCAGGTCTTGAAGGCTGCATCTAAAAAAAAGACAGAACTTCTAGGAAAGATTCAAAGATCACCCAAACTAGTGAATGGGCACTAATTGACATCCATATGAAAAACAGTTTAGCAGGTGCAGACTGCAAAGCTTGAAAACCAGACATTATAGGTGGAACTTAATAGAGATATATAAGGCCCTGAAGGGGATCAGTAAAATGAACTGGTGGGTGAGACAAGAACCAAGGAGCATAATTATAAAATCTTAAGGAATAACAGAAGGCTGGTCTCGTGAAGTTTACTTTCAGGCAGCCTTTTCCAGATTACATGACTGGAAAAACTTAGTTCCTAAAGCTGGGGCAGAGTTTGGTGAAGTCAAAAGTAGAAATTGGTAATCATATTTTGGTAGTCAGCAAAAACTATGTTTAGTTAGGATTTGGGGGCTAGGGACAGGTGCAGAGGAAGTCTGCTTGTATCATTTAGTCATTTTAAAACTAAATACCTTGTTATTAGTTTTGTTTATATGAATTTTAAGATCTGCTTATCACAGTAATTATTGGTTGTGAAAAAGCTTTAATGTACACTAAATTCCCAATTAACAAGGCTCAGCTTGGTAGGAGAGAAAGCATAAATAATTCAGTCCACAATTATTTTATTTTTAAAAATACACTTTTTTTTTTTTTTTTACATACATGAAACTTATCTCTGATTGTAATTTAGGTGAAGACAGAGGCAATCCTGCTGTATAACTCATTGGGCAGACCACATTTTTAATACTTTATACAGGTGTGAAGGCCTCATTTGAGAATAGATATGGACTTACTTGAAAGGATGCACTGGACATCAAAACTAGCTGAGGATGCAAAGAGACATGCATATAGGTAATGACTTCCAGTTCTGTAAGCTGCATATTGTGAAAACTAGGCATCTGCACAGTGATTTAATTGATTAAGGCCATAAATAGTTGAGCAAGCATAGTGATGGAGGGATAATTTCTCTTTTTAGGATGATACAAAAGAGGGAACATACGGAAAGACAGGATATAACACATTTTCATTTAACTTTAGGCACCAAGTAATCAGCTGTTGGAGTGAGTTACTGCCTACCCACATAGGGTCAGAGAGCTTATGTAGATAGTATGATTAGATAAATATATGTAAGAATTAGATAAAATATAAAACTTTGGTAGCATTGTATTTTATCTAATTTTTTAAAATTTATTATTTTATTTTTTTTATGGTAGATGCTACACGAGCTTGTCTCCTCTGTATTGTGCTGCCATTTTAATACTATTACTTTAGTTTATATTATTACATGTATACTGGCTTCCAGGAAATTTTAATATTATTAATATTCATTGTATATTGAGCTTAAGGAAATATCAAAGCATTCTTCATATTCTTCTTTCTCAGGATTTATTCCATTATAACAATCAGGTATCCTCAATCAGGAATAAGGGAATGACAAAAAAGTCATTCTTTGTTCTTTTTTTTCCCCGCTCTCTTCTATCTTCCCGACCTCCATCCACCAGTCCTCTTCTGTTCATAGCTGCTCTCACACCCCTCTATCCATGTCCTTCTTGGTCTTCCTCTTTTTCCTTTAATATAGCATCCGTTCCTTGGCTCCTCTAGGCAGTCTGTCATCCACCATTCTCTTCACATGGCGAAACCACTCCAATCTTTTTTCCTCTGTTTTATCAGTGATGGTTTTTTGGATGTTCATTGTATTCCTTAATTACAAAGCACAATACACATTAAATACATGTCTTTGTATAGCTACAGTAAACTAGTGAGGAAAATATAATAAATTTCTCTTTATATGTAGAGTAGCAGGTAGCTTGGAGAATTTCTGATGGTTTGTATATTTTTAATATCTTTTTCGAAGGAACTGCAGAAGACTTGTTTAGTAATGCAGAACAGAATTGTGGAATTAATTGACAAAGTGGCAAATGAAGAAGTCACTGGTAAGACATTGATATTATAGAATATAGTTATTCATTAAATCAGATTTATTAAATATTTTTCTCTCTTCTATACTGATGTTGAAATTTCTTATATACTGAGTGGCCACTTAATTAAGTATACTTAACTTTTCATGAAATGATGCACTTCGAGGAAATTTTAAGAAAGTGGGCCCATGCATAGAGATGCTGTATGAGTGCAATTCAGAGCAAGAGTGGGCAGGATGAAAGATGTAAAGGTAAACTGTAGCCATTATCAATCCACTGCAGGATGGAGGCCACCTCAGTGATTCATGTTGAGGACAAATGGACCATAATTGTCACACTAATCCAGTGTGGGCTGGCAGATTGACTGTATTCTAGTAGTCAGGGGTTTGAATCGTGGTCTACTCAAAGAGCATGTGTTCCTGACCACTCGGTTATGGAGGCTGCCATAAAACGTGGTGTGGTACTTGGCACTAGATGCACTGGTGTGATTATCTCAGAAACTGCGATCACATTGGGTTTTCATGTTTAACTCCGTCTTCAGTGTATCAAGATAGGTGAAATAACCAAATAACATCTAGAACATCAATCCCATGTTTGGAAACAGCTTAGTAAAGTAACAACCAAGTATAACAAAAGTGGTAGCCACAGAAGCATTTCAGAATGCATAACTCATTGTACCTTGTAAGGATAGGGTGTCCTATCCATGAAAAGAAGTATAGGATGACTATACTTCTTTTGTTTTTTGCTGACTGGGTTTCATGCCTCTCAGCAAAAAATAAGAAGGTATGATTAAAACATGCTCAGGAAAACCAACACCTGGACAGCTGGTTGTTTTTCAAATTTGAAAAATTCTGGTTCCTTCTGTTTCACAGCAATGGGAGACCAGAATATGGTGAAAACAGCATGAATCCATGGCACTATCCTGCCAGGTGTCGGCATTGCAAGCTAGGTGGCAGTGGTGTGGGGAGTGTTTCCACTGGTAACAAGGGACCCAGTACTGCATATTGGGTCCCTTGTTACCAGTGGAAGAACACTTGAATATCACTGGTTTTCTGTGAATTGCTTCTGACCCGGCACACGACTTGGCTGTGGTGTATCCATCTTCTAGTGACTTCCTCCGGGAGGTTAGTGTACCGTGTCATAAGGCAAGAATATTGCACAGAATTGCTGAATTCACTTTTGTGTTCCTGGAACCAGGAACACAAAAGTGAATTCAGCCTATTGTGATGGCCTCCCCAGTCACCAGATCTCAATCCAATTGAGCACCTATGGGATGAAGTGGAACAAGCACTATGGAATAGTGATCCACAATCATCCAATTTGCAATAGCTGGAAGCAGTTGGGTCAGCATTGGGACCATTATTCCTGTAGCACACTTTCGACACCTCATTGAATCCAGGTTGTTTTGAAGGTTAAACTGGGATCTGTTTGCTATTATTTTTTCACCAGTTGAGTAAAACTCTGGAAAAAATAATTCACCGTCGACTCACATGGTATCTTGACTCCAAAAACCTAATCTCTGACAATCAATTTGGTTTCAGAAAAAATCGATCAGCCCTGGATCTCATGGTCAAAGTAGAAACAAATATCAGGAATGCATTCATCCGAAATGAACATCTTGTCATGGCATGCCTTGATATAGAGAAAGCGTTCGACACCACATGGCATTTTGGTATCTTGAGAAATCTGCATTCCCTTGCCTTGAGAGGCTACTTACCATATTTCATACAAAACTTCCTTCAGCACAGATCCTTTCAAGTTCGATACTGACAGGTCCTGTCCCAAACATATGTACAAGAAGAAGGGGTCCCACAAGGCTCTGTGCTTAGTGCCACCTTATTTGCAATAAGAATAAATTACATGACTAAAGATATTCCCAGCACTGTGAGTTCATACCTCTATGCCAATGATCTCACTGTTTCATGCAGCTCGCAAAACATGACCTTCATTGAGCGGCAGCTCCAAATAATAACATTTAACTATGGATGGCACAGAATAGGTATCGACTCTCTTGCCCAAAATCTAAAGTAGTTCACTTTTGTAACAAACACAAAATGCATCCAGATCCAGAAGTAATCTTAACTTAACTTCTGGATCTTAATCAGATCCAGAAGTAAATGAGTGCTCTGGTTAAGATTACTTCTGGATCTTAATCAGATCCAGAAGTAATCTTAACCAGAGCACGAATTGGCCACAGTCAACTTACCCACCTTTATCTCCTCACAGATAATGATCTTCCGCAATGCACATATTGCAATTCTCCTCTTACTATGAAACATATTCTTGTTGAGTGTACTTTATACACCACTCCCTGCCAAGTCTCATTTAGCTTTCTTCCAAATCTTGAAGAACCCCTGAAACTCTATATCACATCATAGGTAACGATGCTAATATGCTGGAATTTTTCCAATTTATTAAATAGATACAATTATATCATAGTTTTTGACTGATGTCATAACAGTCACTATGCATGTGTAACATTTGTAATGTTGATTAGTGCAATATGGCCTAAGTCGCCCTTGCACCAAAAAACAACAACAAGAACTATTATTTTTATATTTTTTATGAAAATCCAAAGCACAAAAGATATTAGAATCTATATATAGGAATATTTCTTGATATACAGGAATTTTGCCACCAGAAATAAGGGAGGTGATTATCCCATTGTAGAAAGTAATGGTTAGGCCACATCATGAGTACTGTATACAGGTCTGGAACTTCATTTTAGAAAGGATGTGGATCTTTTGGAATGGGTGCACAGAAGAGCAATGAGACTAGTGAAGGGAACAAAATGGTGTTGTTACCAGGTAAGGCAAATTGTAGCATCTGGAAACTAGGAACCCTCAAGAAGATCTGATTGAGGTGTTTAAGGCTTTGAATGGATTGAGTAAACTAAGCGAGACGACACGCTAAATGAGACAATACTCATCAAGGGAGCATAAATTTAAGTTGAAGAAGGATGGTTGAATAGATGTGCGAAAATTTGCTTTGAGCCAGAGGATAGTTGACTTTGGAACAAGCGTCCATCTGTTGTGGAAGTGGGTAGTTTGTATAAATGAATGGAGAAATTAGACAAATTATTTGAGGGGATGGACAGTTGATATAGGAAGGTTTTTTTTTTTTTTTTTTAATTTTTATTAACAAAAAAAAAAAAAAAAAAAAAAAAAAGGTTGTATAAGCTTGCTTCCTTGCAAAATACTAAAAAGTGGAGTTCCAGATTAGGAAATCTCTGATGGACTATCAGAGCAGATATATGCATGAGTTAACAATTAGGGCATCTGTGATGAGCAGTGGTTAGATTGGAGAAAAGAAGTAGAACAGAGAGGAAATGAGAGGAATAGTGACGGTCAAGTGTCCAACTGTATATGGTAGGGGGTATATTAGTTGGAGGAGGAAGATGAAGTTCAGAGACTGCTGGGAATCATTGGGGAACAAGTAAACACATGGGTTGTGTTAGGGTAGTTAAGAAAAAAGAACAGGTGCATGTATACTTGCGTGTACACCAATGCTAGGAGTTTAGTAAATAAATTTGATGAATTTGAGGTATTGCTCAAAACATCAAAGGCAGATATTGTTGGGATTTCAGAGATGTGGTGTCACACAGATATAAGGAATGCAGAACTGGAATTTGGGGATACAATGTCTACAGAAAGGATAGACAGGATAGAAAGGGAGGAGGGGTTATGCTATTAGTTAAGAAATACATAAAATCCAAGGAAGTGAAGCCAGTCGACATCGCTGGACAGTGCAGTGTCGAGTCAGTTTGGTGTGACATAAGCATTGAGAGATCAAAATTGAGAGTAGGAGTGGGCTATAGGCCCAATGACTCTGATGAGTATAATAAGAAACTGTACAGGAAATAGAGTGGGCCAGTAAATCAGAGAGTCTTATAATGGGGGATTTTAATTTCCCAGATATTGACTGGAATTTGGGGGCTGGTCACTCACACACTAGCAAGGCTTTTGTGGATTTATTGGATGATTGTTTTCTACATCAGCATGTTCGGGAGGCAAATAGAGGGAGTAATACTCTTGATTTGATTATCAGTAGTGATTCTTCATGCATTAAGAATCTGCAGATAAATGAACCACTAGGTAGCAGTGATCACAGTGTGCTGAAGTGGGATTTACTCAAAGAGGTAACTACCATTAGGGGTAAAGGGAAGGGTTATTGCTTTCGTAAAGGCAACTACGATGGACTGAGACAGTATTTAAATTCTATACAGTGGGACCAACTGATGATGTTACCAACAGCAAATTCAAAATGAGAAGCATTCAAAGAACTTATCTTGGAAGCTACTAGGCTTTACATACCAACTAAGAAATATTGTTCAAGGTTTAGGCCTAAATGGATGTCAGATGAACTAATGAGACATATGGCAGAGAAGAAAAATGCATGGGATACATACAAATTAACATGTGACACAGAAGCCTATGATAGATACAAGTTGATCTGTAACCAAGTTACAAAGGAGGTTAGGCAGGCAAAGGCAGATTACGAGAAATCTTTGGCAAGGGATGCAAAGAAAAACAGCAAAGAGTTCTTTATTTATGTAAACTCTAGAAGGAAGGGGATGAATCAGATTGGTCCACTTGATATCGATGGGTCAACTGTTGATGATCCTGCTCAGGTAGCTAACAAACTAAATGAATATTTTGCATCAACATTCACACATGAGGAGTTATTCAGTGAGGGGAATGCCAGAGGTGTATTCAACTCTGGCGGTAAGCTAGAGAATCTTGTAATAACTGAGAGTAAAGTGGAGGAGAAATTGTTGAAGATAAACACAAGAAAGGCACCTGGGGTGGATGGGATCTATCCAGTTATATTAAAGGAGGCAGCAAAGGGAGTAAGCAAACCCTTAGCCATAATTATAAGAGCTTCCTTGTACTCAGGGAGGTACCCATGGACTGGAGATGTGCAAATGTGACCCCAATTCACAAAGGAGGATCAAAGGCTGACACAAGTAATTATAGACCTGTGAGTTTAACTTCTGTTCCCGGAAAATTAATGGAGGCATTGGTTAAAGGACTGCAGGATCATTTAGACAAGACTTCAGTTATAGCTCGGACACAGCATGGTTTTGTTAAGGGGAAGTCTTGCCTGACCAATTTGATTGGATATTATGATGCAGTCACAAAAGAACTGGATGCAGGGAATAACTTTGATATTATATACTTGGATCTTAGAAAGGCTTTTGATACTGTTGCACATGGAAGACTGCTGCACAAATTGGAGCAGTGTGGCATTGGAGGCAAATTGCTGCTATGGATAAAGGGGTGGTTGAGGGGAAGAAGACAGAGAGTGGTAATCAATGGACACTGCTCATCGTGGACTAATGTTATCAGTGGAGTCCCTCAGGGTTCAGTGTTGGGTCCATTATTGTTCTCTGTATTTATAAATGATATTGATGATGGTATATCAAGCTTAATATCCAAGTTTGCAGAAGATACGAAGGTTGGCAGGGTTGTCAAGGACACTACTGACACTATGCTGCTGCAACAGGATCTGGAAAGGTTGAGCAGATGGGCTGAGAGGTGGCAAATGAAGTTTAACATTGACAAATGTAAAGTACTACATATGGGAAAGAGCAACCCCAGAGCAACGTATCAACTCTGTGGTACTGCACTGACAGTGGTAGAGAATGAAAGGGACCTGGGGGTGGTTGTGCAGGCAGATATGAAGTTCTCTGAGCAGTGCAGACGGACTGCAAGAGTAGCTCATGGTGTATTGCCAATGATATATAGGAATTTTTCTAGCGGGGATAAGGAGGTGATTATTCCCTTGTATAAGGCAATGGTCAGACCACACCTAGAGTACAGGCCTGGAGGCCTCATTTCAAGAAAGATGTAGAGCTGCTGGAACGAGTACAGAGAAGGGCAACAAGATTAGTGAATGGAACAAAGGGGTGCTCTTACAAAGAAAGGCTTAAGTTTTGCAAATCACAGTGTCTGGAGACTAGGCACCAGTGAGGTGATCTAATAGAGGTGTATAAAGCCTTGAATGGTTTGAGCATGCTCAATGCTGATGGGATTCTGCCTCTTGCTCAGAATAATCACCTGAGAGTACATAAATTCAAATTGAGGAAAGACAGATGTAGGATAGACATGCGGAAATTTTCCTTTAGCCAGCGGGTTGTTGGTTGGTGGAACAGACTTCCATCCCTTGTCATGGAAGTTGATAGCCTAAATAAGTTTAAGGCTCAGCTGGACAGGTATTTTGAATGAACAGAGGGGTGAAGTGGAAGTGGTTATTTTTTATTTATTTATTATTATTTTTTTTTAATTTTTTTTTTTTTTTTTTTGGCTGATGCTGCATAAGCTTGCTGTCTTGCATCAAATGCCTCTAGTAATGCTAATGCTAAGTTGAAGAGAGAGCTATCATATCGTCAGTATCAGACTCATCTTCTGCCTTTAAAATAGCTGAAGAAGTGGAAAGGCTGCAGAAATATGGTGCTGAAGATGGATATGTCACTGAAGTTGGAGTCAGAGAATCTGCAAGCCAAGAAGGTTGCTCAATCTTTCTCACAAATTTATCTAGCGAAGTTTGAATGAATACCTCCTTTTCCTTTTTGACAATTTTTAGCAGGAGAGCTCATTTTGAATTGTCCTGTTAACCTTCAGAAACCTCAAGATGTCAGATTCTTATTTCTCCAGCAATGTTAAACCCGCATTGATCAATGAAAAGGCTTCACCCATTTGCTTTGTTGTAAAACATTTGGATTCCTCCACTTCTGGCTTATCCTCTGCAACCTTTTGCACTCCCAACTCTATTAAATCTTCATTTGTGAATTCCTTGTTGTGAGAGTCTAGATGTTTTTAAATGTTTTCATCGTCAACTTAAAGTTTGAGACACTGATCAGACTTGACAATTCTGTTGGTGGCTTCTTCTATTGCATTCTTTTCGAAACCCTTAGAACTTTTCATGAAATGGGGGCATAATTTTTTCCACATGCCATTCAAATTTGTTACCTTCACCTCCTCATGTTTCTATGATGTTCTTAATGGCATCATAAATGGTGTAATTTTTCAAAAGCTCTCTCAATGTGATTCCTTTCTCCTTATCCATAGCAGCAATTGCTTGTTCAAAAGTGTTCAAGTAATATGTCTTAAAGGATGCTGTGGTCCATTGGCTGCAGCAACGAGGTTGTGTTTGATGGCATGTCGACAACTTGAATATTCGGACGAAAATTATCAAAAACCAATAAATTTTGAAGCCAAATTTTTTGCCTGGCAGTATTCTTTTAACTGAGGAACCAAATTCTCTCTGAAATATTCTTCAAATATGGAGAGTGTAACTTAAGCCTTGGCATTAGATTTCCAGATTACAGGAACAGAGGCTTTGTTAATACCTTTTAATGCATGAGGATTTTGTGCACGGTATACAAGCAGAGGTTTGGGTTTGCAATCCCCTGCTGCATTGCCCCAACCATGAGCATTATTTGATCCTTCGGTGCTATAAAATGAGGCATTGTCTTTTCTTTTCAACTGAAGCCTTGGTATTAGATGTCCAGATTACAGGATTGGAGGCTTTGTTGATACTTTAATGCACGGTATACAAGCAGAAGTTTGAGTTTGCAATCTCCTCGTTGCCCCCAACCACGAGCATTATTTAATCCTTTGGCACTATAAAATGAGGTATTGTCTTTTCTTTCCTTGCGATAAAGTAAGTGCACTCTAGCATTGTTTTCCCAGAATAATCCAGTTTCCTCTAAGTTGGAAACTTATTCTGTCATATTCACCCTAATTTATTATGTCATTGAAAACACCCAGAATCACTTCTGCTCCTGCAGCATCTTCACTAGCTGCTTCACCACAAATTTTTTGTTAAGCAGGGTGGCACGTTTTTTAAGAATGACTAAACCAGCCATCACTGGCTACAAAAGTTGCCTCATTCCACTACTTTTCTCTCAGATTTTCGTAAATACTTCTAGCCTTTGCATGAATTTTTAATAGACTTAGGGAGAACATTTCATTGTACTTGATCAGTAATCCATAAGTTTAATAGTTTTTGCATGTTCTTTTATTCATTCTTTATCTTTCACTATTATATTCACAGTGGATGTTGCCAGCCTTAAATCAAATGAAATAGTTATTGTTTTCAAACCTTCATACATTTTTACAATTTCTAATTGTAGCATCTATTGATGGAATTTTTGCTCTGACACTGCTTTTTCAAAACACCAACATTGCCAGGTTCACTCACTTACTTTCCTGCCATATTGACTGGGATAACACTCAAAAATAAAAAACATAAACGGTTGCCTGTGAGGCAGTGCAGTATACTAAATTACTTAACCTGTTAATTCTAAATTACTTAACCTGTATCATTTTGATACCCTGTTAATAAATTAACAGGGTATCAAAATGAGATGAAAGAAGAAATTATTTAACAAGAAACTCTCTTTCTAGCTACATACAAATTGTTGCAAGTCACGTAATAAGTTGTGGAAAGCTATGTACATATGCAGTGTTATTGTCTGGCGTCCTTCCTTAAAAAGCTCCCAGTGGAGACCGTGCTGTAGGTATCTCTGAAGTTGCCAATTACAGATGATTGCTGCTTAAACTTTTTTTTTTTTTTTTTCTTTTGAAATTTTTTATGTAAAGTCGGATTGTCGTAAGTTGGGAAACTTACAGAAACAACACAAACAAATAAAATTACAGTAAACCTCCGCTATTCGCGGGGGTTACCTTCCTGAGAAATGATGCGAATACCGAAAACGCGAATACTGAGTTATGGCTCCCATAGTAATAAAGGGATTCCGTTCCAAAGTATGAAATATATAAGAAAAACTAACTAGTCTAAAATTTTGTCTATGTATGTATTATATGTACCTTCATAATATGACTATGTATGTAGACAGTACATAGTGAATTGCAAGCATATGGCATCGAAATGAAAATAAGAAACAATTTAATATTAAATGTAATATTTATTAGAAATTTCAAACAAATCTTTCAAACCAGCGCCTTTGCTATAGCTAAAAAACTTACCCCGCCAGTGCTATCACCAGTTTCGCTAAAGTGTTGATAAAGGAGTTTTGTCTTTTCACGAATGATGAGTGAACTTAACAGAATTTTATTTTGAGTTCGGTCTTCTGTCCACAGATTTAAAGCTTTTCCATTTTTTCTAATTTAACATCGCGAGGTACAGAGCAAATTTTTGAAGCAATTAGCGCATTTTCACGGACACTACAGCAGATTTTTTCTTCCGATTTTTTGATTGATCGTACCGTTGACTCAGTGATTTTATAATGTTTTGCCACTGAGAAGACACTTTCACCATTAGAAATTTTGTCCAATAATTCAATTTTATTCGCTAATGTCATCACCTTCTTTGATCTTTTCACATTTCCCTTGTTATTCGTAGCCATATTTTTGTACGGGTTAGAAAGAATTTGTCCACAATAAAGTCACTTTCTTCCGTTAGAGTCGGTTTTATACTGCAAAGAGTCGGTTTTACACTGCAAAACGGTAGATTTATCACTTTTGTAAGCATATCAATTTATAAATTGATAAATTTATTCAATTTATGATCATATAAATTAAAAGCAAACAACGAAACCTTCCATAACAAGCGCATAACACATACTGAACAAGGATTAGCGAGAAACATCCACGCTCGCGATTTTGTCACCCCTCTCCCCACACCCACTGAGCGCTGTTTTGATCAGGAAAGATAATTTTAGCCACGCCCATGTTTTTTTATGGCGGAAAATGTTCACGGTGCTTTAAAATTCACATTTTTTTAGGTTTCATTTTATATTAAATCAGCGACCACGAATAGCGGGGGTTTACTGTATTTTTTTTTCGTTTGTGGAAAGATAACAATTCCATACTTAGCCAGGGTCTCTCCTTTGGGACCGGTCATTTATATCCTCATCTTGCTTGGAGTATTTCCCTACTTTTTTCTTCACTTTTCATTGAACTATCTTTTCTTTTATTTTCTCTTTTTCCATATTTTGTCAACTTTCCTTATTCCCAAAGTCATTTTCCATACTCCTACCATATACTTGAACACTGTTAACTGCTCCTATTTTACTTATTTCCTCTAATGGCAAGATCCTCTATTTGGAGGTTGAGTTTTATGCTCCCAGTATGCTTGAGTACTCTATTAGCAGTGAACTTCTTTCTGTCATAATTGTTTTTCAAGGTTTGTAATAATTTCATTCTTTAACTTTTCTCACCATACCTTGGTTTTCTGTTCCCCGCCCATCTGCCAACAATACAATTTTATAATTACTTGCATAGCATTATGACTGCCCTCCATACTACAGCTGGTTCTAATTCAGATTATGGCATGATACCTTCCTACTTACTGTACCTTCATTTGGACTCTTTTTTTTTTTTTTTTTGATTCATTGGTATTCAGGTTTGAAATGTTATGTTGTCCCAGATAGATTATTATGGCTGTAGCCTCCTGACGGTTGTTTAATAATTGATTATTGACTTATTAAAAAAAAAAAAAACACTAATCTGTGTAACAAATGCAGCAAATTACAATGTTTTATTTAACCATTAGTTTCTAGATGATGGTTGCCATGACATACTTAATAAATCGGAGTTTATTTCATTATTTATTTATTTTTTGGTTCAGATCGTATAGGGACTTCCATTTAGACTTTGCTGGATGACTGAAATATCCTTTTTTAGCATTAGCATTTGTAGTGGCATATGATGCAAGAAAGCAAGCTTATACAGCATCAGGAAAAAAAAAACCCTTTCCATTTGCTCCAAAAGTTTCTCCAGTTCTTGAATCTATTTAAGCTATCAACTTCCACAATGACAGATGGAAGTTTGTTCCAGAAATCAACCACTTGCTGGCTAAAGGCAGATTTCCACACATCTATTCTGCAACCATCTTTCCTCAGTTCAAGTGTGTAGTCTGAGCAAGAGGAAGAATCCCATCAGCAATGAGCTTGCTCAAACCATTCAAAGCCTTATACACCTCAATCAGGTCACCTCGCAGGTGCCTAGTCTCCAGACACTGCAATTTGCAGAACTTAAGCCTTTGTTGGTAAGAGTACCACTTTGTTCCTCTTGCCAATCTTGTTTCTCTTCTTTGTGCTTGTTTCAGCAGCTCTACGTCCTTCCTAAAATGAGGCCTCCAGACCTGTATGCAGTATTCAAGGTGTGGCCTGACCATTGCCTTATACAGAGGGATAATTACCTCCTTATCCCTGCTAGCAAAATTTCTATATATCATTGACAAAACAACCATGAGCTGTTCTGATAGCCTGTCTGCACAATTACCCCCAGGTCTTTTTCATTCTCTACTACCCTAAGTGTAGTACTACACAGTTGGTAAATTACTGTATTTTGGAGTTCACAAGTACCGATGTCTTTTCTCTGCAGTTAAAGTTGAACTAGGAAAGGTGCAGTTCTACTCCTATATACCAAGCTATCTAATAAAGAAAAATAACACAAATCAAACGACAAAGCAACACCCACCTTTGGCAGGGTGAACACATGACCACTTAACACTCAAAGAATTGCACACACACTCCCACCAAAGGTAAGTGCTATTTCTATAAAAAATAAATAAGAACTGGGAACTCACAAGCACTATGTTTTCAAAGGGACATCAGAACTTATAAATTCCATAAAGGATTGTAATTTAGTCATTGACCGCCATCCAGCACAGTTTTAGTGGATATCCCTGTATTATCTGAAACAAAAAGTAAAATAACAATTTAAGCTCATATGTATAAGTTATGTCGTGGCTGCTGCTCCCATAGGTTAAATTAGTAATACAGATGAAATGCAAATTTAAATATTGATGCTTTTTAATTGTTTTAATGGAAATTAAAGTAAATCACAATAAACAGATTTAATCTGAAATATTTTAGAATGTATACCTTCTGTAACACCATTATTATTATTAACCTCTCCGCCCCAATCATTGCTATATTACTATTTATAATGCCAAAATGATGCAAGGAAGCAAACTTATATAGCATCAGCCATTAAAAAATAAATAAATAAATAAAAAAAGTTACAAACTTTGTTAGCCCAACCCTTAGAATAAATTGTCCAATCCATTTTTTGAATTTATTCGAACACAACACAACACTAGGTGAAAGTTTATTCTAACAATCAATGTCCTGCCCTAAAGTAAATTTCTGTACACCTGTTCTGCAACTATTCTTCTCTAGTTTAAATTTATATTCTTTGTATCTCATCTAATAACAAGAAATTAGTGTACTGAAGTGGGATTTACTCACAGATGTAACGACCATCAAGGGTACCATAAGGGAAGGGTTTTTGCTTTCGTAAAGGTGACTACAGTGGTCTCAGACAGTTTTTAAGTTCTATACAGTGGGACCAACTGATGATGTTACCAACAGCAAATTCTAAATGGGAAGCATTCAAGGAATTAATCTTGGAAGCTACTAGGCTTTTCATACCAACTAAGAAATACTGTTCAAAGTTTAGGCTTAAATGGATGTAAGATTAACTAATGAGACTTGTAGCAGAGAAGAAAATTGCATGTGGCACATATAAATTATCAGGAGACACAGAAGCCTATGGCAGATATAAGCTAGTCTGTAATCAAGTCACAAAGGAGGTTAGGCAAGCTTAAAAATCAGCGAAGGCTGATTACGAGAAATGCTTGGCAAAGGATGCAAAGAAAAACAACAAAGACTTCTTTATTTATGTAAACTCTAGAAGGAAGGGGATGAATCAGATTGGTCCACTCGACATCGATGGTTCGATTGATGATTCTGCTGAGGTAGCTGACAAATTGAATGAGTATTTTGCATCTACATTCACACATGAGGAGTTATTCAGGGAGGGGAATGCCAGAAGCATTCCCCTCCCTGAATTTTATCAAATTTGATAAAATTATCCTCTCTGAATTTGATAAAACTCTGGCTCCCTGCCAGAATTTGATAAAACTCTGCCAGGGAGCTAAATGATTTTTTAATAACTGAGGAGAAATTGCTGAAATGAAACATAAGGAAGGCACCTGGTGTAGATGGGATCTATCCCATTATATTAAAGGAGGCAGCAAAGGAAGTAAGCAAGCCTTTAGCCATGATTATGAGGGCATCATTCGACTCGGGGGGGAGGGGTCCCCACAGACTGGAGATGTGCAAATGTTTCCCCAATTCATAAAGGGGGATCGAAAGGTGACATGAGTAATTACAGATCTGTTAGTTTAACTTCTGTTCCAGAGAAAATAATGGAATCACAGGTTAAAGAAGCAATGCAGGTTCATCTAGACAAGACTGCAGTTATGGTTCAGACACAGCATGGGTTTGTTAAGGGGAAGTCTTGTCTGAGCAATTTGATTGGACACTATGATGTGGCCACAAAGGAACTGGATGCAAAAAATAATTTTGATCTCATATACTTGGATTTTCAGGAAAGCTTTTGATACTGTTGCACATGGAGACTACTGTACAAGTTGAAGAAGTATAGCATTAAGGGCATGCTGCTACAACTCGATAACAGGATGGTTGAGTGGGAGAAGACGGAGTGTTGTAATCAATGGACACTGCTCTTCATGGACTAATATTATTAGTGGAGTTCCCTAGGGATCTGTGTTGGTCACATTGTTGTTTTCTGTGTTTATCAATGATATTGATGAAGGTATATCAGGCTTAATGTCCAAGTTTGCAGACTATACGAAGGTTGGTAGGGTTGTTAATGACAATAAGGATGGTACGCTACTGCAACAGGATCTAGAAAAGTTGAACAGATGGGCCGAGAGGTGGCAACTGAAGTTTAACATTGACAAATGCAAAGTACTGCATAAAGGTAGCAGTAACCCCAGAACAACATACCAACTGTGCGGTACAGGGTAGTGGAGAATTAAAAAGACCTGGGGTTAATTGTGCAGTCAGATATGAAGTTTTCTGAGCAGTCCAGACAGGCTGTAAGATTCCTATATATCTTGTCAATGATATATAGGAATTTTGCTATCAGGGATAAGGAAGTGATTATCCCCTTGTGTAAGGCAATGGTCAGGTCATACCTTGAGTACTGCATACAAGTCTGGAGGCCTCATTTTATGAAAGATGTTGAGTTACTAGAATGAGTACAGAGAAGAGCAATGAGATTAGTGAGTGGAATAGAGGGTTGCTGTTACCAAGGTAGGCTTAACTTCTGCAAATTGCAGCATCTGGAGACTACGCACCTGCGAGGTGATCTGATTGAGGTTTATAAGTCCCTGAATGGTTTGAGCAAGCTCAGTGCTGATAGGATTCTTCCTCTTACTTAGATTCCACACCTGAGGCACCATAAAGTCAAAATGAATAACAACGGTTGTAGAATAGATGTGTGACTGGCAATTTGCATTTAGCCAGTGGGTGGTTTATTTCTGCAACAAACTTCCATCTGTCATTGTGGAAGTTGATAGCTTAAATAAATTCATTGCTGAACTAGAGAAACTTTTAGAGTGAATGAATGGATGGGTGAAATGGGAAGGGGTTTTTTTTTTTTGGCTGATGCTATGTATATATATATGTATATGTTTTCTTTTTGCATCATATGCCTGTCTGCTAATGCTTATGCTGAATTGATAACAAGAATGGTTGAATAAACTAAATGCCATCAGCATTTAGTTTATTCAACTATTTAAACACTTTAAACACTTCAATCAGGCCTCCTTGCAGATGTCTAGTTCCCAGATGGTACAATTTACATTACCCAAGCCTTTCTTGGTAAGGATAACCTGCTGTGCCCCTAATTAATCTGGTTGCTCTTCTTTGCACCTCTGTCTTCCTAAAATGAGGCTTCCTAACCTTTATGCAGTACTCAAGGTGCAGTCTGACCCTTGCTTTATGCAACAGGATAATCACCTCTTTTTTTTTCTGCTGACAAAATTACTGATAGATCCCCATAAGCTCTCCTAGCAGTTCATGTGGGTTCTATCAAGACTGTTTGCATTGCTCAGAGAAATTCTTGTAAGACTGTACAATTACCCTTAGGTCTCTTTTTCATTCTCCACTATCTTGAATTTGTTACCATCTAAATGGTGTTATTCCGGGATAAGTTTTCTTATTATTGAAAGGATCTCTACGTCACACAACAAAACCACTTTTGTCCATGAGTACATTCTGTATGATTTTATAATGGTAAAATAAATAATTGATCATCCATATATATGTGTGCCACATTAATGTTATGTATTTAATATATTTTTCATATGGTATACCTTTCAGGTGAACTTCTACGAATAAATGATGAATTAAATAATTTGTTTTTGAGATATGACCGATTTGAGAAAAAGAGAATTTCTGTTATTCCGCCCTCATCAGTGGCATCTCATCTTTCTGCTTCACAACCTGAACAAGTATGTACAGTATAATCCGCTTATTTTGAAATAAGCGGATTATAAATGTTGAGATTAAAAAACAAAAAAAACTCAACAATTTAATTTTTTTTAAAAAATTGTATTTTCTATACACATATATATATCTGTATTGCTTGTACAAATATATATATATATATATATTTACATGCGCATAAATATATACATAATATATAAATAATTTTTATATGCAAAAAAAACTTTAAATAAAAGCAATTGTGTTTATAAACCTTCATGTTATCAGCTTAATTAGTATATTAATTACCTGCAATTTAGTCTGAAGTTTTGCCCCTCCAAACACTGGGTACTTTGATTCTTATATCTTAGATTCTTTAGATAATAAACAATTTCTTGGAACCCAAGGATTATCTAAGATAACAAAAAAAAAAAAAAAAAAACATTTGTTACTATGTTGCAAACTGCATAACTTGAAATGTTAAATATGTTAAAATTATCATGTTTAATATTTAACATTTTAAGTTTGCACTAAGTAGAAAATGGTGCTTTATTTTATTTTATTTTCAGTACAAACTTCTTAACTATCTCCTGATTTTGTAAGGATGGAGTCTGAGACTAAATTACAGGTAATTAATACTAGTTAAAAAAAATATCTGTATGTAGTTACCTTTTGAAATCAACTATAACTTTATAGCTACTTTCCACTTTGTCTTCTGCCATTTAACCGTGCTTTTATCAATGTTATTATTATATAGCTGCCAACTCTCAAGATTTATAAAGGAGACTGTTTTCCTCACTCATTCATTCTCTTGCTTGCCTGCCCTCCTAACATAGTATTTCTTCATCATTTTCACAAAAGGACTGTAAAGCTACTGCTTTTTCATTAAAATATTACAACCCCCACCTTAATGGACTATGCCATATAGCTGCAGTACATAAAGCTGAACAGCTTCATATGTTAGAGCAGTGGTAATTTGTGCCTGGTTTTGCAAGTCAAAGTGATAAAGTAACAATTATGGGACATAGTAAAGCTAACACAGAGTTCCAAATGGACATGATTGTGAGAGCTCATGCATCGGATGCTTCTGTATTGGAAACAGCATGCCTTGTCAGTTGCTCTTGTATTGTAATGTAATATGGGGAATGCAAGAACAATATCCAAAATGACAATACGTCACACATTCAGATGTATGGGTTCCATAGCAGATGACCCAAGAGACACCCTCTGTCACTGCTGATCATTGTGATAACAAACAGTGAACTCTTAAGTTCTTGTTTGTTATCACAATGGTTTGTTACTGCAACAGAACATATTAGCAAGATGTTTTGAGGGCAGAAACATTTCAAATGAGCAGGTAGTTAATGCCAGGGAAGCAAGCTTAAAAACTTTAAAGGGATGTGTCACGGTAGTTAACTGCACAAGAACACTGTCTTAATTGTTTATACAGTAAGGTCAGAAGTGTCGTCAATAAAATGAGTGAATTCGAACTGTTGGTTACGACAAGTAATGCTGACATAATAGGACTTATGGAAACGTGATGCCACCTGGAGATAGGGGATGATGAGTTTCACTGCGGTATGTATAATGTATTTAGGAAGGATGGGGAAGATAGAAGGGGTGGTGGGGTCATGCTTCTTATCAAAAGCAGCCTAAGCACGACAAAAGCTTTCCCTGAATTCAGGTGTTTCGCATGCTAGTATAGAATCTGTATGGTGTGAGATAGTTGGAAGCAAAAGTATAATGAGAATTGGAGTAATTTACAGGCCAGGTGATTGTGAAGATTATGATGAGAGCCTCTACATGCAAATGGAATGGGCAAGTAAGCATCAGTGTCTTATTATGGGTGATTTTAATTTGCCTCTAATTGATTGGAGCAAATGGGAAGGAAACTAGACATGGGGGACAAAATTTTTAAATCAACTAGATGATTGTTATTTGTATCAACATGTCAGGGAAGGTACAAGGGATAAGAATACTCTAGGCCTCATCATCACCCATGAACCAAATGACATAATAGGGCTGACAGTACAGGAACCAGTAGCAGGAAGTGATCATGCAGTTCTACAGTGGATGATGAAGAGAGAGAGAGGTAGCAGTAGTTAAAGGCAAAGGAATGGGTTATAATTTCAGGAAAGGAAATTATGACGGCTTAAGGTGCTACATGGCTTCTGTTAACTGGGTAGATATTGCACAGAGAGCGAATACAATTGAATTGTGGTATACCTTTAAAACATTAATTACAGAAGCCTTGAATGCTTATATACCATTAAAAAACATACTCCTTGAGGAAGATTCTAAGTTGGATGAAAGGAAGTTGCCAGATTACTTGAGCAGAAAAATACAGCATGGAAAAGTTACAGAGCAATAAAAAGTACTGAAGTCTGCCACAAACTGATTTGTAATATTGCCACAGGAAAGGTTAGGGCAGTGGTAATTTGTGCCAAAGAGAGCAAAGAGTGGGGAATAAGGAATTCTTCACATATATAAATGCAAAGAAGAGAAGGTCAAACCAGATCGAACCCTTATGTAATGGACGTGGGATAGTATTAGATACCCCAGCTGAAGTTGCAGATGAACTCAACAGTTACTTTGCATCAATATTTATAGAAGAAAAACCTTTTAAGTCAATGAGAAATTATGGCAGTGAAGTTGAAAAAAATGTAATTAATGATGTTGAAATTTCGCATTTATTTTAATTAAAAAACTTTCGAGACTACAGGCCAGTAAGGCTCCTGGGGTTGATGGCATATACCCTAAAATTTTAAGGGAGGTGGCAAGTGAGTGCATTGAACTATTAAGACTAATCATGAGAGCATCACTGGACTCAGGAGATATTCTGTTGGATTGGAAAAGTGTCAATGTGTCGCCAATACATAAAGGCAGTTCAAAGAGTGTGGTGAGAAATTACTGACCAGTCAGTCTAACTTCAGTAGTAGGGAAAATCATGGAGACAGTGATCAAGGGTGGAATTCAGGATCATTTAGATAGAAATGGAATTCTGAAGGATACACAGCATGGTTTTGTAAAGGGAAAATCATGTTTAACAAATATGGTTAGCTATTTTGACAGAGTCGCTCAACAGCTGGACTTAGGGAATAATTTCAACATAGTTTATTTGGATTTCAGAAAAACATTTGACTCAGTCCCACATAGTCCCAGCGGTTACTTTTTAAGCTGGAACAGGTTGGAATCACAGGGAAAATCCTTAAGATGGATAGCTGGATGGCTTCAGGGCAAGAGGCAGAGGGGTTGTGATAAATGGTTATTCCTCACATTGGGTTGATGTAAGAAGTGGGGTTCCCCAAGGATCAGTATTAGGACCACTGTTGTTTTTGATTTTCATAAATGACATCGATGAAGGGATAGAGGGTGTGATGTCTAAATTTGCAGATGATGTAAAGATTGGTAGAGTAGTTAATGATCACCACCAAGCAGAGCTTCTTCAGAGTGACCTAGATAGACTTCAGCGATGTTCAGAAAAATGGCAGCTATGCTTTAATCCAGCAAAGTGTAAAGTATTACACCTGGGGAACAGTAACCCCAAAATAACTTATAGACTTGGTGGAGCTGAACTAAAGCCAGTAGTGGAGGAAAGGGACTTGGGTGTTACGATACAGTCAGACAAGAAGTTCTCCAAGCATGGTAGACAGGTTGCCAGAAAGGCTCATAGTGTCCTGTCGATTGCTAGTAGAGATAAGGATGTCATAATCCCATTATATAAGTATTGTTACTTATATAATGGGATTATGACATTGTTAGACCTAATACTGTGTTCAAGTATAGAGATTGCACCTGAAGAAAGACATTGTGCTTCTTGAAGGGGTCCAAAGATGGGTAACTCACCTGGTGAATTCAGCAAAAGGGCATCTATATGAGGAAAGACTTTGAATATGTGGGTTGCAGAGCTTGGAAACTAGGAATCTTAGAGGAGACTTGATTGAGGTGTTTAATGCTTTGAGAGGCATAAGTAAAATGAATGAGGACGAAATTTTCACTGTTATAAATGATTCTGGAACAAGGGGCCATAATTTAAAGTTACAGGGGGAGATGTTTAGACTGGTTTGCAGGAAGTTTTATTATAGCCAACGAGTTATAAATTACTGGAATAAGTTACCTACATGGGTGGTTGAGGCTGACAGTTTGGAAAAATTCAAAGGTCAGCTGGATAATTTCATCATCGGTTGTTTATTTCCTTTTCTCTTATGAATTTTTAAAAATTTTTTTTATTATTATTATTATTATTATTGTTATTTTTTTATTTTATTTATTTATTATTATTATTTTTTATTTTTTGCTGGTGCAGCATAAGCCATAGGCTTCCTTGCACCATGTGGCCATGCTAGTACTAATACTATTGTCAACAGTAAATGCTGTGACTTGGCAATACACACTGTTTGGACACTGGAGTACTGAATGAATATACTGGTCGGATGAGTCCAAATACTTGCCTTGTAATAACATGCTGACGGTGCCATCATGTGTCATACAAGCAACATAAGTCCTTGGGCCCATCGTGCATGGTGCCCACTGTCCAGGCAGGTGGCATCGTTTGCTTAATATGGGGTATGTTTTGCTGGCAAGAATTAGGACTCCTGTTGTGTGTGGACCAGTGTTTCACTGGTGAAGTCTTTGGTAGCTTTTAGGAGACCATGTGCTCCCTGCCATGTTGCATTTTTTCCCAGACAGAAATGGAATCTTCTAAGACAATAATGTACTGTGTTATCTTGCCTGCACTGCGCATGAGTGTTTCGAGGAACACAGTAATGGTATCACCCATCTTGATTGGCCTCCAGATTCGCTCGACCTCAATCCAATTGAACATCTGTGGGACGTTTTGGAATGGGAAGTAAAGCACATAGACATGCAATCATAATCTGTTCTGACACTGTGGAATGCCTTTCAGGCAGCATGGCTGCAAATCCCTACAAATGAATGTAGACATCTAGTGGAGTCAATGCCTAGGCGAATAGTGACTGTTAATCCATGCAAATGGTATTTGCATGGATTAACAGTCACTATATTATAATTCAGTGATAACTGAGTGTGTGTTAGGTGCTCCAAGTATCCACATGTTAAGTTTTATATAACAGGGCAAAGGAATATAACATTGTAGAATTAAATTATTTAAATTCATTTAAGACATTAAAAACACGTATGCATATCTTTATAAAGTAGAATATTTACCATAGGTTGCACTTGACAGTAAGCCTTTGATTGACTTTGGAGATGATGAAGATACTACTGATGATCTCTCAGTTCAACTAGGAGGAATTAGTAAGTTGCTTAAATTGCATTAAGAAAGTTTGATATAACTTGTTTTTTACATACTATTCCAAATAATAACTGATGGGACCATTCAGCGTTACTAAAAACCATCTACTTGAATTCATTGCTGCTGTAATCACAATTATGAATATATTCTTAGCAAAAGCTGTTAAAACAGATTTTAATGTTAAACTGCTTTGATGACAAAAGAAATAAACAAACAAAGTACCTGATAAAATGTCTGTGACAAACTTCAGGGACCTGAGGCTATGTCAAGCTAGGGTATGCTACCTGCGAGTCTAAAATGCTGATGGAACTGATATTGACGTGACACTCAGTCAAGTGGACTGAGTGTTGCCCTCCTAACATAATATTTCTTCATCATTCCTATGCATATTGGAACTTCAGTGAAGTCTGGCTGTTCTCGGACAGCCAGATCTTCTGCTTGCACCTTCACTATAGTGGGAATGTTAGAACGATGATTATGGAGATGACCACCCGGGTGTGCACAATGTAAGCAGGGGTTGCGGTGTGGCATCCACGCCATGCCGCACCACACAGAGAAATGCTGCCCCATCTGTGTCACCAGGCAATACTGCTACCATTATGCATATTGGAGACGAAGTGGTGAAATTCATCTTTAGTCTCCAGAGCAAAGCTCTGGTAACTCCCATCTCTTTCATTGTGCAGTCTGATTGACGGCTTTTGAAGTTGTGATGCATCATGGTGAGATCCCTCTCCTTTACATTTCAAGAGTAGCTTAAACAGTTTTTGCCTTCTAGCCAGTAGCTAGTCCATCAGACCAAACCTATTGGTAACTCTCTGGGAGGCATCCAGACCAGCTAGTATATAATCTTGCTGTCTCTACTCTGCCTGCTAGTGACAGGAGGGATTTCAAGTAGTGTGTATGCAGGGAGCATTCTTGAACCTCTCCATGTGGGATCCTGTACATGGACCTCCCAATGATGCTGCTGGTCCTTCAGATCAGCATCCTACAGCTTTGGTTCCTGGCTAACATCATAGGAATCCAGCATGTTTGCCGTGTGCTATGATCCATGGAAACTCTGAAAGGGGATCCTGGGATTGAGGGACCAGCTTCAACAAACCACTTTGGTCAAGATGGTTAATCCTGAGACAGCTCATCCAGGATCAGTCAGCTAGTTGGTTCATCTGCAAGGGTCAACTGTGCCAATGATATGCTCCAATCCGTATGCTATGCTCCAATGCTATGCTCCAATCCCAAGGGACAGGATTCCGGCTGGTGCCAGTGTGGGTATGGTGTCTGGTTAGCCCTAGTGCATTTATGGCTTGCCTGATAGTGGGCATCCTATTCGGACTCTGTGGTGAATGGGGAGCCTAGGCATTGAACAGAATGAAAAAATTCATGAATACTGTGAACTTTTCTTCTGGTAAGGACTACAAACGTGGTCCTTACCAAAAAATTATGACAAAGACACAGAGACCACCACTTCAGCAAAAAGTCCCAGAATCAAACATTATCAGCTCCAATACCTAGATACCTGATAATTCACTCCACTGGAGAGAAATGTATAGGAAAGTGCCACCCTATTTTATCCAGAACGGTTGGCAGGCTCCTCTAAATCTGTAAAATGGCTGCATTCTGGAGATATCCTCATCAAAATCAAGTGTGATAAACACTCAGAACAGTCCCACTATTGGGGGAGTGCCAATTACGGCACTCCCCACCCCATAACCCCACAAGACACTGAACTCATTCCAAGGCATAATATCTGAATGGGATCCTCTGGAAGTATCTGAAGAGGAGATATGTTCAGAACTAAAATTTCAAGGCATTACAGCTGCAAAGCGAATGTTTGTATGCAGGGATGGGAACCTAGTCCCGACTAGAGACTGTCCTTACTTTTAATATGCCAGCATCTCCTATTGTTTGATTAATGAATTAGTGAAATCTAACTTGTTCAATTAGTGAATTTTCCGTAGTCGGAGGCTTTCATCCTCAAAACCTTTTTAAGCCTAAACTGAATAAATTCTCTAAAATTCTTATCTTTAAGCTGATGAAAAACTAATCATGTGGTATATAAATTAATGTAGAAGATATTACTGCATATAAAAACAAAAAGTAAAACTTATCTTATTTATTTTTTCATATATATATATTTTTTTTCATGATTTCCTATTAGAATTTTTTTTAGGTGCATTTGTGTATATGTGTAATGTACCTGTTGTCTTCACTATATCCATCTGTCTGCATATAACAACTCAATTTCCAATGGATGGACTTCTGTGAAATTGTATATTTGGGCCTTTAAAAAGATTTGTTCAGCCATTCCAGATTTTATTAAAATTAGACCAGTAAAAATCTGAAAATTATTATTTCTTTGTCCATCCACATATAATAATTCAGCTCCCAGTGGATGAAATTTCATATTTTATATTTAGATCCTTCAGAAAGATTTGCTAAGCTTTCCCAAATTTCATTGAAATCATAGCAATAGAAATCCGACAATTATTATATTTTTTTAAATACTTATAACATAGGCCATATGAAGAGCATTCAATAAATTATCTACCCACCCATGAAGGAAATGAGATAGAGGCAAAAATCTTTTTTTATTTTTCAGTGTAACTCCAGTGAACTTAAATACACTTGTTCCATTTTGTTGGCAATAATGAAATACCTGACAAATAAAATTCTTTGTCCTGTCCATCAAGGAATGCAGAAACAGCAGACATCAGCAAAATGACATCCATGCATGTTTTTCACTGGTGGCCAAATCTGGTCTGTAAGGTGAATGAGTAAGTTCTGTAAAGTCACAGTCTCTCAAAGCAGCAGCAGCAGCAACATTACCTGCTGCATTATCCCGAAGAAGCAGCACACCTCTAGAAAGTTTTCCACAGCATTTTTCCTTTATGCCATCCCTTAGGTTGTACAGTAGGGATGAATATGACTCCCCTGTGACTGTCTGCTTGTTTTCCAAGTAGTGAATGTACAAAATTCCTTCAGCATCCCAAAAAATGGTGGCCATAATCTTGCCAGGTGAAGATTGTGTCCAAAATTTTTTGGGTCTGGGAGAACCCTTGTGCTTTCGTTGCACTTTCATTGCATTGATTCTTGCTTAGCCTCAGGGTTCCAGTGATGAAGCCATGTTTCATCATCCCTAACAATTCTGGAGATGAAATTTCGGGTTCCCTTCCATAAAGCTCTAAATTCTCCTCACAACACCATACTCTGAATTTCTTCTGCACAGGGGTCAGAAATCTGGGGCCCCTACCTTGCACTGACCTTAGTCATCCCCAAATGTTCGTGGAGGATGGTTATAACTCTTCCCTCAGATATGTCATATTTCCTGGAGATTTCGGACACCTTTAAATGTCTGTCATTCAGCACAAGGGTTTCCATAGCTTGGCACATTTCTGGAGTGGCCACTGTCACAAGCCTTGATGGACTCTCTACCCCACTTGAATTGTTTTGATCAGAATTTCACCTGGTAATCTGAAGGTGCACTATTGTTATACACATCCACCAGGTAGTAGGAGGTAGATAATTTATTGAATACCCCTCATATATGCTACACATTTTTATAGATGAAGCACTAGATATTACGATATTAGTTTGTTGTCATGCACTGATTGGAAGAATGAATGGGCAGTGTGGTGGATGCACAGAAATGAAACATTCTCAATTTGTCCATAAAAGTCATTAATTTTTGCTTGCTTGTTTTTTTTTTTTTCTTCTTCTTATAAATCATAAATTATTACCATATGCTAATAATTTATGATTTATAAGCATATGCTAATGTGCCTGAAATGTAACACACTGCATACATTAACTAACTTTTTTAATTCTGATTTGACTTTTGACAATAATTTCACTCTAATATTGGAATTCAAAATAAGAAACACTTTAATATTTAAAAATGTTTTATGTAGAAACTATTTGTTTTCAAAATTTTTAAAATTTCATAAGGAAACTTGGAGCCTGCTGCCATCAAAACTCGCTATTTGTAGCACATCTGCATTCAGAAATTTCACTAGCACAGGTCCACATACACATTACAGGAATTCACTTGAATACTCCCATGCAAATTCTGGGAAATCATTCATGAAAGAGTTAACGTATTCTGCTGCAAGCTGTGTAAATTTAATGTAGTTGAATGTACATGGAGCTTATTTTCCTTTCCAATTTCTGTTCACACTGAAAAATAACAAAGCGTAATAAGAATAAAATATATCAGCATTGGTACTGCAGTTATTTTCAGAAAGACATTGGTAGGTACAAACTTGTTTCAATAAATAAATTGTGTAGTATATTAATGCTGTGCAGAGTTGAATAGTTCTCCATTCTGAAATCTTTCAAAATCAATGATTGTAGAGCTGTGCAAAAATAACCAATAGTTACAAAGTTAGTATTAGTATTAGCCACAGAGTGCAAGGAAGCTACAGGCTTTTGCTGTACTGGCCAAAAAAAAAAAAAAGAAAAAAAAGTGGATAAGAAAATACAAATTATGCACTTCCCTCCTGACATAGCTAACTATCCAGTTGACCTTTGAATTTCTTCATACTGTCAACTACTTGTGGAGGTAACTTGTTCCAGTAATCAAAACGGCTTGCTGGCTAGAAGAAAACTTCCTACGATCTATTCTAAACCTTTTCCCCTGTAATTTGAAATTATGGCTCCTAGTTCTGGAATTCTTTATAATAGTGAAAATCCCACCTTCATTCATTTTACTAACCCATCTCAGACCCTTATAAACCTCAATCAGGACCCCTCTGAGGTGCCTGGTTGCCAATCTCTCTCTCTACCAAGTATATAAGTTATTTTTTATTGATTTTCTCCAAGTGTAAGTCTTTGCATTTTGGTACATTAAAACATAGCTGCCCCTTTTCTGACCATTCTTGAAGCCTGTTCGAGCCATCCTGAAGGAGCACTGTTGGGTGCTGATCATTATTGACCCTCCCGACCTTTATGCCATCTGCAAATTTTGACATCATGCCCTTTGTCGATGTTGTTTATGAAAATGAGAAACAACAGTGGTGTAAGAACTGATCCTTGGAGGGAGCCCACTTTTGACTTTACACAAATCTGAAAAATATCTATTAATCACAACCTTCTGTCTTCTGCCTTGCACCACCCTGCAGTCCATCTTAGAATCTTTCCAGTAATCTCAACATGTTCAATCTTATACAGTAACCAAGCATGAGGGACTGAGTCAGATGCCTTGCTAAAATTCAAATAAACTTGTTAACGTTGCTCCCTACATCCAACTCATTTAGTAACTAGGTTAAACTAGCTTACAATTCATCAGCTGGGTTATCTAAGACTTTCCCACACCCAGTACACATGGGTCCAATTTGATTTGTTTTCTTCCAATTCTTGAAATTTTTTTGGCATGTCAGCTACTCAGGCATAGTGTGCTGATTCCAGTGGTAATCTAATTAATGTTTACAGGCCAATTTGCATGTTGTGCAGGCTGAAAAACTAGAATAACTTCTGGAGACCCTTCCTTTACCTACAGAGCTAATTGAGCACTTCCTGAAGAATTTCTTTAGTCAGTGGGATTCAAATCTAGGTCTTTCCAATCAAATGACAAATGGCAAAACTACCATATTGTCATGGAGGACAACCAAAATGTAAACTCTAATTTACAACCAAAATTTTAACTCTAAAAGAAAAAGACATGCACATCTTCATGCCATTTCAGAAAAAAAGCTCTTCTCTGTCTCCCTCTGCCTCTCTGACAGCTGTCCTTTTGGTCACACAGCTGCATCCCTGGAAATAATGTGTAACTTGCAATTAATTTTAAAAAGAATGTGGTAAGGCTGGGTTATATTCTGTATCAGACTTCCTGGACTTACTGGACATTTTTCAGAGTGAGAGAGTTAAGGGACATGAAAATAAATGCAGGAAAAAACTAAATCGATTAATGAAATTCTCTAATTAGTGTACTGTATGTCACTTGTATGAACATAATTTAACTTCAGTTAATAAATGTATGTTACAGTATTCCAGATTTTGCTGAACACTGTGGTTCCTTCTTCTGTGGATAAATAGTTAAAAACTGGTTCATCTGGAAATGTTTGGATATTTCAACTTGTGTGTTTTTTTTTTCTTTTTTTTTTTACTATATAGCCTCAGAAGAAAAAACCATAATGCTTTAAACATTTGGAATATTGTAATTTACATATTAAAGTGTCTGAGTTATGTTCACACAACATAGTTTAGTATGTTTTATTATCATATAATTGAACTTTTTTCTTTTTTTTATGTACTTATTTAGTTATGGATAGCATAAGCAAACTTCTCAGCATTCTCTCTAATTAGTCTACGTAGGAATAACAGGAGTACCATGGCATAAAAAAAAGCTTGTTTATTTTTTTTCTGACAGAAAGAAAAAAATACAGTAATACCTCGACTTACGCTACCCCGACTTACGCGAACTCAGAGTTACGCAGTTCTTGATTTTTTCGTTTGGCAACACTGCCGCCCACTATCTTCAAGGTCGTTTTTCATATGCTATCGATATACGGTGCGATGGCGGAGAGTGAGAGCGAAAGATGGACAAAATTCAACTTTGCTGCCACATGAGCTGCACACATATACAGGAATTTGCATTCCAACTGTCATATTTATATGTGTGCGTTCGAATTCGTGCTCAACTTTTGTCGGAAATTACATCGTTTTCACGAATAAAAAAACTTTCCAGGCTTTAAGGTTTCCAAAGACTGATTGACAATGATGGTCGGCGGGAATGCAGCTGGTGACTGCAAGTTAAAACCTCTCTTAATATATCACTCCGAAAACCAAGAGTTTTAAAAAATATATCTAAAATTAGCTTACCAGTGATTTGGAAGTCAAATTGTGTCAGGCTTGGGTGACAACTTCCGTTTTTGAGGACTGGTTTGGTCACCACTTCATACCCGAAGTCGAACGTTATTGCAGGTCTAAACAGATTCCATTTAAATTGATCCTTCTTATTAACAATGCACCCGGTCACCCTCCTGTCACCCTAATTAATTTCGACCGACGTGTGAAAGTTGTGTTTTTGCCTCCAAACACAACCAGCTTGCTTCAACCGATGGACCAGGGAGTCATCAAAACATTCAAGGCCTACTACACGAGGTGTTCATTTGCACGTCTGAATGAAGCTATGAGACAAAATAGTGAGATATCTGTTAAAGACTTTTGGAAACAATTCAATGTTTTAGATGCCGTATGAATCATTGAAGAATCTTGGGATGAAATTCACAAAAAAACATTGAATAGTGTCTGGAAGAAACTTTGTCCATTTTTTTTCAAAAACGAGACGAAAACAATGCCAGAAACTGATCATGTCACTCATATGATAGAAGTTGTTAATCTTGCCAGGCAATTAGATTTGGAAGTCAATGGTGATGATGTCAACGAGCTGTTGGATTCACATAGTGAGGAGCTGACAATGAATGAGCTCATAGAGATGCGTGAGCAAAACGTCACTGAATTATCCGACACTTCAGACCCAGTTCCACCAGAAAAGCACATGACAATCGCAAGCTTGACAGAAGGTCTCAGCTCAATTGAAAAGGACTTAAAAATTTTAGAAAACAGACCCCAACGAAGAACGCGTTATAGCTACAAAGCAAGGAATAAAAAATTATTAGCTTGCTACGAAGAAATTCTTCGTAGCAAGAAAAAAGAAGGTGCTGTGTCTTCAGACGAATTTGTTAGATTTTATGAAGCCATCAACATCGAAATAACTTTTTTACGTAACTCATTTATTTTTTTAATACATAATTTGTATTAATATGTATAAATAACTGCAATTTTATTAAATATTTTTCTTTTAAACTAGTGTTTTTGTTAGTCCTTGGTCCCAATTTATTTATATGCAAAGTTGTACCCTGACTTACGCAAATTCGACTTAAGCGATTTTCGTCGGACCCACCTATCGCGTAACTTCGGGGTATTACTGTACCTTCAAAAATAATATTTCACTGGTCTTTTTCCTTATGCATGGAAATTCACTCATATCCAGCTAGTTTCTTAAAGTGAACAAATCCCTCCTCATTGTTAGTATTCCATTGTGCTTATATTTACTCTTTTCAAAGTAATGGAAAAGCCCAAACATCATATTTTAAACTATCTCAAACCTTCCATCTGATCAGTGATTGCCAATATGGATTCCACCAATGTTAATGCACTGGTGATATATTGGCTTATGTTACTCATGTTTGGACAGATCGGATGGAATTGTTCAGTGGATCTTGAGCAGTTGTCTTTTATATTTCCAAAGCTTTTGATCAGGTTTGGCATAAAGTTCTTTTAAAAAACCTCGTATGTTATGGTTCCCTGCCTTCTGTTTTTTGCAATTGGGTTATACAGTTTTCTCTCTGACCACTCATTTAAGGTGCTAGTAGATGTCTCTCTGTCTTCTAACTTCACATCTAATGCTGGTATTCCACAGTGTACAAAGGGTACTAGGAAAGTTTTGCAATATGATGCAACAATGAATCACAGGAAGCTGCTTGTTGCTGCATGTTGAGACATGTTCATATGTGCATAGTAGCCGCCGCGCCAAGTCGATGGGCTCAGTTATTCATTAGTAGTGAGAGTGTAAAGTGCTTGCGATGGCATCGTGGTCACGAAATGAGATAAGGACAGTTTTGCGGTATAATTTCGTGCATGGTTTAACCATAGACCAGTGCTTAGAAGAAATGACTCTTGCACTAGATGATGATTGTCCACATCGTACAACGATATTCAGGTGGTATAGAGAATTCCAAAGGGGAAATTTCACTCTGGAGGATTCTGAGAGGCCGGGAAGGCCACGAACGTCAGTTACGGAGGAAAACGTTACTGCTGTGAGGAAAATGCTTGACGAAAACAGGCGAGTGACCTACCAACAGATAGAGGATACTTTGGGCCTAAATGCACCAGCAATTTGTTCGATTCTGCAAGATCATTTGCACGTGAAGAAACTTTGTTCTCTCTGGGTGCCGCATCAACTGACTGAAGAGCAGATGACACGACGTGTGACTTGGTGCCGGGAGATGTTAAAAAAGTTTGATAAGGGACAATCTCGGTATGTGAACAACATCGTGACAGGTACGAGACTTGGCTGTACTATTACAATCTGCCGACCAAGGCTCAAAACAAAGTTTGGGTCTTTGATGATGACGACACACCCGTAATTGTCAGAAAATCCCAATCTGTAAAGAAGAAAATGATAGCTGTATTTTTCAAATCGAGTGGAATTATGGAACGTGTCGTTTTGGACAGGCAGAAGACAGTCACAGCTAAGTGGTATACTGAACAATGCCTGCCTAAAGTCATTGGATCTATGAAGAACCTGCGGCCAAAGTCAAGAATGGACATCTGGTACCTCCATCACAATAATGCTCCAGCTTACCGCGCCAAAGCCTGCACCGAATATTTGACCACGACAGGACTGAAACTTCTCGAGCACCCTCCCTACAGGCCAGACCTTGCTCCCTGCGACTTTGCACTGTTCCCGCATGTGAAAATGAAACTAAAAGGGAGGCAGTTTTCCAGTGATGAGGACCTTCTACGGGCTTGGGACAACGGGTATGCTTTACTCCCTAGTGAAACTTGGCAGAACTGGTTTAAAGATTGGTTTCGGAGGATGGAGAGGTGTATTGAATGTAGAGGAAATTACTTTGAAAAAATTAAATAAACAAAGCTGTATTGCAAAACTTTCCTAGTACCCTTTGTATTAATAACTTTCTTCCACTGATTACAGATCCCATCCATAGTTTTTCCAATGATGGCACACATTACATTACATCTTTCAATTTGAGAAATCCTCTCTGCACAAATAGCTTCAAGTTCTTGAATAATCACCACTAATTCCTTAAATGCATATTTTCAGGGAGGGAACCTAACCAAAGAAAACTTAGTTCACTAAGTTTTCTTTGCTCCCCAAAAACACTCAGAATTTCAGACAGTATCCCCCAACTTTTAATCTTTCTTAGCACAATTACATCAGTAATGATTCCTCTTTATCAAAAAAAAAAAAAAAAAACCCTTGATTTTCTTTTTTATGCTCTTGATGTTTTTTTTTTTTTTTTTTTTTTCTGAGAATATAGTAGATCTAAGGAGTTAGCAAGGCAAATTCAAATTATTATTTTAATAGCACCCAAGCTTTTCACTCAGATTTATTTTGCCTGTGTCTTTCTTTTGAAGTGTGTTCACAGGCTGATTTGCTTATTGTGTGGGTTGAAAAACCTGGAATAACTCAGAGGGAAATGTCCTACTTCCTCTGCCTAGTCTACTAAGCCTTAATTGAAATGGACTTTAGAAGATTCCTTCAGTTGCTGAATGGGAATTGCCTAAATCTAGCCTGACACTTGGCAGTGTAATGTGCTGTTTAAACTGCCACAGCAGACTGAGGTAAAGAGAGACACGCGCACACACAGCAGATTCTTGATTTACCAGGATTGGATTAACCAGGATACTTCAAGACGCCAAAGTAAAAAAATGTATATATACACCGGAAATAATAAATTTCAAGTAATAAACAGATGTTTTGCAAGTCGTAAATAAGTGACAAGAAGTGGCGTTATAAGTTGTGATTGGGAGATGAATGTACCTATTATCCCGCAACCCCTAACCCCCCACTGTCTTCGCACGCACCACTCAAAAAACAATAAAAAGAGAACAAATATTTAGTTTGTTTAGTGTGTAGTGTGGATTGTTGTTTTCCATCGCATGGCAAAAAGACAAATTTTGTTTCATTATTTATGTCAGGAGTGTTGAAATTTTTTTATAGTAAATATTTATTTTTGTTTAGTAATCGCAAAAATGATGGGTAAATGCAAAAGAGTTATGTTTTCAATTGAACAAAAACTTGAAATTATTCATTGAAATTAGCAGACACCCTTTAGGATTAGTATAATAGCAGTCTTAAAGTTTATTGAATTCTCTCTTGATACCTAACAGTAACCCCAAAATATTGTTTTTTATACCGAGGCATAGCACTAGTGGCTTTGTGTTCCAGTTCACAGGTTTGCTATATATATATATACAGGGTGTTTCAGTTAAACGTTTCAGAACTTCTAAGAGGGGTAGGGTACATCCTGACAACTCGAAATCATATAGCAATGTGGGGTCGGAAATGCTTTCCTGAAGCGGTGTTGTACACAGAAGCACCATAAAGAAAAGAGACTGTAAGTGAGAAATCGTTTTAATAATACATGAAAAGAAGCAAAAGGTACATGGATTAAAGTAAGTGTTCGAAGTTTTTTCCACGGGCTACAATGCACGCCTCACATCTCCGACGCATGGACATCCGAACATTCTGGAATACTCCAGGCGAATTTCGAATTTCTTCGGCAGCTACTGCGATTCTTGCAACCAGCTCCTCAGCATTGTCAACAGGGGTGTCATAAACTAGCGATTTCATATGACCCCAGAAATAAAAATCAAGACACGATAGGTCGGGTGACCGAGCAGGCCAACGCACGGGACCACCACGTCCGATCCACTGTTGACCAAATGTGACATCCAGGTAGTTACGAACATCTCCGCTATAATGGGCAGGGGCTCCATCGTGTTGGAACCACATTGTCTGTTGCGTCGATGCAGAAATCTGATCATCTCTCAAAAGTTGTGGCAATACTTGCTGCAGAAAGATCAAGTAGATAGGTCCGGTTAGACGACACGGTAACAGGTAAGGTCCGATGAGGTGATCTCTCATAATACCGGCCCATACATTGACCGAAAATCGAATCTGTGCTGCACGACGTTGCACGACGACTTCAGTGTACAATACCGCTTCAGGAAAGCATTTCCGACCCCACATTGCTATATGATTTCGAGTTGTCAGGATGTACCCTACCCCTCTTAGAAGTTCTGAAACGTTTAACTGAAACACCCTGTATATATATATATATATATATATATATATATATATATTATTATTAAGAAACATTGTAAAATTCTTATTTGGCCATTTATTCTCCCTCAAAATTAGGAATGTCATGCCTCATTAATCACCACTCAAAAAGTTTATAAAAAAACATAACTGATATTAGAATAATAGTAGTGGGTGCGCACGAACTATTCATTTTGAATTGATATTTGTCTGTTCAAAATCCCTGTCGAGTTATGAAGGAACGTCCATATAGCATGCATGGAGTTATTAAAGTAGTTATTAGATGGTAATTTAATATGTAAATAGGCATATATTATCTATTAACGTGCCAAAGCCCTATGTCATTAGTTAGCAAAAAAAACTAGCATAAATCCACCACGTATGCAACTGTATAATATAATACAATACAACACAACACCACACTAAGCACGACACGAGTATTACAACAGTTGGATCCTATTACACACGTGCACACACAGAGAGAAATGGATACGTATGAACTATTCATTTTGATTAATATTAGTCAGTACACATACACAAAGAAAAAGGTATATATCAGCTATTCATTCAAATTAAATATATGTCCATAAAGGCTCTTGTTAAGTTACAAAACGTTCTTTTTATGGGATGAATGGATTTGTTCATTTAATTTTAGCTTCGCTGATTGTTGCGTGCATAGGCATAATACTAGGAATGTGCCAGTTGTCTTATTACTATTCCTGAAAAATTTCTTTGCCTTTTAAAAATACTGAATATGTTGGAATAATTATTCACTATATATATATATATATATCTCTCTCTCAAGGATAAGTATTAATGTATTGCACTAGCATATGACATTTCATTGTGCTTGTAGGCATCAGCCATCTCAAAACTTACTGGTGGATAAGTGGCATTTAAATTATAGATTAAATGTCATTGTATACAAAATAAATATGTGTGTATATAAATATGTATATATATATATAATATTTTTATTTCAGATTTGAATTCTACAGCTTCTGAGATGTCACCAAATCCTGTATTATCTGCTAATAAAATACCATCTGAAACATCTTTAAACGATGAATTTGACATGTTTGCTCAGTCCCGGAATGCTACTTATGAGAAAAGTAAAACATGGTAAGATTGTAATTTGTTACCAAGTATTGTGATTACTTGTAATCATAGTAACTGATATAGTATGTATATAAAAAAAAAAATAAATAAATAAATAAATAAAAAATTGTGTGTGCGTGCTGAGCACTCATAGTGAAAGTTAAGTGAAACTTTGTTAGGTGAATATTTATCACTTGACCGAGGATCCTGTATTGACCGTATGAATGCCACTGACAACGAATCTGCATGAATGGGAGCCTCGGAAATATGAGACGTTCCGTTACCAAATCTAGTTTCGGCAAGCGATGTGGCATTGGATGATATTTAAAACCATTTGACTAATACACAATCCTGTTATGGACTTACATTTTATGTATCTGTTCTGAACTAGTGATGTAATTTACTATGCTGGAACTGATGACAGTGTTTTTTTAAGTACATAATTCTTAATAGTAGTCAGATGCAATAAAGGAAGATGTCATGATCACTCTAATGTTCTAACCATGCCATCACCTCATTAATGTTTTCAAGTACTTTTATTAATTTCTAGTGCTTTTTTCTTACACAAGTCATCCACATCATCTTCTGAGTCACTCCCTGTGTCACTTGCCTTTGGTTTGTCAATTGTCTTCACACTTTTCACATAGGCTGCAATTTCTTCCTCACTCAGGTAATGTGCAACTGGATCTTCCACATCCAAGGCTGCCACCAAGTGTGTTACAAGCAACCTTTGCTTCTTGTTCTGGAAATGCTGCTAATTCAAGGTTATTATTAGTGATCTTGTCTTTTCCAATAAATGTTTTCCAGCATTTTTCATTTGCTCTTAAGCTTACTATCTCCCACGTTAATTCAGTATTGTATGCAACATCTTCACCTTTCAGTGTTAATAATGTTTTCAAAAATCCTAGAACTTCGAATTTCTGAGTTCATAACACCGGCAAGTAGCTCGCCACAATAGTAGGCTTTGAAGGCTCGAATAATGTCCTGATCCATGGACTGAATTAGTGCAGTTGTGTTCCTTGGCAGAAACACAGCTCTAATCTTGCCATCTTTCACTTTCAAGATATTAACTGAAGGATGAGCTAGGCAGTGATATAATGGTAACAGAACCTTTTCTTCAAGTTTTTTTGGAAAGCAGATGGCATCTCATCAAACTCACTTTTAAACCATGAAGCAGAAATATCACTTGTCATCCAAGCATTGGAACTATTTTTATAAATCACAGGTAAAGGTTTCATGTTGACTTGCTTAAAACACCACAGACTTTGACTTTTATTTTATTTCTATTTTCAGCAGTGGGGAAAGAAATCCTGACAGCAGATGGAAGTATTAAACAGCTACATAAATTTCATGCCCTCAGCAATATTAAAAGCTGCTTAATATATACAAACAATTCGAAAACTGACTCTGCGGTTGGTGCTGTGTTCTTCTTTTACAGTCTTCATAACGCTATCCGCTGAGTGTAGCAGTTATATTGCAGAATTATATGCAATTAAATTAGCCTTAGAGAATATTAACGGTTCCCCCAGTGCTAGTAGTTTAATATACACTGATTCCATGAGTGCAGTTTCTGCATTGGACAATAAATTTTCAATATCGCATTCTATCATAAGACAAATCCTTTCTCGTTTAAACCATCTACGGACTAAAAATCATTCAGTGAATTTTGCTGGATCCCAAGGCATTTTGGAATCATATGAGAGAACAGATTGGGCAGCCAAACAAATCCTTTCTTGTTTAAACCACTTACAGACTAAAAATCATTTAGTGAAGTTTTGCTAGATCCCAGAGAATTTTAGAATCACATGTAATGAGAGAACAGATTGGGCAGCCAAACAACCAAACAGTACAACACCAGCAAATTACCAAGTACCATATATAGATTATTTGAAGCATATAAAAAAAAAGTCCGCACATTTCACTGGTAAGAAACCTGAAAGTCACAAATGACAACAAATTTCTCCAAATGAAACAGGAAACAGCATTATGGAATTCTAGCTTCAGGAAAAACAGAGAGGAAGAAGTTGTTCTGGCATTAAAAGTTGGGTGTGCATGCACACCCAACTTGTATGTTTTCTTCTCCTGGGATGGCCCACCTCTATGCATGCATTGCTCATCACTGCTCACTGTCAAATGTATACAGTTAGAATGTACTTACTATTTCCATATCAGAAAAAAAGTACTTTTCATTCTCTGTCACGATTGCAAGAACCCTTATTGCTGGCGCCTCCGTAGCCAGGTGGGAAGGAGCAGCAGTGCATAGCACACGCTTCTTGATTAGACTGGGGTTCGAGCCCGTCACCATCAAATACGGAGAATGCGGAAAGGTCAGGGAATGACCACCGCACATCCCGGAGCAATATGGCCTTAGTTGCTAATGCTCCTAAAAACCAAATAGCAAATAACAAACAAACAAACCCTTATTGCTTATCAAGATAATTGGAAATAGTGCAAATATAGATGAACTGTTTACCTTCCTTAAGCAAATATGCATATAGGATCGTCTTTGATTGAGAATAAGAAAAGGACCAAATTATTATATAGAATTATAACATAGGAATAGGCACATTTTGGCCTCGGCTGTCCCTGTTGCCATTAAACATCTGTAATGCCATAAAATTAACATCATACATCATAGCAACTAGGCATCCTCTTATGCTGTTTTTAAGCACTAATTGTCATGGATAAAATTTAGTTATGTTGCCCACCAGAAAACATGCACAACTTTTGAAAGTAAAAGAGCTATGGAAATTAGAAGGGCATATACCACCTAAATGTTTTAGAACCATTTTTTGAGATCCTTTGTAGAAGAACAAAAGTTAACAAATAAGTATCTATGCAAGTGGTTAAATTACATTACATAGCATGTAAAACAGCTCTAACTGGAATTTAACTTTTGCTCCTCTGTGTTATCTTTTATTGACAGTGTTCAGTGGCTGGTATAACTGGCTACAAAGTGGAAATATTCAAATGGAGAAAATGAAGTAAAGCTCCAGGGGAAAATTGGCAATGGTTCATGTTGGTAATTACACAATTCACAGCTTGGCAGTATAAAATTATCATTAGAATGATCTTATTCATGTTAATTAACATGAATAAGATTGCATAATCTTATTCATGTTAATTAACATGAATAAGATTATGCAACCCACTGATCGAGTGACAGGTGGAGTAACAGATGATAAACTGATTGATTTACAAAATTCACAGCTTGGGTGTAATGGACAATACAAATTGATTGATATGTGGGATGAAATAGAGCATGAGATCATAGTTTAAAGTGACTAATTGACACGGTGATTTAGATCAATAAACACTTCACAGGTAAAGGTTTCATGTTGACTTGCTTAAAACACCACAGACTTTGACTTTTATTTTATTTCTATTTTCAGCAGTGGGGAAAGAAATCCTGACAGCAGATGGAAGTATTAAACAGCTACATAAATTTCATGCCCTCAGCAATATTAAAAGCTGCTTAATATATACAGACAATTCGAAAACTGACTCTGCAGTTGGTGCTGCATTCTTCTTTTACAGTCTTTATAACGCTAATGGGAAAGTGCTTGCTGTAGTTTTTATTGACCTTTTCTTTACCTGTGCCTTTTTTATGGCTTTACTTTACCACTTAAAAAATAATTAATGAAGCAGATCAAAAGTGAATATTGTACTAGAGGAATACTAAAATTCATGCTGACTTAATTTTGCAGTAATAGGTATTTAAATTTTGAAGGTTTTCCTTTCTTATTTATCCAAGTATGCCAGAGTGCCTCCTAGAAAGTTACTTTACTTTCCAAATACAGTGTGGTATTTATATATTTTTTTTTTTGTGTGATGTTATCATTTTCAGCCATTGTAGATCCACTGCAGGATGAAGGCCTGGTCAATATGTTTCCTGTCGTTTTGTGCTTTCTGTTGCCATTGTACACCAGTAAATTTTACAATTTTATTGATCCTCCTCATCTTTGGTCTTTTTCTTGGACTTTTAGAGTCAAGCAGTATTCATTCCAAAATTGTTTGGTCTATCTATCATCAGTTCTTATTGATATGTGACCTGCCTATTTCCATTTTAAGTGCTTTGTTCTTTCAGTGAAGTCACAGATCTTAGTTTGTTGGTGAATCCATGCATGTGTTTTTTGCTCTCTTTTGGTTATGTTCAAAATTTAGCACTCCGTACTTCTCTGTGTGACTCTCAGTCTTTGTAAAGCTTTGATTATGCGATGTAATAAATTAAATATATCAGAGTATAAACAAATAATGAAAAAATATTACATAACTCATATGCAAAATTATAATGGGAAATCAATGAGAGAGAGAGAGAGATTAAGATTAATTTCTCTCATTTTTACAGGGGTAGTTCTTATGCAGATAATTTTAATCCTGATCAGACAGAAATTGGACTTGGATCCATAGCCCTGACAAGAGGACAAACTTATGAGGTAATGTTCAGAATATATGAATAGTGCATATTATGAATTGTACTTTTGTACTTTGTGTGTTTGTTTGTGTTAAAGTAAATAATTCTTTCTCTCTTTTATTTTTGTTTCTTTTATATATTAATGTAATATATAAATATGGGATGGTGTCCTAGTTATGGAGGTAGCTATGTGGGTGGGGACAGAATAAGCATTCATTGAGGTAACTGTACACAACCTGTTAAATTAGCATACAAGACTGTTGATAATATTGTAACATACAGGCATCGTAGAATACTGCCATCATCTCAGCATGTGAAATATATGCTATCTGAATCTTTTGCTACTCTGTCACATGTTTGTCTGTGTGATGTATGAAGAACTAGGTTATCTGTCTGATCTAATTTAATTTAATTACCCAAATATATAGGGCCAGACAAGACAATAGCAGCTTACAGATCACATTTTAATATAGTATAGCTGTATTAAAATCCTTTGGCTTGTAATACAGATCATAATATACTTTAAACACAGTGGAAGTAAGTGGTATCCACTGATAAGCCTTCATGCACTTGTTTAGTTTTTCCCAGTGGCTCTATTAGACTCATAACAATCCAGTCCATTAATGTCACATTGTTTTCCCCAAATGAATCTGACATGTTGAGTTTTGTGACAGGAATTATTCTCCTGTTAAAAAAACAGGAAATAGAACCAGGGTATGTCTGAGAAGGGCAAAGGTTGATGACGTTGTAGAGCAGAATAATCTTTTAAGGGCACAAAGGGTGATATCATTGTACACATTGGCACTAATGACATTAAGAGTAGGAGATCTTCAGACTTACTTAACAAGTAGCAGGTAGTTGATTGCTGGAACAAACTTCCATCTGTTGTTGTGGAAGTTGATAGCTTAAATAAATTCAAGGCAGAACTAGACAAATATTTGGAATGAATGGATCAGTGAAATGGGAAGGGGTTTTTTTTTTGGCTGATGCTGTATATTGCATCATGTGCCTCTACTAATGCTAAAGTACAGGTCAGTGTTGAAAAAAAGTCACAAGTTAGGGTTAAATTTGAAAGTGTTTGCAATTCTGTCTAGACATGATAAGAGAGAGTATATGATGAGAGCCTTGTCAATCAATTTGGATCTGGAGAGATTGTCCAAGGCTGATGGGGTAGAATTTTTCTCACAGCATGGTCTGTGCTTGTTAACAGGAGAGACTGCTTCTATAGGTATGGGGCACACTTAAATAGAAAGGGTGCAAGAATATTTGCTGATACTATTGAGATAGTGTTAGGTGGGTCAGAAAACTGCTAGCTTGGTGGGGGCAGTTTCACAGACTAATAGATTAACAGTAGCCACAGGCAGAGGTGAAAGTTATTCTTATACTGCTTCTAATGAGAATGAGCAGCAGCCTGGAAAGCAAGGTGCTGGGGATTTCAAGGACTGCTGGTAGTCATCATGGAACAAGTAAATACATGGGCTGTGTTAGGGTAACTAAGGATAAGAACAGGTGCATGTAGACCATGCTAGGAGTTTAGTAAATAAATTTGATAAATTTGAGTTGCTGGTCAAGATACCAAAGGCTGATATTGTTGGGATATCAGAGATGTGGTGTCACAGATATAAGGAATGCAGAATTGGAATTTGGGGAGTATGATGTGTACAGGAAGGAAGGAAGGGAGGATGGGTTATGCTGGTAGTTAAGAAACACATAAAATCTAAGGGAGTGCATTCAGTTGACATGGGTGTGACATAAGCACTGGAGAGTACATGTGTACAGGCGAAGTTTTTATGGCTCCAGCAAATAGAGAAGTTTTTGCTTTTTAATGACTTAAATTGGCATATTAATTTATTTTTTAGAGTTGCTTTTTATTCCTAGTAACAATACTTTAGTTTAAATTGAATTTAGATAGAGATTTTGTAGGTTATTACTTAGTATCGGTAAGGATATCAAATCCACATGTGGATAGGTTTTGCAGCTCTCGCAAATGAAAGTTTTTAATTATACTTAGCCGCTTTATTGACTTAATTGTTAGATTAAATTATTTTCTATAAGTAGCTTATAGACCTAGTCAAGCTCCGTGTTTATTTTGAATTTAGATAGCGCAATTTGGAAAGTAAATGATACCTCGTGTCCGTAGATTAACCAGTCGTAACTTGCTGCCATTGTTATACGATACGTGTACTAGCGTAAGGTTTAACGGAAAACTAGATAGCGAGAGAGAGAGAGAGAGAGAGAGAGTATCAATTAATCAGTAAAATTTATTAATCTTATTAAATTTCATTGTCAACTGAATTGTACTTTTTTAACTAAATAAATATAGTGACCTAGTTATTACAAATGTAACATCCTAAATTAATTCATAAAAGTTGACAGGGGATAAGAAAGTCATATAACGTAACTCGGAGATAATATTTGATACCGAAATACATATATATATAGTGTTATAACTGCATTGGGATATAGGTTTAGGGTCATATTTTGTATTGGAATTTTATTGAACTTGAATAGAAATCATGACTCAGACCAGAACAGCAAAGCAAAACTGCTCCCCTCAGTTCTCTCCTGTGGCTCAGGGGAGAACTGAGGGGGGACAGTTGTCCTCTGAATCACAGTCTATTGAAATGCACTGCTTGCTTGATGTTTGTGGAGCATTCAGGAACGGGAATGATATTGCCAAGGGGAATGTCTTTGTGTGTGCGCGATGTAAGAAGTGCGAGGAAATCAGGTGCCAACTCGGCATTGTTATGCGCTTCTATGAGAGCTTGAAGGACGAGGTGGATGCCCTTGAAGGATTTAAATTGAGGGCCCCCTGATTTAAATCAAGCTCTCAGCTGCCCACATCAATGCCAGAGCTTGCACTTGAACATCATGCAACACAGAGGCAACCCCGAAGGCAGAATGCGCTGGTCCCAAAGGAACTAGTTGTTGTAGGTGACTCTATTGTCAGGGAAATGGGGAACATATTGTGCAAAAAAAGGATAAATGGAACAGGACCAGGGTATGTCTGCCAGGGGCAAAGGTTGATGACGTTGTAGGGCAGATATCATCCTTTAAGGGCACAAAGGGTGATATTGTTGTACAAGTTGGCACTAATGATATTAAGAGTAGGAGACCGGCAGAATTACTTAACAAGTACAAGACAATGCTTAAAAAAAGTCAGTTGGGGTTGAATTTGAAAGTGTCTACAATTCTGCCCAGACACGATAGGAGGGAGTGTATGATGAGAGCCTTGTCGATCAATTCGGCCCTGGAGAGATTGTGCAAGGCTCAAGGGATAGAATTTTTCTCAGCCTGGTCTGTGCTTGTTAACAGGACAGACTGCTTCTACAGGGATGGGATACACTTAAATAGAAAGGGTGCAAGAATATTTGCTGATGCTGTCGAGGCAGAGTTAGGTGGGTCGGAAAACTGCTAGCTTGGGGGGATACATGGACTAAGATATTAACAGTAGTCGCTGGCAGAGGTAAAAGTGATTCTTGCACTACTTCTATTGAAATGCAATTGAGCAGCAGCCAGGAAAGCAAGGCAATGGGAATTTCCAGGACTGCTGGGAGTCATAGTGGAACAAGTAAATATATGGGCTGTGTTAGGGTAACTAAGAGTAGAAACAGGTGTATGTATACTTGCATGTACACCAATGCTAGGAGTATAGTTAATAAATTTGATGAGCTTGAAGTGCTAGTCAAGACATCAATGGCAGATATTGTTGGTGTATCAGAGACATGGTGTCACACAGACATAAGCAGTGCGGAACTGGAATTTTGGGAGTACAATGTGTACAGAAAGGAGGGAGGAGGGGTTATGCTGTTAGTTAAGAAACACATAAAATCTAAGGAAGTGCATCCAATTGATGTTGGTGGACAATGCAATGTTGAGTATGTTTGTTGTGACATAAGCACTGTGAAAGGAAAAATGAGAGGAGCTGTGTGTTATATAGGCCTAATGAATCTGATGAGTATAATGAACAATTGTGCAGAGAAATAAGAGTAGGCCAGTAAATCAGAGTGTCTTATAATGGGGGAGGTTTAATTTCCCAGAGATTTACTGGAATTTGTGGGTTGGTCACTCATACACTAGCAAGGCTTTTGTGGATTTATTGGATGGTTGTTTTCTACAGCAGCATGTTAAATGGGAAGCATTCAAAGAATTAATCTTGGAAGCTACTAGGCTTTTCATACCAACAAAAAATATTGTTCAAGATTTAGGCCTAAGTGGATGTTAGATGAACTAATTAGACATGTGACAGAGAAGAAAAATGCATGGGATACATAAATTAACATGTGACACAGAAGCCTATGATAGATATAAGCTGGACTGTAACCAAGTTACAAAGGAGGTTTTGTAGGCGAAGGCAGATTACGAGAAATCTTTGGCAAAGGACGCAAAGAAAAACAGCAAAGAGTTCTTTACTTACGTAAACTCTAGAAGGAAGGGATGAATCAGATTGGTCCACTTGATATCGATGGTCCAACTGTTCATGATCCTACTCAGATAGCTAACAAACTAAATGAATCTTTTGCATCGACATTCACATATGAGGAGTTATTAGGGGAGGGGAATGCCAGAGGTGTATTCAACTTTGGCAGTAAGCTAGATAATTTTGTAATAACTGAAAGTAAAGTGGAGGAGAAATTGTTGAAGATAAACACAAGAAAGGCACCTGGGGGTGGATGGAATCTATCCAGTTATATTAAAGGAAGCGGCAGAGGAACTAAGCAAACCCTTAGCCATAATTATGAGAACTTCCCTGGAACCAAGGGAGGTACTCATGGACTGGAGATGTGCAAATGTGACCCCCATCCACAAAGGAGGATCAAACAGAGACAGGTAATTACAGACCTGTTAGTTTAACTTCTGTTCCAGGGAAATTAATGGAGGCACTGGTTAAAGAAGCATTGCAGGATCATATAGAGAAGACTTTAGTTATAGCTCGGACACAGCATGGGTTTGTTAAGAGGATGTCTTGTCTGACTAATTTGATTGGATACTATGATTTCTTCAAATAGGCCTCTGGGGTTGGGTATATTCATACTATAATTTTTAGTGTTTCTCACCAACCATTGAAGTAAAAACGAAAACCAAAATCTTAAAAAGTTTATGTTTAAATTTACAATAAATTTACAGTAGATCAACAAAATACGATTATACAAAATGTTACTGATAATAAAATACTGAATTAGGATAGAATAAAACAAATATGATTTATAGTGAATGTACAAATAAAATGATAATAAAATACTGAATTAAAATGCAATAAAATATACTAGATTAAAAGCGCTAAAATAACTGAAGCTTTCAAAGGCTTCTGCCTTCTTCCTCAACAGTGTACTTCTATACTGCAGTACCTCGCAGTATAGAAGTACACTGTTGAGGAAGAAGGCAGAAGCCTTTGAAAGCTTCAGTTATTTTAGCGCTTTTAATCTAGTATATTTTATTGCATTTTAATTCAGTATTTTATTATCATTTTATTTGTACATTCACTATAAATCATATTTGTTTTATTCTATCCTAATTCAGTATTTTATTATCAGTAACATTTTGTATAATCGTATTTTGTTGATCTACTGTAAATTTATTGTAAATTTAAACATAAACTTTTTAAGATTTTGGTTTTCATTTTTACTTCAATGGTTGGTGAGAAACACTAAAAATTATAGTATGGATACTATGATGTAGTCACAAAGGAACTGGATGCAAAGAATAACTTTGATATCATATATTTTGATCTTAGAAAAGCCTTTGATATTTTTGTACATGGAAGACTGCTGCACAAATTGGAGCTGTGTGGCATTGGAGGCAGATTGAGTAGGATGGTTGAGTAGGAGAAGACAGAGAGTGGTAATCAATGGACGCTGCTCTTCCTGGACTAATGTTATTAGTGGAGTCCCTCAGTGTTGGGTCCATTGTTGTTTTCTGTATTTATTAATGATATTGATGATGGTATATCAGGCTTAATGTCCACGTTTGCAGACGATACGAAGATTGGCATGGTTGTTAATGAGACTAATGACAGTACACTGCTGCAACAGGATCTACAAAAGTTGAGCAGATGGGCTGAGAGGTGACAAATGAAGTTTAACATTGACAAATGTAAAGTACTACATATGGGAAGCAGTAATCCCAGAGTAACGTATCAACTCTGTGGTATCACACTGACAGTGGTAGAGAATGAAAATGACCTTGGGGTAATTGTGCAGGCAGATATGAAGTTTTCTGAGTAGTGCAGACGGTCTGCAAGAGTAGTTCATGGTGTCTTGTCAATGAAATACAGGAATTTTTCTAGCAGGGATAAGGAGGTGATTATCCCTTTGTATAAGGCAATGTTCAGGCCACACCTTGAGTACTGTATGCAGGTCTGGAGACCTCATTTTAGGAAGGATATAAAGTCACTTGAGTGAGTACAGAGAAGGGCAACAAGATTAGTGAAGGGAACAAAGGGTTTCTCTTACGAAGAAAGGCTTAAGTTTTGCAAATTACAGCATCTGGAGGCTAGGCACCTGTAAGGCGATCTGATTGAGGTGTATAAGGACTTGAATGGTTTGAGCATGCTCAATGCTCATGGGATTTTTCCTCTTGCTCAGAATAATCGCCTGAGAGGGCATAAATTCAAATCGAGCAAAGACGGTTGTAGGATAGATGTGCGGAAGTTTTCCTTTAGCCAGTGGGTTGTTAATTGCTGGAACACACTTCCATCTGTCGTTGTAGAAGTTGATAGCTTAAATAGATTCAAGGCAGAACTTGACAAATATTTGGAGCGAGTGGATGGGTGAAATAAGGGTTTTTTTTTTTTTTTTTTTGGCTGATACTATATAAGCTTGCTTTCTTGCATCATGTGCCTTTGCTAATGCTAAAAGCAAAATTGAGAGTAGGAGTTAATGTCTAGGCCTAATGACTCTGATGAGGACAATGAACAGCTGTACAGAGAAATAGAATGGGCCAGTAAATCAGATTGTTTTAAAATAGGGGATTTTAACTGTAACTTGTGGGTTGGTCACTCACACACTATCAAGGCTTTTCTGGATTTATTGTATGATTGTTTTCTACAGCAGCACGTTCGAGACACCAGAGGGAGTAATAGACACCTGCAGTGATTCTTCATGCATTAAAAATCTGCAGATAAAGGAACCACTAGTTGGCAGTGATCGCAGTGTACTCATGTGGTATTTACTTAAAGATTTATCTACCATCAAGGGTAAAGGGAAAGGTTTTTGCTTTTGTAAAGGTGACTACAGTAGTCTTGGAGATTTTTTAAATTCTATATAGTGGGAGCTATGATGACAAGGGTAATATAGATATGGCTTATCTGATAATATTGGTCAAGGTAACGGTTGCACATACCTCAAGAGTTTTTGTTTGTTACCACAACAGACCATATTAGAAAGATGTTCTCAGTGCAGAAACATTTCAAATGAGCGGGTAGCTAATGCCAGGGAAGCAAACTTAAATAACATCAAGGGGTGTGTCAGGGTAGTTAACTATATAAGAACACTAAGTCTAAATTGTTTATACAGTAATGTCAGACATATCGTCAATATAATAAGTGAATTCGAATTGTTGGTTAGGAAAAGTAACACTGGCATAATAAAGCTTATGGAAACATGGTGCCACACGGAAATAGGGGATGATGAGTTTCCATATGGTATGTACAATGTATTTAGGAAGGATAGGGCAGTAGAAGGTGTGATGCATATCAAAAGTGGCCTGAGTGCCACAAATGCTGTCCCAGATTCAGATGTTTCGCATACTAGTATAGAATCTATATTGTGTGAGATAGTTGGAAGCAAAGGTATAATGAGAGTAGGAGTAATCTACAGGCCAGGTGATTGTGAAGATTATGATGAAAGCCTCTACATCTAAATAGAATGGGCAAGTAAGTGCGAATGTCTTATTATGAGTGATTTTATTTTGTCTCTAATTGATTGGAATAAATTGGAAGAAAACTCGACATGGGGGACAAAATTTTTAAATCAACTAGATCAGCATTTCTGGAACTGTGGTCCGTAGACCAGTTCTAGGGGGTCCGTGAAATGGACCCTCTGGAACTGGTCAAATTATTTGTTCTATGTATAGTAAATTGATGATAAATAAAGTTATTATTATATATTTATGTAAAAATAAGAATAAAATTGAGTAATTTTAAACATAAAACTTGATATTTTCTTTTTAGAAACATATATATACACACTATCATTGAATTATATTAAAATAAGTTAAATTATAATAAAGTGAAAATAAATAATTAAATAATTAAGCATTCATTAGAGGCAGCGACATGCAATTCCTCCATATGAAGCTGAAATATTTCACGCCTTTCGGAACTGGTACCTCTCGGGGGGGGGGGGGGTACCGCTAAATTAATATGTAATTGGCATTATCCTAAAATTTGTATAGTTTTTGTTAATTGGATTTAAAGTTTGAAATTATACAAGGGTTTCTGGGCTACTATTTATGTCTATTCTTGTTTTTCGTTCGTTTGTTTATTTGGGTTATTTTTATGTTAATTTTCGCTCTGCAGTTTTTGCCATACTACTGGCTTATGTTTTATTTTATTTAATTTAAAATATGGGATATATATATATATATATATAGAATATTATTAGAAAACGTAAATCAATCCAATAATAAGAATACCATCAGGGACTTAAGAAAACGCAAAAAAAAAAAAAAAAAATTATTATTATCGCTTTTTACCGACAATCTAGATGACTTCAACTGGGGCCAACCACCCAGAATGAAGGCAAAAAACGACAAGAAGTTCTCTGTTTCTGTGATGATCAATATATGCTAAGTAATTTAAATCTAAACCAAATATAAACCAGTATAGGCCGAATATAAATCGAATGAAGATAATTAATTAAGAAAAAATTTTGAAATATTAGAATCAAAGGTAAGAAATATAAGTAAAATATAAATGTAAGCATATATTAATCATCGTTGACCCGACAGAGAACGTAATTTAATGATTAAAATAAGATTAAATATATAATACATACTACATTTGACCGTATCTAGGACATAATGTAATAGTCGTCAAAATAATAAGTGGTGCCCCCTATGTGATGGATACGGTAAAAATAAATAAATAATTAAATTAACGCAAAGAGAAACATGCAGATAGTAAGAAGAAAAACTAAAGGAGTAGGAAAAATAGAACCTGAACTCCACAAAGGCGAAAAATAGTGGTATAGATAAGAAATAGTTTCTCCTACATCCTCGGATTGCCCTAATAATTTCGGAGAAATAAAAATAAAGAGTGTAGGACAGCTTGAAGGCATTACAAGATATAAGTTGTGGCTCGGGTATGCCCGGGTGATTTACGTTCTCTGTCGGGTCAACGATGATTAATATATGCTTACATTTATATTTTACTTATATTTCTTACCTTTGATTCTAATATTTGAAAATTTTTTCTTAATTAATTATCTTCATTCGATTTATTTATATTCAATTTATATTCGGCCTATACTGGTTTATATTTGGTTTATATTTAAATTACTTAGCATATATTGATCATCACAGAAACAGAGAACTTCTTGTCGTTTTTTTGCCTTCATTCTGGGTGGTTGGCCCCAGTTGAAGTCATCTAGATTGTCGGTAAAAAGCGATAATAATAATTTTTTTTTTTTTTTTTTTTTTGCATTTTCTTAAGTCCCTGATGGTATTCTTATTATTGGATTGATTTACGTTTTCTAATAATATTCTATAGACATTATGGGTGTATTGCATGATTGCTTGCAACTGCATTAACCCATAAATATTAGTTATTGTCTTTTAACTTTCTTTCCTTTTATCACTAATATAACTATTAATATATATATATATAGGGGACCACACACACATATATATAGAGATATATTTCCAAGTATAACAAAGCAAATATTAAAAGTTATAATAAATATAAATATTATAATAAATATTAAGTAGTCACATAACCAATTAATGCCATCTAGGACGATTAAACATTACATCGGTCTGTATGAATATGAGTTAAGTTAATAATGGTAAGAGTTTTTTAAGGTAAAATATGATATACTAGCTTATCAGGTAAACCATAAACCATGGCGGGTACCCAACATGACCTGGAAAAAATAAGCTAGTATATCATGTTTATAATTTATGTTTATAATTTATAGCTTATGTCATGGCATAGATTGATTTTTTCCAGGTCACGTTGGGTACCCGCCATGGTTTATGGTTTACCTGATAAGCTAGTATATCATATTTTACCTTAAAAAACTCTTACCATTATTAACTTAACTCATATATAGATATATATATATAGATATCATATTTTCATCTACTATATTCAGATTATGCATATTTGCCATCCCCTGATTTGACCTGTTGCTAAAATAGCCCTCCTATATCTGAATATAGTATTATTTATTTACTTGTATATTCCTTTTTTTTTTTTTTTTTTTTCTCTCTTCTTCAGTCGCAGTTCATTTTTGTACTAGGTTTTTCAAATTCTTTCACCTGTTTAACCACTACTTCACTTCCACTTTCTACTATTCCTTAAACTTCTCTTAGTTCTGGCACCTTGTGGACTTTTCATTTCCACTTTCACAGACACTTTATTTATTCTACAAACCACACATTATTTATATATACAGGGTGTCTCAAAAATACACGGCATAACTTCAGGAATGAGTTCCTCATATGTAGACAATAAAAATATTTTATATCAACATAGTTCCGGAAATGCTTGGTTCCCGAGTTATTAACCGGAATGTCTTATCTCCCCTAGGTGATTTCCTTCATCACAAGGTGGTTTTCCATTCCGACCATGGTGTGGAAACTCTCTGCAATCGAATTGTGGCAAGTTGTGAGACAGTACGAAACATGCCAGGATTTGGCATCGTCTTCGCTAGTTAATGAGACGGCGATGTGAGGCCTGTATTCAGTCAGACGGTGGACATTTTGAACAATTACTATAAGGTGATGTGAACAGTTAAGTGTCATAGACAGACCTTCAAAACTCGGAAACCAAGCATTTCCGGAACTATGTTGATATAAAATATTTTTATTGTCTACATATGAGGAACTCATTCCTGAAGTTATGCCGTGTATTTATGAGACACCCTGTGTATGTGTGTGTATGTGTATATATATATATATATATAGAAAATTATTTTAATGTTATGTGCAAATCTTTAATTTAACTTATGCTAATAATGAAAATACCGTGTACCCTGGGAGCGATGTATGTTGAATAAAGGGGGGAAGAACGGAAAAGAGTAACGTTATAAACAAAGTGCGAATTTTGAAAAATGCAAAATTTGAAAAGAACGACCAAGGTAGAAATAGCAGATTTTTGAAAAGAACGACCAAAGTAGAAATAGCATTGCAGTATCTTTCATAATTTCTGCAATGCTATTTCTACTTTGGTCGTTCTTTTCAAAAATCTGCTATTTCTACCTTGGTCGTTCTTTTCAAATTTTGCATTTTTCAAAATTCGCACTTTGTTTATAACGTTACTCTTTTCCGTTCTTCCCCCCTTTATTCAACATACATCGCTCCCAGGGTACACGGTATTTTCATTATTAGCATAAGTTAAATTAAAGATTTGCACATAACATTAAAATAATTTTCTATATATACATTATGGTTGTAGGGTACCTTTGCTCTTGCAGTGTCCCTGATCCATAATTCATATTATTGATATTTCATTTTATCTCTATTCAAATTCAAATCCATTTTCTTTCTTTACTTAATTTTAATTTTTTATTCATAATTATATATATATATATATATATATATATTGTGTTCTTACTGAAGACTATAAAAATGATTTTTGGTAAAGTTTACCGTAATAGGTCCATGTCAGGTGTGCAATGTTAATGCTATGGGGCAATTAGGCATTATACGTGCATGAAATTATATTAGTCAATTTTATTTTATGGTATCTATCAGTAGGGAATTAGGTGTATAAGGACCAAACTAACAAGTTAGTAAAAGTAAACTAGCTTTAGCCTGGAAGGCCTATATAAAATTATAATCATGAAAAATGGGAAAAATAAAAAAATGAAAATAACATTCTTCCACTTGATCATCGGTCTGCTACTTCTTCGGGGGCTTTGAGCAGACCTATAGCCAGACTAAAAGAATGTCTCATACCTACCCATTTCTGTTGTCCCTATTCCAGTTTTGCCTGATTTTAATTTTTAGGTGATTGTATAGAAATTAATAGAAATTAAATGAGAAGTGCTAATAAATGAGAAAAGATAATGTGTTAAATTTAAATTTTGTAAAAATAGTGTCAGAATCAGCAAACTGGGATAGGCAACACAAAACCGAATGGGTATGTATCAGATTAAATGAGAATAGGTTCTTACTTCCTTCTTGTACTGGCACCTCCGTAGCCAGGTGGGCAGGAGCAGCAGTGCGTAGCACATGCGTCTTGATTAGACCGAGGTTCGAGCTCGTGAGCCACCAAATACGGAAGATGCGGAAAGGTCAGGGAATGACCACCGCATATACCCAGAGCAATATGGCCTTAGTTGCTAATGCTCCTAAAAACCAAATAACAACAACAACCTTCTTGTACTGTGGTGGTCAGACTGAAAAGGGGATCAATTCCTGTTTTATGTGTGCTGATTAAATGATAGCATGCAACTGCGCTTTTCATTGACTATGGCATTGACTATGGTGAAATTGCTGTAGGCAATATGCCCTATAATGCAAATGTCCTGATAGCCTTGAGAGGGGTTTTTTGACGTTTATTTGAGTTAGTGTGTGGGGGGGGGGTTGCTGCCTCTTATGGCGGAAGGAACCTATATGAGTGAAATGATGTGTTTATGCAACTACAAGAAATGTTAGTATGATTAAATACAAGTATGTTAATGAAAATATATAGGAAATGCTATTCCCTGGACAAGGGCTGGTATAGCTTTTTTAAGCCATAATGACCCATATATGTCCGAGGGGATAACTATATACATATTTACAGCCTCCTTCAATGTGATTTTTCTTCCTGTCTCTAAGTTTTATACTGTATTTGTAATTAACTGAAGGGATATGAACATTATGCATTTAAAATAATACCTTAGGTGGGATTATTCTGTTGTTGGGAGTTTGATGCAAGTTGATAAATTGCCAATTACAGTCGATTCCGGTTATTTGGGACACATCGGGACTAGTGCATTTTGGCCCGATTAAGCGGCTGCCCCAATTATCCAAAGTTTCAGGTAAATAGTTAAAAATACAATGTATCCCCCCCCCCTTTACAGTTGGTTCACTGCACAATCAAATCACGTTACGACGAACTCACCATAGTAAAGTATTGTTCACTATGCAATGTGTAGTAAGTGCTGGTCATTCTGATCACGTTTGTGGATTGAATTTTAATTCTATTAAATAGCGATTCTAATTAGCGAAAATAGAAGGAATATTATCCACAGGCTATAAAAGTAAAGATATGTTAAGCACAAATTTACCCTTTATTACCTACGTTACCAATTAAAAAATTAAATGATACGTGAAATTCGGAAGAATATACGTGATAATTGGAATAATTAATACGTACTGTAATATGTACATACTAACTAAACTAGTTGACATTTCTGTTCACTGACATTTGTGGGTGGGGGTTAAAATTTAAAACAGTAAAAAGATAAGCAATCAATAACAAAAAACACGGCACACAAATTGCAAGTAACACAACATGCGCAAGTGAGAACGGAGTAACGAGTTACAAAGCTTTAAAAATAGGAATGAAGAGAAGATTCTGAAAATTATTTTTTTTATATGATTGAAGATTCCATGGAAGTGTAAACACATTTTACCATAATAACCCACAGAATTCTAGCTGTCAGTATTATTGCGAATTCAGTTTACTATCCGTAGATCTTATGTATAGTTCCGACTCCTTAAAAATCAAGAGTTTACTATCCGTTTATGATAGATTTCACTAACAGAAAAGCCCAATAAACAGGTGACTGCTAATTGATTTTATTGTTTTATGGTTGTGACCTCCAGAAATCCGACCGAACTACGTGGTACGGTCGGAGACAATGGTAGGGTAATCTCCAGTGCTGCGGTCTCCTGCCCCGATTAAACGGCATTTTGTCCTAATTAAACGAAGTAAACCCTGGCTATTTTCTCGATTGGGTTATGTTTTTTAAGATTTGTCCCAAATAAACGGCTGCCCCAATTAACCGGTGGCCCAAATAACCGGAATCCACTGTATAAGATTGTCTGTTTTTGTGGGGGGGTGAGGGGGGGGTCAGCTCTGTTACAGTGTGGTCAGACGAGCCTTTTCTGAGTGCAATAAATCCAGTCACTTATAATGTTTTTATTGTTTGGGGTTTATGTTTTTATTATTCTAATATTTGGGGGGTTATTTTTAGACATCCGGGTTACAGTGCGGTCAGACAACGAGCCTCGTCTGAGCGTAATAAACCTGGGAATCAAAATTGGGAAGTCATTTCTCTGGGCAATAATCTTTATTTTAGTTTGATGAAGGAACACTGGTTTTTAGACAACCAGGCAAAGATGGGCTATTTATGGTGCTATCAACATTAGTTCTAAAGGGGGTTCAGTGTATTTTCAATAACTGTATTGGGATTGGCGTTGGGGTGGTGTAGGTTGAGGTTCGCAAGTATGGCCACTTTAATATGATGTCTGCTGTAATTGGCAGGTATATTATTCTTGATGAGAATATCTATCAGTTTTTTTATTGCTTCCGTCATGTTATCTAGATTATTGCAGATGTGTATTAACCTGTTTGTCTGATTTCTAATAGTGTTGCCATGGATATGTTTAGCCAAATTGCTCTCCCAGTTGGTAAGCTTTATAGCTAGGAAACTAAAATGGTCTCTCTTATCATAATGTCAAGTGTAAACATTGTCATTGTTGATAGCAATTTGGCTGTCGAGATAGAAAGCTTGTAGGTTGCTATCTGGGTTGGTGCTTTCTATGGTTAAGTCTGCAGGATAAATTTCCTTGGCTATAATGTCGAAATTGGTAACCAGGACAACATCAATGTATCTGTAGAATATAATTTCTTTGATATTGTTTTCGAAATAATGCAGGTAGAGGTTAGCTATGGAGCAAGAACTCTGGCTCCCACGACAATTTAAAAAAAGTTCTTTTATACTACTATGAAACATATCAGAATATAATCGGGTGTAATAAACAGTATTTTCACGATCTTATTAATCTTAGTGTCAAAAACAATTACATACTTATGGGAGACAACATTTACGTGCATTAGCAACTAAGGAGTTGCTAATGTTCCTAAAAAAAACACCAAATAACCAATAATAACCTGCCACTCACAAAATATGCACTCAATTGAGTGTCAATTACAGCTCTCAATAAATAAAATAGAATCATGGGCATCTCACTGGCTATCGCCTCTCTGCAACAAAAACAACTGCTATCCACTTTTGCAAAAAATGTCAGCTCCATCCAGATCCTGAGCTAAGGTTAGGAACTCAACCAATAGCACTTAGCAAAAATATCTGTACCCAACACTAAACTTAACTTTCAGGCCTATATAACATAAATGCAAACTCAGTGCATGAAAAAGATGAATATCCTTAAAGTTATCTCATCCATGACATGGGGTGCCGATCATTTCACACCTATATCGAACCTTGATAAGATCCCATCTAGACTATGGAGCTCCAGTTTATGATTCTGCATGTAAGACAGCATTGGCTTCGCTCAATCCGGTGAAGCATAGTGCTCTCATGATTGCTTTAGGAGCCTTCAAGACATCCCCAGTGCAAAGTCTGTATATAAATGCCAATGAACCTCCACTACATCTTAGTAGAAAAGTATTGCTTCTTAGCTATGCAGCCAAATTATGTAGCATCCCTTCTCACCCCATCTGGACCTATCTCTTTGAACCTCAATGGGAAAACTTATATAGAAATAAACCCAATGAAAATAAACTTGTTGGCATCTGGCTACAAGGGTCAATGCACTGCTTGGACATCTATCTTAGAAATATATCTCAAGCTGCAGATGCAGTGCAAGCACCATGGGCAATGTATATACCTCTTTGCAACAACTCCTTTCTTCAGTAGGGAAAATACTCCCTATCAAATCAAAATCTGAGACAGTTGCATGAGACTGAATGCATTGGCCAATGCTCAGTCTTCGTATATACGGATGAGTAAAAACTGATATATCTGTAGGAGCTGCAGTGATCCTTCCTACATCTACTGTCTCTGTCCAATTAACAATTGAATACAGTGCTTTTACAGCTGAGCTCTGTGCAGTCAAAATGGCTTTGAATCTCCTTAAATAACCTTTTAAATATCCAGGTTAATATATACAGACTCTTTAAGCGCAGTGAGTGCCTTACAGAATAAATCACAAAATTCCCATCCACCTCTCACACAAATCAGATCATAGTTATTATAACCTCGACGAAAACAAGTTGAATGTCAAATTTTGCTGGATACCCAGCCATGTTGGAATTGTAGGAAACGAGCATGCAGATGAAGCAGCAAAGCAACCTGCTT